>NC_041385.1:786370489-786409320 GCF_002162155.2 Triticum dicoccoides | reverse complement strand
CCCCCTTTTCCTTCCTCCTCTCCCCCTCTTTTCCCCTTCTCCTACTCCAACAAGGAAGGAGGGAGTCCTACTCCCGGTGGGAGTAGGACTCCCCTTGGCGTGCCCCTCCTAGGCCGGCCGCCCCCTCCCCCTTGCTCCTTTATATACGGGGGCAGGGGGGCACCTCTAGACACAACACAAGTTGATCTACGTATCGTTCCTTAGCCGTGTGCGGTGCCCCCCTCCACCATATTCCACCTCGGTCATATCGTCGCGGAGTTTAGGCAAAGCCCTGCGCCGGTAGAGCATCATCATCGTCAGCACGCCGTCGTGCTGAAGGAACTCATCCACGAAGCTTTGCTGGATCGGAGCCCGGGGATCGTCATCGAGCTGAACGTGTGCTGAACTCGGAGGTGCCGTACGTTCGGTACTTGGATCGGTCGGATCGTGATGACGTACGACTACATCAACCGCGTTGTCATAACGCTTCCTCTTACGGTCTACGAGGGTACGTGGACAACACTCTCTCCTCTCGTTGCTATGCCATCACCATGATCTTGCGTGTACGTAGGAAATTTTTTGAAATTACTACGTTCCCCAAAAGTGGCATCCGAGCCTAGGTTTTATGCGTTGATGTTATATGCACGAGTAGAACACAAGTGAGTTGTGGGCGATACAAGTCATACTGCTTACCAGCATGTCATACTTTGGTTCAGCGGTATTGTTGGATGAAGCGGCCCGGACCGACATTACGCGTACGCTTACGCGAGACTGGTTTTACCGCCGTGCTTTGCACACAGGTGACTAGCGGGTGTCTGTTTCTCCAACTTTAGTTGAACCAAGTGTGGCTACGCCCGGTCCTTGCGAAGGTTAAAACAGCACCAACTTCACAAACTATCGTTGTGGTTTTGATGCGTAGGTAAGAACGGTTCTTGCTCAGCCCGTAGCAGCCACGTAAAACTTGCAACAACAAAGTAGAGGACGTCTAACTTATTTTTGCAGGGCATGTTGTGATGTGATATGGTCAAGACGTGATGAGATATAAGTTGTTGTATGAGATGATCATGTTTTTGTTGAAGTTATCGGCAACTGGCAGAAGTCCTATGGTTGTCTCTTTGTTGCATAAGATGCAAGTGCCAAATAATTGCTTTACTTTATCGCTATACGATAGCAATAGTTGCAAGAGCAATAGTTGGCAAGACGACCATGTGACGACACATTGATATAGATCAAGATGATGAAGATCATGGTGTCGTGTCGGTGATGATAGAGATCATGACGGTACTTTAGAGATGGAGATCAAAGGCGCAAGATGATCATGGCCATATCATGTCACATATTTTGATTGCATATGATGTTTATCTGTTATACATCTTATTCTGTTTTGATTGACAGTAGCATTTTAAGATGATCTCTCACTAATTATTAAGAAGTGTTCTCCTTGAGTATGCACCGTTGCGAAAGTTCTTCGTGCTGAGACACCACGTGATGATCGGGTGTGATAGGCTCTACGTTCAAATACAACGGGTGCAAAACAGTTGCACACGCGGAATACTCAGGTTAAACTTGACGAGCCTAGCATATACAGATATGGCCTCAGAACACGGAGACCGAAAGGTCGAGCGTGAATCATATAGTAGATATGATCAACATATTGATGTTCACCGTTGAAACTACTCCATCTCACGTGACGATCGGACATGGTGTAGTTGATATGGATCACGTAATCACTTAGAGGATTAGAGGGATGGCTATCTAAGTGGGAGTTCTTAAGTAATATGATTAATTGAACTTAAATTTATCATGAACTTAGTCCTGGTAGTATTTTGCAAATTATGTTGTAGATCAATAGCTTGCGTTGTTGCTTTCATATGTTTTGTTTTATTTTGTTCCTAGAGAAAATTGTGTTGAAAGATGTTAGTAGCAATGATGCGGATTGGATCCGTGATCTGAGGTTTATCCTCATTGCTGCACAGAAGAATTATGTCCTTAATGCACCGCTAGGTGATAGACCTATTGCAGGAGCAGATGCAGACGTTATGAATGTTTGGCTAGCTCAATATGATGACTACTTGATAGTTTAATGCACCATACTTAACGGCTTAGAATCGGGACTTCAAAGACGTTTTGAACGTCATGGACCATATGAGATGTTCCAGGAATTGAAGTTAATATTTCAAGCAAATACCCGAGTTGAGAGATATGAAGTCTCCAACAAGTTCTATAGCTAAAGGATGGAGGAGAATCGCTCAACTAGTGAGCAAGTGCTCAGATTGTCTGGGTACTACAATCGCTTGAATCAAGTGGGAGTTAATCTTCCAGATAAGATAGTGATTGATAGAATTCTCTAGTCACCATCACCAAGTTAGTAGAACTTCGTGATGAACTATAGTATGCAAAGGATGACGAAAACGATTCCCGAGCTCTTCGTGATGTTGAAATCAACGAAGGTAGAAATCAAGAAAGAGCATCAAGTGTTGATGATTGACAAGACCACAAGTTTCAAGAGAATGGCAAAGGGAAAGAAAGGGAACTTCAAGTAGAATGACAAGCAAGTTGTCACTCCCGCGAAGAAGCCCAAAGCTGAACCTAAAGCCTGAAACTGAGTGCTTCTACTGCAAAGGAAATGGTCACTGGAAGTGGAACTACTCCAAATATTTGGTGGATAAGAAGGATGGCAAAGTGAACAAGGGTATATTTGATATACAAGTTATTGATATGTGCCTTACTAGTGTTTATAGTAACCCCTGAGTATTTGATACTTGTTCGGTTGCTAAGATTAGTAACTCGAAACAGGAGTTACAGAATAAACAGAGACTAGTTGAAGGGGAAGTGACGATGAGTGTTGGAAGTAGTTCCAAGATTGATATGATCATCATCGCACACTCCCTATACTTTCGGGATTAATGTTAAACCTAAATAAATGTTATTTGGCATTTGCGTTGAGCATGAACATGATGTGATCGTGTTTATTGCGATACGGTTATTCATTTAAAGTTAGAGTTGTTATTCTGTTTACATGAATAAGACCTTCGATGGTTATACACCCAATGAAAATAGTTTGTTGGATCTCGATCATAGTGATATACATATTCATAATATTGATGCCAAAAGATGCAAAGTTAATAATGATAGTGCAACTTATTTGTGGCACTGCCGTTTGGGTCATATCGGTGTAAAGCGCATTAAGAAACTCCATAAAGATGGATTTTTGGAATCACTTGGTTATGAATCATTTGATGCTTGCGAACCGTGCCTTTTGGGCAAGATGACTAAAACTCCATTCTCCGGAACAATGGAACAAGATACTGACTTATTGGAAATAATACATACCGATGTATGCGATTCAATGAGTGTTGATGCTCGTGGCAAGTATCGTTATTTTCTGACCTTCACAAGATGATTTGAGCAGATATGGGTATATCTACTTGATGAAACATAAGTCTGAAATAGTTGAAAGGTTCAAAGAATTTCAGAGTGAAGTCGAAAAATCATCGTAACAAGAAAATAAAGTTTTTGCGATCTGATCGCGGAGACGAATATTCGAGTTACGAGTTTGGTCTTCAATTAAAACAATGTGGAATAGTTTCACAGCTCACGCCACCTGGAACACCACAACGTTATGGTGTGTCCGAACATCGTAACCGCACTTTATTGGATATGGTGCGATCTAGGATGTCTCTTACTAATTTACCATTATCGTTTTGGGGTTATGCATTAGAGACAGTTGCATTCACGTTAAAAGGGCACCATCTAAATCCGTTGAGACGACATCGTATGAACTATGGTTTAGAAGTAAACCTAAGTTGTCGTTTCTTAAAGTTTGGAGTTGCGATGCTTATATGAAAAAGGTTTTCAACCTGATAAGCTCGAACCCAAATCGGAGAAGTGCGTCTTCATAGAATACCCAAAGGAAACTGTTGGGTACTCCTTCTATCACAAATCCAAAGGCAAAACATTCATTGCTAAGGATGGATCCTTTCTAGAGAAGGAGTTTCTCTCGAAAGAAGTGAGTGGGAGGAAAGTAGAACTTGATAGGTAACTGTACCTGCTCCCTCATTCGAAAGTAGTTCATCACAGAAATCTGTTCTTGTGACTACTACACCAATTAGTGAGGAAGTTAATGATGATGATCATGAAACTTCAGATTAAGTTACTACAGAATCTCGTAGGTCTTACGGAGTAAGATCCGCACCAGAGTGGTACGGTAATCCTATTCTGGAAGTTATGTTACTAGACCATGACGAACCTACGAACTATGAAGAAGCGATGGTGAGCCCAGATTCCGCAAAATGGCTTGAGGACATGAGATCTGAGATAAGATCCATATATGAAAACAAAGTATGGACTTTGATTGACTTGCCCAATGATCGGCGAGACATTGAGATTAAATGGATCTTCAAGAGGAAGTCGGACGCTGATAGTGTTACTATCTACAAAGCTAGAATTGTCGCAAAAGGTTTTCGACAAGTTCAAGGTGTTGACTACGATGAGAGTTTTTCACTCGTATCTATGCTTAAGTCTGTCTGAATCATGTTAGCAATTGCCGCATTTTAGGAAATCTGGCAAATGGATAAACAAAACTGCATTCCTTAATGGTTTTCTTAAAGAATAGTTGTATATGATGCAACCAGAAGGTTTTGTCAATCCCAAAGGTGCTAACAAATTGTGCAAGCTCCAGCGATCCATCTATGGACTGGTGCAAGCATCTCGGAGTTGGAATATATGCTTTGATGAGTTGATCAAAGCATATGGTTTTATATAGACTTTCGAAGAAGCCTGTATTTACAAGAAAGTGAGTGGGAGCTCTGTAGCATTTCTAATATTATATATGGATGATATATTGTTAATTGGAAATGATATGGAAATTCTGGATAGCATAAAAGGATACTTGAATAAGAGTTTTTCAAAGCAAGACCTCGGTGAAGCTGCTTACACATTGAGCATCAAGATCTATATAGATAGATCAAGACGCTTGATAAGATTTTTCAATGAGTACATACCTTGATAAATTTTTGAAATAGTTCAAAATGGAACAGTCAAAGAAGGAGTTCTTGCCTGTGCTACAAGGTGTGAAGTTGAGTAAGACTCAAGACCCGACCATTGCAGAAAATAGAAAGAGAATGAAAAGTCATTCCTTATGCCTCAGTCATAGGTTCTATAAAGTATGCTATGCCATGAACCAGACCTATTGTATACCTTGCTCTGTGTTTGGCAAAGGAATACAATTTTGATCTAATAAGTAGATCACTGGACATGGGTCAAGAATATCCTTAGTGAGGACTAAGGAGATGTTTCTCGATTATGGAGGTGATAAAAGAGCTCGTCGTTAAAGTTACAACGATGCAAGCTTTTACACCAATCCAGATGACTCTAAGTCTCAATCTGGATACATATTGAAAGTGGGAGCAATTAGCTAGAGTAGCTCTGTGCAGAGCATTGTGGACATAGAATATTTGCAAAATACATACGGCTCTGGATATGACAGACCCGTTGACTAAGCTTCTCTCACGAGCAAAACATGATCACACCTTAGTACGCTTTGGGTGTTAATCACATAGCTATGTGAACTAGATTATTGACTCTAGTAAACCCTTTGGGTGTTGGTCACATGACGATGTGAACTATAGGTGTTAATCACATACAGATGTGAATATTGGTGTTGAATCACATGGCGATGTGAACTAGATTATTGACTCTAGTGCAAGTGGGAGACTGAAGGAAATATGCCCCAGAGGCAATAATAAAGTTATTATTTATTTCCTTATTTCACGATAAATGTTTATTATTCATGCTAGAATTGTATTAACCGGAAACATAATACATGTGTGAATACATAGACAAACATAGTGTCACTAGTATGCCTCTACTTGACTAGCTCGTTTATCAAAGATGGTTATGTTTCCTAGCCATGGACAAAAGAGTTGTCATTTGATTAACGGGATCACATCATTAGGAGAATGATGTGATTGACATGACCCATTCCGTTAGCCTAGCACTTGATCGTTTACTATGTTGCTATTGCTTTCTTCATGACTTATACATGTTCCTGTAACTATGAGATTATGCAACTCCCGTTTACCGGAGGAACACTTTGGGTGCTACCAAATGTCACAACGTAACTGGGTGATTATAAAGGAGTACTACAGGTGTCTCCAAAGGTACACGTTGGGTTGGCGTATTTCGAGATTAGGTTTTGTCACTCCGATTGTCGGAGAGGTATCTCTGGGCCCTCTCGGTAATGCACATCACTATAAGCCTTGCAAGCAATGTGACTAATGAGTTAGTTGTGGGATGATGCATTATGTAACGAGAAAAGAGACTTGCCGGTAACGAGATTGAACTAGGTATTGGATACCGACGATCGAATCTCGGGCAAGTAGCATACCGATGACAAAGGGAACAACGTATGTTGTTATGCGGTTTGACCGATAAAGATCTTCGTAGAATATGTAGGAGCCAATATGAGCATCCAGGTTCCGCTATTGGTTATTGACCAAGAATAGTTCTAGGTCATGTCTACATAGTTCTCGAACCCGTAGGGTCCGCACGCTTAAGGTTTCGATGACAGTTATATTATGAGTTTATGAGTTTTGATGTACCGAAGGAGTTCGGAGTCCCGGATGAGATCGGGGACATGACGAGGAGTCTCGAAATGGTCGAGACGTAAAGATCGATATATTGGACGACTATATTCGGACTTCGAAAAGGTTCTGAGTGATTCGGGTATTTTTCGGAGTACCGGAGAGTTACGGGAATTCGCCGGGGAGTATATGGGCCTTATTGGGCCATACGGGAATAGAGGAGAGAGGCCGAAAGGAAGGAGGCGCGCAGCACCCCTCTGGTCCGAATTGGACAAGAGGTGCGGCCCCCTTTTCCTTCCTCCTCTCCCCCTCTTTCCCCCTTCTCCTACTCCAACAAGGAAGGAGGGAGTCCTACTCCCGGTGGGAGTAGGACTCCCCTTGGCGCGCCCCTCCTAGGCCGGCCGCCCCCTCCCCCCTTGCTCCTTTATATACGGGGACAGGGGGGCACCTCTAGACACAACACAAGTTGATCTACGGATCGTTCCTTAGCCATGTGCGGTGCCCCCCTTCACCATATTCCACCTCGGTCATATCATCGCGGAGTTTAGGCGAAGCCCTGCGCCGGTAGAGCATCATCATCGTCACCACGCCGTCGTGCTGACGGAACTCATCCCCGAAGCTTTGCTGGATCGGAGCCCGGGGATCGTCATCGAGCTGAACGTGTGCTGAACTCGGAGGTGCCGTACGTTCGGTACTTGGATCGGTCGGATCGTGATGACGTACGACTACATCAACCGCGTTGTCATAACGCTTCCGCTTACAGTCTACGAGGGTACGTGGACAACACTCTCCCCTCTCGTTGCTATGCCATCACCATGATCTTGCGTGTACGTAGGAATTTTTTTGAAATTACTACGTTCCCCAACATCAAGTACCTTCCCCTTAAGCTTAAAGGACCAGCCCGGCACTGGCTAAACAGCCTGCCCGCAAATTCCATTGGCAGTTGGGAAAACCTGGAAGACGCATTCCTTGACAACTTCCAAGGCACATATGTGCGACCTCCGGACGCCGATGACTTGAGCCACATCACTCAACAGCCCGGAGAATCAGCCAGGAAATTCTGGACCCGGTTCCTAATCAAAAAGAACCAAATAGTTGACTGTCCGGACGCCGAAGCCCTGGCGGCCTTCAAGCATAATATCCGCGATGAGTGGCTCACCCGACACCTCGGCCAGGAGAAACCCAAGTCCATGGCAGCTCTCACGACACTAATGACACGCTTTTGTGCGGGCGAGGACAGCTGGTTGGCTCGTTGCAGCACTACGCCACATTCTGGCACTTCAGACGTCCGTGACAATAATGGCAAGCTACGGCGCAACAGACACAAGCGACGGAACAACGGCGACAACACCGAAGACACGGCAGTCAACGCCAGATTCAGCGGACCCAAATCCGGTCAGCGGAAGAAGCCGTTCAAACAAAACAATCAGGGACCGTCCAGTCTAGACCATATACTGGAGCGCTCGTGCCAAATTCATGGCACCCCGGACAAGCCAGCCAACCACACCAACAGAGACTACTGAGTATTTAAATAGGTCGACAAAGTAAACGCCGAAAACAAGGACAAGGGGCTGCATAGCGACAACGACAAGGAGCCCCGGCGTCCGAACACGGGGGGACAGAAGAGATTCCCCCCAGGTGAAAACTGTCAATATGATCTACGCCACTCACATCCCCAAGCGGGAAAGGAAGCGAGCACTACGTGACGTCTACGCGATGGAGCCAGTCGTCCCTAAATTCAACTCATGGTCAGCTTGTCCGATCACCTTTGATCGTAGGGATCACCCTACTAGCATCCGCCACGGCGGCTCGGCCGCATTAGTCTTAGACCCAATTATCGACGGATTCCACCTCATGCGAGTCCTTATGGACGGCGGCAGCAGCCTGAACCTGCTTTACCAGGACACAGTGCGCAAGATGGGCATCGATCCTTCAAGGATCAAGCCCACCAAAACCACCTTTAAAGGTGTAATTCCTGGAGTAGAGGCCCGTTGTACGGGCTCTATAACATTGAAAGTGGTCTTCGGATCTCCGGATAACTTCCGAAGCGAGGAGTTAATCTTCGATATCGTACCTTTCCGCAGTGGTTACCACGCACTGCTCGGACGAACCGCATTCGCTAGATTCAATGCGGTACCACACTATGCATACCTCAAGCTCAAGATGCCAAGCCCGCGCGGGGTCATAACAGTCAACGGAAACATGGACCGCTCTCTTCGTACAGAAGAGCATACTGCATCCCTCGCGGCAGAAGTACAATGTGGCCTCCTCCGGCAAACCACCAATCCGGCGACGACAACTTCAAGCACCGTCAAGCGAGTTCGGAGCACCCCACAACAGGATCACCAGGCATGCCAAGAGCACGACTAGCAGTCCGGCCTCCGCTCAAATCCCATCAAAGCAGCATCCGTGCCACGCGTACACAATTATGCACTTAAAATACCATGGGCACAGGCGGAGGCGCAGCAGTGGCTAAGTCAACAGTGCGGTATCGCCGCAACATATCTTCATAACCTTTCCTTTTCAGGACATTGCTTTAGTGCAGCCTCTCTAGAAGAGCTGGATTGTCAGACTTACACGAGAGATAAAAACAAGGAGGCAATAGGCTTTGCGTACAGAAGGAAATACCCAGGTGGAATCTATTTATGATTGTTATACCTGTTTTATCTATCTGTACGTAGCTTGCCTCTGGATAGGATATGTCAAATAATTCTATTTATCTCCGCTTAATGCATTCATTGTAAACATACGCTTAAACGTATTATTCATCAATGGGAGATCATACATAGCGTCAGCCTATTATTCTTATTTGAGCATTTCTTCTTACAAATGTTTATTTGATAATGCATCCGTACACTTTGGTACGTTCAGTTTGCCAGGGGCTTCTCATGACGCCCCATAATACGGCAAGACAAGTCTGAACACTTTCAAAAGTGTGGCACCCCGAACTTATAGCACTATATGTATCAGCTCCGAATCATGTCTTAGGTCTACAGTTGGGTTAGCCCGGCTCCCTTGTTTTGGTGTCTTATGTTCCGTTATACCGGCTAAGGTAGCGCAGGGAGAACTACTGCGATTGTGTCCCGATTCTTCCGGACGGGCACCTCAATAGAGAAAACCGAAAACTGACCGGCATGATGTGGCGAGAGCTGGTCGCTGTTCGAGAGGTCTTAAAATCCTTAAAGATTTTTCCGCTTTAGGCGATAAATCAGCTTCGTCCGATCTAGGCGTGTATAGCGCCCCAATTCGGCCTTCCGGATTCTAGGGGCTTCGCCGAAATTTAAAATTGTAGACTTCTATGGCTAAGTGAAGGTTATAAAGCCGAATAGTCCGATTGCCTTGTTCGCTGCGCCGGACACCTCCTTGAGGGACCAAACATTTGGATAAAGAGTGTCTGGATTTTTCACGAACACCCCAATACGAGCTACGTGGGGGCAGAAGCCGACGACTGGCCTACTTTCAGAATTTTATAAACAGCCGCACAAAAGGTAATATTTTAAATAACAAAAGTGCTACATAGCACAAGTAACTTCGTCTTTAAATTACGAACATGACAGGAGTGAATTCATTCGAAAATGGTGTCCTTGGTACATTCATCGGCCACGAGACGAGCACCCTTCATAACGCCACGATGCGCCTTGCCCTCCGGCGGCCCGTCCTTCACCAACTTCTCTGCATCCATCTTGCCCCAATGCACTTTCGCATGGGCAAAAGCCCGGCGGGCACCCTCAATACAAACGGATCGTTTGATTGCTTCAAGTCGCGGACAGGCATCCACCATCTGCTTGATCAGGCCGAAGTAGCTAGCGGGCAGGAGCTCGCCAGGCCACATCCGGACTATGACATCTTTCATAGCCAGTTCGGCCGCCCTGTGGAGTTCGACCAACTGCTTCAGTTGGTCAATCAGAGGCGTTGGATGTTCGGCCCCAGCATACTGGGACCAGAACAGCTTCTCCGTTGAGCTCCCCTCCTGGGCACGGTAGAACTCTGCGGTGTCTGATACGCTGCGTGGCAGATCTGTGAATGCCCCTGGGGAGCTCCATATTCGAGTAAGTAAAAGAAACGCCTCCTCCACATGCTTGCTTTGCATAAAGAATTTTTACCCGCCATTATCTTTTTGGCCTCTTGGATCTCCTGTTGTGCCTTCTCGGCTACGGCCTTGGCGTCTTTTATAGTGACAAGGGCCTTCATAAGCTCGGCCTCTTTTGCCTTCAGCTCACGCTCCACGGACTCGAACTTTTCGCCGAGCTCCGGGAGCTCTTGTTGTACGTCGCCCACTCTAGCATCTTGCTTTTCGCGCTCTTTGCGTTCGAAAGTCGCCTTGTGTTCGGCCTCGGGCAGCGCTTTCTTCAGAGATGCCACTTCAGTGGTGGCCCCTGTTACAAAATCACGATGCTTCATCGTTAGATTAACCAATTTTGTTTACCCTCCATTATATGAGAGAGGAGAATCATTCACCTTTGCTCTCTTCGAGCTGCCTCCTCGTGAGGTCGAGCTCTCCCTGCGCCTGCTCCAAGTCCTGTTTCAGTCCGGCAATATCGGCCGTACGAACATCAGCGGCAAGCAGCACGGCCTGCATGTTCGCATGAATGTTTATTATTAGGCTCCTACGGATCATAATTGACCCTCCGTTTGGCTTTTCCTTCCGAACACCAAACAGAGTCTCAGGGGCAACTACCTATCGGGTGGTAATCTCATACATTTTTGTCACTTACCTCAAAGCCTGTTAGTAGGCTGGTGCAGGCTTCGGTTAGTCCGCTCTTGGCGGACGAAACCTTCTGAATCACCACACTCATAAGAGTACGGTGCTCTTCATCCATGGAAGCTCTGTGAAGCGCTTCCCGCAGATAATCCGGTGCCTCTGGCGCAACGGAAGTCCTCGACACAGACGGCTTGCCCTCCCTAACGAGGGGCCGCCCGCCTGAGTCTGGAACCATTGGAGGTTCCGGAACAGTGTTCGGATGAGAGCCTGGCTTACCGTGGCTCTCATCGACACGACCCGCGGGGATCTTGAACCCCGCGTGTCCAACGTCTGGAATGCCGCCTTGGGGCGTCTCTAGAACCACCTCCCCCCGCTCGGAGAGCCTTCGGGACAACACCTCCGTGTCATCCGCGGGCTGAGGAGTAATGGCCGTCGGTAGCGAATTCATCTCCGACTCGCTCAGGGATCCGGAGGAAGATACCTCGGGATGAACCCTGGCCGGACTGCATATATGTTCGGCATTATAAATAAAAAAACCATGAAGTAAAGTCATGATAGGGTGCGGACACTTACGATCGCACTGGGGGCTTCCCCCTGGGCAGCCACCCCTCCTCACTGAGAACGGCCGTGGCGGAGTAGTCCGGAAGGGACACCTTTCCCTTCTTGGACGTCCTAGCCTCCCCTTCTGGGGCGGATTTTCTCTTTTTCTCCTCCCCAGTGCGGGGAGGTAGAGTTTCTTCTTGCTTTCCCCGCCTCCGCGGGAGGAATCCGTCTCGTCGTCAGACGACATGGAGATGACGGCCTTGCGTCGAGGGCCTTTTCCGGCCCCCTGGTCCGCCTCCCCAGGCCCCTCATCCTTTCCGGACGGGGCGTCTTCTTCTTCTTCCTCATCCCCTTCGTGGGAGGAGTGTGCCTCGTCATCTTCGGACGAGGCTTCCGGCACAACCTTACGCCGGAGACCCTTCCGGGTCCCCGGGGCCTTCTTATCGGCCTTCCTCTCCTGCACCTTGTACGGTGTCGGGACCAGCATCTCCGTCAGGAGAGCATCGGCTGGGTCTTCTGGCAGCGGAGCCGGACAGTCAACCTGCTCCGCTGTCTCCACGTACTCCTGGATAGATATGCATAACTACTTAAGTCTCCCTCGTGAGTATATTGGGGAGGACTGAATCCGGTGATGGACTGAAAACTCACCTCACTGGGAAGCCGCGTGGCGTGGAGCCTGCGGTCCTCGGATATGGGAGGAGGTACTTCAGAGGCCTTGAACAACGCCTTCCATGCGTCCTTGTGCTTCATACCGTAGAGCCTCTGAAGCGTCCGGTGTTCGACCGGGACGAGCTCCCACAGATTAAATGCCCGCCTTTGGCACGGGAGGATCCGGCGAATGAGCATGACCTAGATCACGTTGACAAGCTTGATGTTCTTGTCCTTCATGCTCTTGAGGCAGGTCTGGAGTCGGGTCAGTTCTGTGGGTTCACCCCAGGCTAGGCCCTTCTTTTCCCAGGAGGTGAGCCGCATGGGGGCTCCAGATCGGAACTCGGGGGCCGCCGCCCAGTTGGCGTCGCGCTGCTTGGTGATGTAGAACCATCCCGATTGCCACCCTTTTACGGTCTCTGCAAAGGAGCCGTCCAGCCAGGTGATGTTGGGCATCTTGCCCACCATGGCCCCTCCGCACTCCGCTTGCTGGCCGCTTACAATCTTCAGCTTCATGCAGAAGATTTGCAGCCACAGGCCGAAATGAGGCCTGATGCGGAGGAAGGCCTCGCATACGACGATGAACGCCGAGATGTTGAGGACGAAATTTGGGGCTAGATCATGGAAATCTAGCCCGTAGTAGAACATGAGCCCGCGGACGAAGGGATGGAGTGGAAATCCCAGACCATGGACCAAGTGGGCGACGAATACGACCCTCTCGTGGGGTCCTGGGGTCGGAATGACCTGGCCGGCGTCCGGTAGCCGGTGCGCTATGTCTGCGGCCAAGTATCCGGCTGCCCGAAGATTTGCGATGTGCTTCTCCTTGATGGTGGAAGCCACCCACTTGCCTCCTGCTCCAGACATGTTTAGCTGTGCGGAGAAGACTTGGGCTTGGGCGCTGGAGCTCGAGGGGGCAAGAGTAGGCAAGGGAGAAGGAAGGCGTGGGTAAAAATGAGGAGATCTTATCCCTTTATAAGAGGCGACGAAAGGGGTGCGCCTCTCCACTTGTCCGTTGGGAATCGCTTGCTTCCCAAGCGCCACGATTGATGGCGTGGTGGGATTACCCATACCCGCATTGATGAGAATCCCGTGATGAGGGGACACGATCTCTGCTTTGACAAGACGTGTCAAAGAAACCGCCTCGCAATATACACTATGGCTGATTGTAGGAAAACGGTTCGAAAAATGACTCGACCGAAATGACACATCGCGTTGTCTAAAAAGTTGTCAGCAGATTGCATTTGTGAAATATCATTCTCTCTACAGCGGTACGTGAAGATTATTTTGTGGATCCGGACACGGTCTAAGCGTTCGACGATGATTTTGGAGTATTCGGAGAAGGAACCTGCCCTGCAATGCCGAAGACAAGACTGCGCATCGGACCCATCGTCATTGAAGCCTGGTTCAGGGGCTACTGAGGGAGTCTTGGATAAGGGGGTATCCGGACAGCCGGACTATATATATCGTCCGGACTATTGAAGCGTGAAGATACAAGACTCAAGACTTCGGCCCGTGTCCGGACGGGACTCTCCTTGGTGTGGAAGACAAACTTGGTGATCCGGATATTGTGTTTCCTTTCTTGTAACCGACTTCATGTAAACCCTAGCCCTCTCCGGTGTCTATATAAACTAGAGAGGATGGTCCTTAGAAGGCCGATCACATTTACAATCATACCATCATAGGCTAGCTCTTAGGGTTTAGCCTCTACAATCTCGTGGTAGATCTACTCTTGTACTACCCATATCTTCAATATTAATCAAGCAGGAAGTAGGGTTTTACCTCCAACGAGAGGGCCCGAACCTGGGTAAACATTTGTGTCCCTTGCTTCCTGTTACCATCAGCCTTGACGCACAGATCGGGATCCCCTACCCGAGATCCGCGGGTTTTGACACCAACAACGGCCCCGCCGACTTCCAGTCAAATTCCAGCAAGAATTTTAGAGAGACTCAGACAAACTTTTTTCTTCTTTCCGTCATCTCCGACTACAGCACCGCTTCTCCTCGCCGTACCTAGCTTGGTGGTGCTCCTGCCCATCGTCCCCGGCCTCGAGGAAAGCTGTACCATGAGAGAAAAGTGGTTTCTGACCTCCATTCCCTATCAAGATGAATCCTTGTGTTTTGAACCACGACATCGCGCCGCTAGGAGAATTATGAGGGAAAGAACCCATTCAGATGAATTTCGTCTACTTTCTTGTGGTGAGCCTCTATAAAAATTACTTTTGCGGAGATCCCCACCATGAGGAACGTCCATCCCCACCCTTTCCACCAAGCGACGGTCACTGGTGCAATACTATCGTTGAGCATGCTTGTAGCCACCATAGAAGGACTCTCGTTGGGCGGCTAAAGCTCCTCCGTGTCCTACGCTGGTCGTGTTGTCGTGGTGGCCAACGACAACGCGTCTAGACGGGCGTCAATGGCTGCCTCATGGCCAAAATCAACGTTCCGCCAGCACCGCCAGCTCCTCTTCCTCTTCAACTGCACCGCCCAACCGGCGGTCGGGTTGATCAACGTCATGTGCCTGGGGACGACGGTCGTGTGTTGCTTGATGCACGGTACAACACTACTAACATGGGGTTGTGGCCAGGCGTGTGACTACGCGATCGTGCTGGTGGTTGGGTCGTTGTCGTCAGGCACGAGCGCCAGGAGTGGGTACCCATGGCTGCTAAGGGAGGGGTACATGCTGAACTGGAGAGCATCGGTCGGGGTCTACATCACGTGAGCGCTAGTGGCGGTGAGTGCAGATATGACTCCGATGTCGAGGAGTTTATGTGTGCTTGCACCCGTAGACGCACAGGAGGAGCTTATAGCCGACCGAACCAGCAACTTGCAGCCACCGGTGCAACACTCTCCTAGCGTTCAACCCAACCACGCATTGTAAGTGTTCGACAAAATGCATGAGATAAATGTAATATATAGGAGTTAAGTTTAGGGGTTTGGCTAAGATACGCTTTTCTTTTTAACTTCTCAAAGTTGAGGAGTTAATTTTCTTTTCTTTTTTTAGAGAAAATGGGGAGTGTTTCTTTTTTAGATGGAGAAACTGAAGAGTTAAGGTTTGAGGAGCTAAATTTGAGGGGGAGACTAGTATAGGATCTCACATTAGGTGAGATTAAGGAGATCAACCAGAATAACTCATATTTAGGCATTCCGAGAAATTCTGAAATTATTTGAGAAAATATCCACATGTTGTTCTACAACTTCAAAAAAATCAGCTCAAAACTCGATGTACAATTAGAGATTCAAAAAAGATAAATTGAATAGTGGTAGCTTTGGGTGAACAATATATTTTTGTTTCTATTTGTGTAGGTTGAATTAGGAGCTGAAACTTTTTGAGGTTGTACATCAAACATTGATGTGGCTCAACAATTTTTTTAAGAATGTTTGGACGTGTTTTGTATATGTTCATAAAAATTGATCTTGTTGATTCTCACCTAATGTGATTAGATCCTAATACTAGTCTCACTCCTAAATTTGTTTTATTTTTTGTGGGAGATTGGTTCGGTTAGAAATGCTGTAAGGAAACAACTATCACTTTGGGCCAACAGCCAGGCCTGGCCCTCTCACTGCCAGCCTAGAAGCGCGGCCCAGCAAGATTAGTATGAATAAACATTTTGTGGGCCAGATTGTGAACTGGACTCGCGCCCTCTTTTCTTTTCTCCAACGGTCGGTCGCCGGCGAGACGCGACGGCAGCTGAGATCCGCCTAGAGTTTGTTTAATTAAGGCCTGTTCGCGCTCTGTCCTTTTATTATTTATTATGCTTGTGAACCTGTTCCGCCAGCTTCACAGCACTTCCCTCTCGCACACGGTATAGCTGGATGATGTTGTAACTCGTTCCAGAATGGCCATCACCAGTTGATCATAGAAAATGGCAAGTCTTCTGGTATGAAACAATCTCAATTTTGACCAAATCTTTTATAGGATTGATAAGCACGTTGACTCTATTATTCGACCCAATAAGCAGCCAAAACAGCCATCTCAGTTAGCATAACAAGAGCTGAACTTCCAGTACATCTTCACCATCTCCTTCCTAATCTCGCTCTCTCAGTTTCAAGGTCTCTCAAGGTTGGCCTAGCCCTCCTGCAACCAAAGCCATGGATTCCAAACAGATGGTGCATATGAATCAAGGAGAAATGGAAACTAGCTATGCTCGCAACTCCAGTTTTCAGGTAATTTCTGCTCTTTTAATTAGTTCATAGTATTGCTTCTACGGTCCCTTCTCCTGAAACTTGGCTTCTGAAGACTGGCTCGTCAGGAATTTCTTCATACCATATATATATTGTACTGCTGAAAACTAAATTAACAACACAAAGAAAAAATAAGAACAATTCTGGGAATGATTAAAGAAGATTTCTGAAAAAAATACAAGTCCACTGCAGAGTGCTGAGCAGAACAGGATGAAGCCCCTGATGGAAGCTGCGATTGTTGATGTATGCAGCAACACAAGCACCTTGTTGTGCGGAAAGATGGTGATCGCAGACTTGGGCTGCTCCTCTGGCCCAAACGCGGTAGCACTGGTGTCGATCGCCCTCGAGGCCACCCGCAACCACTTTCTTCAGTTGCGACAGACACCTCCGGAAGTCAGTCTACTCCTTAATGATCTCCCATACAATGACTTCAACGTAGTGGTGAAGAGCCAGGTTGCTCTCCGGCAAATCAACGAGCCTGTTGTTGCAGCTGGTGCTGTACCAGGGTCATTCTACGAGAGGCTCTTCCCTAGTGGCTCCGTGCATCTTTTCTCTTCATCCAACAGCCTTCATTGGCTCTCAAAGGTATGAATTTTACACTACAGTAGTGCATTTGTCCCTTCACTATCTGATCGTTTGGACGTACAGGCTCCTGAAGCTTTAAGGATAAGCCAAATCCCTGCATATGATATCGATGAGAATGTCAGGCGTGAAAGACTCCCAGTGGTCGCTGGAGCTTATGCACGGCAATTCAGGAAAGATTTCACAATCTTCCTGAAGCTGAGAGCCAGAACTGGTCCCAGATGGCCGGATGGTTGTTTCCCTTGCGGGGAGGCGTTCTGATGAGCTCGTCAGCGAAATCTCTCATGTCTGGGGAACTGCAGCTCAGATTTTAGGCATCATGGTCTCAGAGGTAAATGCAGAACTTCACCTTTCAACCATTTTGTCATTTGCTAACAAGCATGTGAGTGTTTGACATCCCGGGTTTCTCTTTTGGATAACTTGACAGGGTATGATTGACAAAGCCAAGTTTGATTCTTTGTACATACCGGTATATGGACCTTCCCTTAAAGAGCTGAGAGAGATCATCCAAGAAGAGGGCTCCTTCTCAATCACAGAAATGCGGGTGCACGAACCTGCAAGCGGCATGGATAGTGCGCTCCTCACCCCAAACAGGATAGCAAATTGTATGAGAGCTGCATTCGAGCCAATAATAGTCCAGCATTTTGGGTCGTCCGGATAGGTCATGGATGAATTTGTGAGGACAGCGGAGAAGCACTTGAGCCCGCAAGGCAGCTCCCGAGTCAATCAGGCTGAAAAACCGATAGTTATGCTGGTTGTATCACTTACCAAGGCTTCACATGTCAACTGTGAAGCCTTCTCGGCCTCCTTAGCTGCTCAGACTTTAGCTCATGACGACTAGCAATGTACTTGAAAATTTATTATATTGTTGCCTTACAGCATTGGTGAGTGTGATTTTATTTTCATTTTCTGCGGGACCTATTTTGAATTGGTTTCGCAGATCGAGCCAGCTCTGCTCCACATGGTCCGAAGATATCGATGTGATATTGATGTGGATTCTCCCAGTAACGTATAAAAAACAGCAATTCCCAGATCGAAAACAAACTCCAGCAGTGAATGGTTTTCAATGTATTGTGACCTGATCTGCATCTACCTATCATGTCATCCAGTATTTTGATATCAGCATTTGTTAGGCCCAAGTAGTGAGGAGAACAGTGATCCCCAGTTATAATACTACATTTCATCCCTAGCATCTTGGTAAGCATCCAAACTTGCTTGTCCTAATAAGGTTTAAAATAAGGAAGCATTCTGACCCACCCTACTATAGCTGCCCATAAGCAGCAAGAAGCCCACGAAAGACTTCTGCGAGAAAAGAAGTACTTATATTGTACATCCAGTGCATTGTCAGCATTGCCATCCTGATCTGGTTCCTGCATATTCAAGATCTGGAGTTTAGCTCTGCTCCAAGCAAAGCCAGGACCTCCAAACAGGTGGTGTATATGAATCAAGGTCAAGGGAAAACAAGCTATGCTCGCAACTCGGGTATTCAGGTACGTTTTCCCCACTCTTTGTAATTCACGTTTGCACAGAAAGTTCTTTGATTCCTTTGCTTCTCAAGACAGTTCTGTCAAGAATACGTTCACACAGCTTATATTACCGAGTAAACTATATGATCTGAAACATTTTAAAGTAAAGAGAACATTATAAAGACTGGATTTTCTGCTACGCAATCAATTGCAGAATGCTGAGCAAAAGAGGTTGAAGCCGATGATAGAAGCAGCCATTGCTGATTTATCTGGCAGCACAAGCACCAGCGCCTTGTTGCCAACAAAGATGGTGGTTGCCGACCTGGGGTGCTCCTCTGGTCCAAATGCAGTGGCATTAGTGTCGATCGCCATCGACGCCATCCACATTCACTGCCTCCAGTTCTTACAGCCACCACCAGAAGTGTGCGTGCTCCTCAACGATCTGCCTGATAACGACTTCAACACGGTGGTGAAGAGCCTGGTCACACTCCATCAAAGCAACAACGAACCTATCGTCGCCACTGGTATCGTACCGGGGTCTTTTTATGAGAGGCTCTTCACTAGTGGTTCCTTGCATCTTGTCTGCTCGTCCAACAGCCTACATTGGCTCTCAAAGGTGTGAGTTTAAAACTGCTCGTTGGATTTATCCACTGCTTTTCTTGGTTAGTTCTGTAAGCAAAACCTTATCTCTACAGGCTCCTGAGGATCTAACAAGGAACCAGATCCCGGCGTATGACATTGATGAGCACACTAGGCTTGAAAGGCACCCTATGGTCATTGAGGCTTATGCACAACAGTTCAGGAAGGACTTCAGAAGTTTCTTGAAGTTCAGAGCCAAAGAATTGATCCCAGGAGGCCGGATGGTCGTCTCCCTTGTAGGGGATTTTTTGTCAAAAGAGGCCACATGCGCAATTGAATTGCCAAAAAAGACCCCCTCTGAGACGATTTGACAAAAAGGACCCCCTCGGCCGTGGCGGCAGGCGCGCCAGGCAACACGTGGCACCTGCCGCCACGGTGTGAGGCGGCGGCCCCTGCCGCCACGGCGTCAGGCGGCAGGCTGCGTGGAACGGGAATCGGCTGGCGCGACGGAACGGGCTGGCGCTGTGGAGCCCTTTCGCCTGAGCGGCTGGCGGCAGGACTATAGCAGCCGGGCCCGGCCGCCTCAGGGGCTGGCGGCAGGCCTGTTCATCGGCGTCGTTTCAGGCACTGTGTTCATCGGCTGGCCTGTATTCCTTGCTTAGTTACTAGTACTCCATTAGTTAACACGAGCAGAGGCCTTATTCATGCATGCATGCCCATGTGACGTCCACCTCTTTAAACAAAGCAAAGTACTGCCGTACATGCACGACGCAGGGCAAGTGGGTACAGACGGGAATTTTTGTCAAAGAGACCACCTGCTACAGCATCCCTGCCCCCAGCTGATGAACAGGCCTGCCGCCAGCCTCTGAGGCGGCCGGGCCCGGCTGCTACTGTCCTGCCGCCAGCCCCTCAAGCGGTAGGGGTCCACAGCGCCAGCCCGTTCCGTCGCAACAGCCGATTTCCGTTCCATGCAGTCTGCCGCCTGACGCCGTGGCGGCAGGAGCCGCCGCCTTGCACCGTGGCGGCAGGTGCCACGTGTCGCCTGGCGCACCTGCCGCCACGGACAAGGGGGTCCTTTTTGTCAAATCATCTCAGAGGGGGTCTTTTCTGGCAATTCAATTGCGCAGGTGGTCTCTTTCGACAAAAAATCCTTGTAGGGAGGGACTCCGGTGTAATTGCCCCCAAATTCTCTCACATGTGGGAATTCATAGCTCAGATTCTAAGCGTAATGGTCTCAGAGGTACATTTTCATTGTTTTTCTTCTAGTATAGTAATATTATTTATAATTTGTTAACACACATGAGTTTTTGACCTCCAAATCTTTTGGTATGCTTTTGACAGGGTGTGATCGACAAAGCGAAGCTTGATTCTTTCTACGTGCCACTCTATGAACCTTCCGACAAAGAGCTGAGGGAGATCATTCAAGATGAGGGCTCCTTCTCAATCAGTGAGATGCGGGTGCACGGCCCTCAAAGCGGGGTCGACAGCGCACTCATGGTACCAAGGAGGTTTGTGAATACGACGAGAGCCGTATTTGAGCCAATTATAGTCCTGCATTTTGGAGAAGTCATGGATGAATTCGTGAGGACCTTGGAGCGGCGCTGGAGTGTGGAGGGCACCATGCAAGACGACTTCACCAGAAGCCCACGACCGAGGGTGGCCGTATCCTCAAGAAGGCATGACCTGCAGGTAACCGGTGTGAGTCCCTGATTTCTTCAGAATACAACGAATTTGATGAGAACCTCTTGTTGTCGCGTTGAAATGGTTGGTATGGTGAACATTACACCTTAATAGGTTGGGCAGGTCTGTTCACGTTAGGTTTCCTGATTTGAAGATGTTCAAGCAGGTGCAGGCTAAGTCCAGCAAGTGGTGCAAGCTGAAAGAGGCTTAGAGGTGAAGTCCGCGTCGCCTGCTTCTGCATGCCTGATAGCAAGGCTCAACTATATACTTTGTTGTTTCTCTATCTAAAGATGAAGCACGGCATTTAGTTTTTCTGTTCCTGTTTCTGTTACGTACTGTCGAAGATCAAGAAAACTATTCTGTTTGCTACTGTCGTCGGCATATGGCGGATTGGCAGGCTGCCTGGTTTGAAACTGAATTGGCTCCCCAAATGTTGGGTACCGAAAATCCAAAATTACAGAACTGCTTTGGTTGTTTTGATATAACCGGATTTTGGCTTGCAAAAGCATTAGTATTTTTGTTGCTGCATACCAAATAGGAGTACTTATTGCCCTAAAATTCTAGGGCAAGAAATTCAGCCTGAGGTTTCTGTTATGTCTGTTTGGGTAAGATGTGTGATGAGATTGAAGCAGTTACAAAATCAATAATACTACTTCATCACATGGAGTAGTTAATTCTGCATTGCTGGTCTTCGTGTGGTTTATAAATGAAAGAAACTCCTTGCCGACATTGAGTGTCAACTATAGCTAATGTTTCATACGTATCCATGTGATAAGAAACAAACTATTCCACTAGGAACCAACCAATGCACATGTAAGCACTTCTATATGATCCTTCCTTCAGCGATGGGAGCACCATGAGCATGCTCAGGAGCACCAGACCATGAACAAAAATGAACTGCAACAGAGCATTTTTCACTTAAAAGTTGAGTATCATGCAATCATTCTATTTAACTTTTTTAGCACTACATTCTATTTAACTTTTTTTTTTGAGACTCGCCATTATATTTAACTTTTTTTAGAAACACTTATAACTTTATGCATACTCATAAGAATTACAGGCACACTGATTTGGACATAAGATCCAAGAAAATACAAACTAACAACTATGACTAAGAATTACAATGAAATCTCTTGAAAACACCTTATTTGCGGTATCAAACTCTGCTCGAAAAAAACACTCCAAAGACTTCAGTAATGAGGCAGTATGGAGAATCGAACTCGCGCCGCTACATCTGAATTGCTTAGCTAATCACTAGAGCTTCTGAAAGTGGTGGACTGATATCAATGCCAAATGGTTTAGAACTAATGTAGACGCACTATTTATTACTCAGTCATTTACTATATCGCTTAGTTTTTTTAGTTAATTAGAAACAATTTGAAAAAAAGTTTTATTTATGAAAAAAGTTCATAAATTTTGGAAAAAGTTAACGAATTTTAAAAAAAGTTCATCGATTTTCAAAAAAGAAGTTTATCGATTTTGAAAAAATATCATCCAGTTTGAAAAAGTTTATCGATTTGGAAAAATATCAATTTTGAAAAAAAGTTCATCGACTTAAAAAAAAGTTCACCAATTTATTTTAAAAAATCGTTGATTCGCAAAAAAGTTCATCGAACTTGAAAAAAAAAGTAAAGAAAAGAGGGGGGAAATATTTAGAAAAGAAAGAGAAAAGGAAAGAAAGAAACTAAAAAAACGGTTCACAAAAAACTCAAAAACTTAAAAAGTAGAGAGAACGGCTAGGGAAAGTATAAGCAAAGAAAATGATATAGATTATCACAACCTGTAGTCAGCCCCCCCCCCCCTCTGGTTAGTGCGTGTTCACGCTTAAGCTGCAGTTAGCGGGTTTGATTCTCTCTCTCGCACAATTTTTGCATATTCAAACGAGAATAAAGAGTGAAATGGGCCGGCCCAACGCGTGAAGGGAGTGTGTGCTGGCTTGCCCAATGACCCATAACCGGTGCCTGCAGCGCTAAATAAGAAACGCTTATATCTTGCATATAGCGTGTCATGCTTCAGACTTGCTTAAGGGACGAGCAAGATGGACCGGCACTCATGTGCGGGACGCCACAGCCCCTCTTTGCTTTCTTTTTTTACGTTTTCTGTTTTTGTTGCTTTATTTTCATAATTTTTTTATACTTTAAAATATTCTAAGTATATATATTCCAAAGAACACTCTACAAATGTTTTTTGAAAAATGTTGAACAAGTATTTTGAAAAATGTTAATCAATTATTCACACAATGTTGAACACGTATAGAAACGTTTTTTATCATCAATTAAAAATGATAAATTTTTTAATCATGTATATAAAAATGTTCATCAAGCACATGAAAAAAATGTTGGACAAGTATTTAAAAAATGTAATCAAGCGTTTGGGAAAGGTTAACTGTCTATAGAAAAAATGATGTGCATCTATTAAAAAAATGATGAAATTTTTTATCATGTACTTCCTCCGTTCTTAAATATAAATCTTTTTAGAGATTTTGCAATATGGACTGCATAAGGAGTAAAATAAGTGAATCTACACTCTAAATTACGTCTATATACAAATGTATGTAGTTAATATTGAGATCTCTATAAAAGCTTATATTTAGGAACGGTGGGAGTATATAAAAATGGTAATCAAGCATTTGAAAAAATGTTGAACAAGTGTTTGACAAATGTTAATCAAGCGTTTGCAAAATGTTAAATGTGTATAGAAAAAAATGTTGACCATGTACTCTAAAAATGCAAATCTTTTTATTTGAAAACTGTTAATCAAGCATTTTAAAAATATAAAAAATGTATAGAAAATGTTGACCATGTATTAAAAAATGTTAATTTTGTATTTCAAAATTGTCAAACAAACATTTGAAAAATGTTTAAAAATGTGTGTACAAGAAATGTTGACCGTATATTAAAAAAATGTTAAATTTGTATTTGGAAAAAATTTTAAACGTGTAATAAAAAAATGTTGTTGACATATAAAAAAATGTAGAATGGAAACCAAGAGAAACAAAGAATATGAAAAAAATGAAAACCCTTCCTAAAAAATATTCCACTATTCAGTATTTTTGGCGAACCCAATGGTCATATTTTCACCCTTCCTAAATACAGTCACCGGGATAAAACCTAGAGCCAAGTTGTTATACTATAGATGTAATTTGGATTATGTTTGAAATGCTTTATACTTCCGGGGAACTTTCATTAATAGATCCGGATCCTTTTCACCAAAAAAAAAAAAAGATGCAATTTGCTCTTTATGTATTGGCGTGCAGCTAATGCAAAGCAGCTAGATGGAATAAGCATCTCCCAGCTGGTCCCTAGAAAAGCATTTTCCTGTTAGCCATGTCTTTCTTTGTCGCACAAATCAGGCACCGCCGTCATGTTCACACAAGCGTACCTTTTGGCATGACAAGGCGCCACATCAGCTTGGGGGCGCCGATGATGCATAATCGTATTTCAAGGGGGTTTTCTACCTGTCGAGAAAAAAGTGTGCATTACAAATAGATTGTTAGTAGTTACAGCCCAAAGTGTAGCTAGGTATGTACTATGTAGGAAAAGAAGCAGCAGCAATGTGAATGATAAGCTGAACTAACAAAGAAGGCCAAATAGAGTAGCATAGATCCCATGCGTGCACAATTTAAAAGATGAACATTGGTTGGTTGATGCCTGTTAAGCTGCCAGCATACAAGCTTGGTACAAAGGCAAGGGAACAAATACTTAAACAAGACTAGCAGGCTACAGCTTGCAGATTCCTGGAAAACATCATGCCAAAGCCAAGCACCGTGATGCCATGCATATGCATCCACCCACCCAGCTATATAAACTAGGCAAGAGCTCAACGTGGAACCACAGCTTCACATCGCCGCCTCAAGGCGTCTAGCTTCTTCGTGCTCCAGTTCCAGTTCCACCGTCAAATATGGCCCAGCAAGAGATCAAACAAGTAGCAGCATCCCAGACCCACAATCCAGGGGAGCCAGATAAGCCGCCCGGGGCTGGGGGCAACAAGCAGCCTCCTTCAATGGAGTACCAGCTGAAGGAGTACCTTCTGCTGCTGGCCACCCTGGTGGCGACAGTGACGTACGCGGCGGGGCTCAACCTGCCGGGGGGAGTCTGGCAGGAGGACACGCATGGCGGACCACACATCGCAGGTAAACACGACGTTCGCGACTTCGTGTAAATCTTTTCTTGATATGCTTACTTTATATATCCGGGCTCTTGCGGCATCACTACTTGTAGGTGACCCCATCCTCCCTGACACGCACTACCGCCGGTACTTGGCCTTCTACTACTGCAACGCAACGGCGTTTATTGCGTCGCTTGTGGCGTGCCTCCTTCTCGTCTTCCTTGATGAGAAGACGAAGTGGGCCACCCTCCTACGGGCGGTCATGGTGCTCGACCTGTTCGGCCTCATGGGGGCCTACGCCGCCGGGAGCTGCCGGGACAAGTTCACCACCATCTACTCCTCGCTGCTGGTCTCGGCCGTCTTTGCCTACATCACGCGCATCTTCGTCATCTACGCCTTCCGGCGGATGCAGGTGAGGGTGCTGACCAAGAGAACGCAAGGCAAGGGTGACCCCAAGAAGCAACATGAACAGCAAGACAAGGAGGAGGTGCAGGCCGGTGACCTGGAGAAGCAAAACAAGGAGAAGGAGCACGATGCCAACAGGCGCGCCGAGGAGCACGATGTACTGATGCTTCTAGCGACCTTCGTCGTCGCCATCACGTATGTGGCCGGGCTGGGCCCGCCCGGCGGGTTCTGGGGCAGCACCCAGGACGGACACCACGTGAGCGACCCGGTCATGCAGGAGCACTACTCCGCCCGGTACCAGGCCTTCTTCGTGTGCAACACCACCGCCTTCGTCGCTTCCCTCCTCATCATCGTACTGCTCATGAACAAGGAGCTCAGCGAGGCTATGACCGAAGCCAACAAGGCTATCACCAGAGCCAACAAGGCTTTCTCTGGAGAGATCTTCTCTAAAAGTTTCATCGCGCTCTACGGGTTCATCGCCCTGGCACTCACCGGACTCGTGGGGGCCTATGCTGCAGGAAGCTGCAGGGAGCCTGATGCTACCATCTATGTGGTTTGCCTGGCTGGCGCGGTTCTTGCATACATATTTCTACAGGTGGCTATTCCTAGAGCCATGGGGAAGGAGTATTGCGTCTATAATCCTTCAGGATGGCTCATGAAAATATATGGCATGTTGAACAGGTATATGAGCACGTTTTTTTTTTTGTTATTTCTAGCTTCCTTGGCAAATTATCATTGACACACATAATTCAATTCTTGGATACAAGTAATTTTAACTTTATATCCATATATGCAACTACCAGCAGGGACAGTGGTGCGCAACAAGATGACAAATTATTGGAAAAGAATCGCTCTCTTGTCATGTTGCTTGCTACTCTCGTGGTGAGCATCACTTACTCAGCAGGACTGGATCCACCTGGCGGCCTCTGGCCAGATGACCGGGATGGGCACAAGGGCGGCGACCCGGTACTCCTCACAACCCATCCCACTCGGTACAAGGTGTTCTTCTATAGCAACTCAGCCGCCTTCGTGACATCCTTGGTGGTCATCATAATGGTCCGGTGTCAATTTCTACTCCGGCGCCATATATTGCATGCAGCCATGATACTGGATTTGTTTGGCCTCATCACTGCATACTCCGCAGGGAGCGGCAGAGATTTAGCCACATCCATATATGTTGTCGCCCTGGCAGGTGCCGTCCTTGTGTATGTGGTGATTCATATAGTGTTCTTCACACTAGAAGATAACATCGATCACCAAGACGCCGATAAGTTGGATAAGAGGCGTGACATGCTGCTGCTGCTTGCCATCTTGGCTGCAACACTGACTTACCAAGCTGGGCTCACCCCACCAGGTGGCTTCTGGTCAGCCGATGACAAGTTTGGTCATCATGCGGGGTTCCCGGTCTTCCTTGATAACTACCCACGCCGTTACAGTGCATTCTTCTACTGCAATGCAGCAAGCTTCATGGCATCTGTGACTCTCATAGTTCTTCTGGTGAACCCCACCCTATACAAGCCGGGCATAAGGTGTTACGCACTCTATGTGTGCACGGTGGTGGGCATGTTTGGCCTCATGGGTGCCTATGCTGCTGGAAGCTCCCGCCATCTGCGAACCTCCATCTATGTGTTCATTTTAGTTGCTGCAGTGCTTGCATTCTTGACCATCCAGGTGGTCATAAGTTATAAAGGGAGGCCCACGTCTGCTCCAGTAAAAGTGTCCTCTGGGCAAGAAGGCAGCACCAGTGAGTCTTCCGGGAAAGTGGACACTGCCAGCCACACAGACACAGGAACAGAAGTAAAGAACCTTCGTGAGTACTTGATGCCGATAGGAGTCTTGGCTGCGAGTGTAACATACCAGACTGGCCTGAAACCACCAGGTGGCCTCTGGCAGGACAACAACAACGGGCATACTGCAGGCAACTCAATCCTACATGACACCGACAGAGGCCGGTACCGTGCTTTCTTCTATAGCAACTCCACTTCGTTCATGGCTTCTATTGTCGTCATTGTGTTGCTACTTCCATGGAAAGGCCTCAACTTGCCACTGGGGCGAATGTATGCAGCCATTTTGCTAGACATGCTAGGCCTTCTTGTGGCCTATGCAGCTGGCAGCACCAGGGAATGGGAGACGTCCAGCCTTGTCATCGCTCTCGTCGTTCCTGTGCTGGCCTACATTGCAGCCTATGCAGCAATGTTGTTGTTCCCCAACAAGTGCCCATGTGGCAACAGCCAGACCAACAGAGATTCCGCATGAAGCACCAAACGATGAAGAAAAAGTTCGGGCGTGAAATGATTTTTTATCTTCTTTCCAGGTTTATTCAACTGCAAATAATGTGTGTGTGTGTGTTTCAGGATATACAGTTTTTTATTCACATGTACTTTCCATATGATATATATATACCAAGTTCTTGTGTACAACTATTGAGTATTGACATGTTCTCAAACAATAAAAATGCTAGTGCAGAGCTTTCATCTCAAGCGATCTCATTGGTCTAGGCAATGATGGTGCCTTTATGGCCTTCTGTTGCAATTGCTAGCATTCTGCTCTTTAGGGCATCTCCAATGGTTGTAAGATAGTTGTTGGTAGACTTTGCCACATAGGATTTTTGATGATGTGTCATACAATAAATGAGGGAAGAGAGGAAGGTTGTATGTACATGAACCAACACCCCTTGCACAAGCTCCAATGTAGAATGAGAGAGCACCTTATTTATTATTTCACATCCTATTGGACAAACTAGATACAACCCATTGGAGTTGTTGTATGTTAAGGTGTTGGTTGATGACATGACATATTTTACCAACAAGCTAACATACAAACTGTTGAAGATGCCCTTACCGGCATTGCTTGCCTCACTCTGTCTGCTTCATTTGGTCAAACTCTTGTTCTTTGTTCAATTTATTTCAGCATGACCTCCTGTCTCCTACCGCTCGGTAATAAAAAATGAAGTTCATCTCTTAGTTGGCCTCAACATAAGCACACATCCAATGTGGTTACCACCTGCTTCTGATTTAGCACCAACGTTGGCAAACTAAGAGATGAACTTCGTAAGCACCAATCTTGTCCCAACCCTCCCAGTTCAAGTGGTTACCACGAGCAAGACGATGAGCTGCAAACTTGCTTTTGCAGTTGTGCCCGACATAACCACATTGGTGCTACTTCAGGTAAGAGATGGTTCACAAAAGAAGTGAATTTCATTACCTTGTAGTAGCCAATGAGCATGATGTACATGAGCGGTGAAAGAGTTAACATACTCCGGCTGCATATCCCGGAAGGATGGGCTGAACATCCTGGACGGAGACATACAACCGGTGTGCCATCCAGCAGCAGTTGTGCACGCAAGGGTTTTCGGGAGCCCAAGAGAGGAGGGTGTGGTGGTGGCGCAAGAGAAGAAGGACAATGGAAGGGATCGTGGGTCGGGTCTGGATATGGGCTTCAAGCCGTTATAATTAAGTGACCACACTAGCGTTAACTACCCAATTGTGCCTTGAGGTTTATGCAAAGAAAAGTTTTTTTAGCCTTGTGCAAAGAAAAGTTGGAAGAGCTTCGAAACACTCCATTTTGGTGTGCGGGAGAAGCATTCCTTGTTGTTTAGCCTTGTACCGTATGTTGCAAGTGGTAAACGGTGGTACTCCTGCTTGGGAACCACTATCAGATTCCGGCCTTGATGCTTAAGGAGATTTTGGGAGTTCAGATCCGCTTGACTGCCCATGAGGATAGATGATCTAGCGGTGCCAAGGTAACGGAGGGCAATGACTTTTCAAACTCAAGTACTGGATGACTTCTCGGGTCTAAACAAAGTACAGAATGGCTTCACAGGCTCCCCTGGTTTCACAAAGTGATGATTTGGACATTGGCATGGCCTTCAAAATTTAACTCTAACCAATAATTTCTACTACAGTTTATCCATAAAACCCCCAAAATTGTAATATTCTGAAAATATTTCTGAGGCAACCATTTTGAAAGCAAGAATGGCAACTACTTAGTGATCTAAACGCTCTTATATTTCTTTACGGAGGGAGTTCAAGTTTTTTAAATGACTCAAGGTATGTCCAAACGTCGACTATTTGTAAACGGGAGGGAACTAGGTGTTTTTCAGGTTTTAGATAGTGTTGCATGAGTTCATAGAGAGCCAAGATCTCCATCATGCAGATTTTTAGAAGATTGAAAATTCAGAAAGAGAGGATAATAATCAGCAGACTCTCATATTGCAAGTTACGTCAAAATAGAGAATGCTGGTGGGCAATTAAAATTAGGAAGTATCATCCTTACATTCTATTTGAAGGGTCAAAGGAGAACTCCTTATCCTTATGCTGATATGCTCTGTGCTCATGATGATCCTCGTTGATCGACTGGAATTTGAGGATCTTTTGAACGCTTGCGAGATGTTTCACCTCCTTGGATGGTCCTTCCTTACAACTGCTGCCTAGCTTATCCTTATTTACTTTGAGAGGTACAGTCCGATCATGAACTGGTTTTGATGGAGCATCTGAGAAGGAACACATTGAAACAGCAAATGAATGCACTGAAAAAATCACATTAGGGTGCACGGAAGGAGTAATGAGCTCCTAATGAATGGCAATGTTAGCCTGCCTTACTGACAAGTTCAATGGAGGAGGGGGGGTTGTGTGCAAACAAGATCATTTCATATTAAACACTTAACAAAGAAAGAGGAGCAGAGGTATGTTATCAGTGCAAACACTTACCACTTTCCGAAAATAAATAATATGTGCCGACCGTTTCTTCATACTCTCCAATCTGTCATTAAACAAGGTCTCAGCAATCAGCTCACTCAGCAGGTAGGTTAACGATTGGAAGCCCTTCAGTACAAATTTTCCACAGCAGAAGTAATCACAATGGAAGGAAAACCAATGAAGTTTACTGGTACAGGTAATAAGTAATATCATTCAAACACAATGGTTTTTAGTGCTAAAGCTGTCACAAAGAATTTATGGAATTCAAATGTGGCTTGGTTCTATCTACTCCTCAAGAACTTAAACAGAAAAAAAAAAATAGAGTTCAGAAAAATACTCTAGAGAGCCTCTATAAAAAAACGCTTCAACATTTCTTGATAAATGGGTGTATCCAAATAGCACTTTAGCATAACAACTACAAGTGAAGTTCTAACAGTCATACATTAGCTTATATTTGTACACACAAAGGATTTACATCATTACCAACATATTGACACTCCACATCTAGTGGTATGGTCAAATAGAGAATGCAAATATAGAACATCACTGCTAAAAGTTCAATAAGATAAAATTTCAAACAGCCAAGCAACATGAGTACTCACCATGTTCACGCCGCGACCTACTATCAAGTTAGGGGTCGGTGTATCCAAAACCTGAAAAACATGCTTAAAAGAACTTAGTGGACTAGCCAACCACTAAACATCTCACAAAAATAACATTGACTTCTTCGCATCAAGAAATTGTGATACCAATCTAGTAGTCTGTACACAGTAGGGCGCTGAAAATCTAAATAAGCAGGAGACATGCTGAAAACTAACCATGTCCCAACATGATTACAGCCCAGATTTTCCCACAAAATCTGCTGAAGAGACATATACATCGTGAACAGCATTTTGTATCTGATGATGGTAACCCTTGACAGTGTCAACCTAAAAAACAAATCTGAAGGAGATTTTGGCCAAATACAAGAAAGGCATCTGGTCCCTTGATGTAATAATATGAGTAGGCAGTAGCACACCAGCGCTAGTGTAATCAGCACATAGCTTGCTGCTTCATCTTCATGTTAAACAAGGGGAAAAAATGATGTGGAACTATACTCGCCATTTAAACATTTCTGATAATCAAATATAAAGTCGTTCTTGATATCAATAGCATAGAGGTAGCAAAATTGCCTAAGGAAACATTCACAACAGAGACTAATATCCTTTTGTACTAGTATAAGCTGCAGAAACAGAGAAGAAGCAACTTACAGAGAGTATATAAGGGGCATCTGGTTGAATGTTGGAATGGAGACAACCATCCAACTCTAGCAAGACATACTCTTCTTCCTCTTCCTCTTCCTCTTCCTCTTGTCCAATTTGCTTGTCTCTCTCGTGTTCAGTTGCCATCTCCAACAAGAATGTGCACTCACACAGCAGTAAAAGTATAAAACCAGCACTTGAGACTTGACCAACCTCGCCTGCAGAGCCCAAAAGCAGGGGATGAATGCAGCACAAGGTACAACAACCTACAGTATAAATTAGCTCAATAGACAACGTTAGCATACTCCCTATTTAAGAGGATTAAATCCAGAATCAGTCAATCTCTGAAATTCCTCCCCCTGCCCTCCGTTGCGGCGTACCCTGCTCCTGCTCGCCGTCACCGGCCTACCGACCCTGCAACCCCGCCCACCGCTACAGCGCCCCGCCTGCCGCCGCCGGCTAGTGCCCTGGGAAGGCAGAGGGCGCGACGCCGCGCACCCGCCGGCCGCCGCGGGCGCGTGCCGTACTGTACCAGCACGCCCGGGATCCCGTCGCTTCCTCCCCGCCGGCGCGCGCCTGCTGGAAGCCGCCTTAGGGTTTTTTTTTTTTAGAAATGACGCCGCCGTAGGCAGAGGGACAGTGAGGAATAGCCACGGAAACGACGGAAGAAAGGTAGTGGGCTTTCCAAGGTCCTTCACTAAAAGGCCTCCTGGACTTCTTAGCAAATGGGCTGGAAGCCCCCAGGCCAGTCACTCACACACACCAAGAAGAGTGCCAGCTCGCTCTCTCTCTCTCTCTCTCTCCCGTGGAAGAGGTCCCTCTCTTTTTCCAAATATAAATGATAAAAAAACCATTCATGCAACTCATGTAGGAGCATGCCGTTTAATCAAGTCAGATGAGAAGGCAAGATACACACATTGCAGATGCAGTAAAATTTGTTTCTACTACTAGTTTTAAGGCCCAACACAGGTACTTGCAGGCCCAGACCAACACATATTTGCATGATCCAGGCATCCCCCCCCCCCTCCCTCCATTTTTCTTCTAGATTCGCCACTGCTACCAACCCCTTGCTTTGGTACCATGTCGGTGAATTTGGGACATTTAGTGACAAGTCCATGGTGGTGATGTAAACAAGAGAACACGCGAAGACCTCCTTGTCTGACATGGATGGCAACAAATCCTAGCAGCCGGAATAGCTCTCGGTGTCGCGCCCCACGGCAACATCGCCTCCTACGATATGTACATGGTGGCTTGGTGCTTGCAAGAAGAGGAGGGGTGGATCGAGAATGGGAGATGCGATGTGGGAGAACTGACACTCCCAGTGGTCCTTGAGTGATTGAAACCCCATGAGCTTCTTCGGTTAGCAAATGGAATAGGTGCACTTATTACAAGCATTCACGATATTCGGTTGATTTTATAATTTTCCCTTATCAATCTACAAAATGTAGACCACCTTGTAATAGTTAATCCATCTTGTGCAAACAAATGTTTACTGTCTCAGTTGATTGCTTTTAAATGATTTGTATGTTTCTGAACCAATGTTTAACATGTTGTAATTACTTGTTCATCTTGTGCGCAAAACTGTAGTATTTATTCTCTTACAAAAAATGAATCTTACATGAATTCCAATGTCAGATTGACAATATTTGGCATCGAATGTGAAATCAGAAATTATAAATCAACTACTATTTAGCAAAATAGAAATATCATATATTGTTGGTTCTTCTTGTTTGCGAGGGAATGCCGGGCTCTATGTTCTCGAGATACAAATTGCATGGGCATTCCTTCACCACAAATTAGTTCCACTACTTTACCAGTGGAGCGGGCTGAGATGGTTAGCTCATGGGGCTTTTCTAAACCTTGTGAGTTTAGTATAGTTCATTCAGTTTCCTTTTTTTTAGGGGACACATTTCCTTTTCTAAACATGGAGGAATGCCGAGATGCAAAAGTTGAAGACTAAGATAACGACTTTCGAGGATCTAGCCATCTAAATGTAACTCCAGATTCCACCACGACTTTCTGTTGTTCATGTTTGTTCTTAGTTTCTTGTATCAGTCATAGTTTTTGTAGTGAATTAATAAGGCCAGGTTGATTACTAAAAAAGATAACCAATGGAGCAATTAAACCGACACTTGTTGTGTGATTGTTGGTTTTAAAAATGTCATAATGGTTTTTAAAAGCAAGAAGCGTCCCAGGCTTTGGTCCTATTGTTCTATGCGATGAGTGTCATAATGATTTTTAAAAGCAAGAAGATGCCCACAATTTTTGTTGGCGTCAACCAGCTCCGGACGGAGCCGAAGGTGGGGGGCTACATGAGGAGCAAAGTGATGAATGTCGATTCCGGACAAGGCCAAAGGTGGGAGCGACGTGAGGAGTGAAGCGATGAGCGTCGAGGCTGAAGCTGCGAGCGACATGAGGAGTGAAGTGATGAGCGTCGACCTTTGTAAGGCCGATCCAAGACCTTGCCTGATACGGGGATGACTATGAGCAGTTGTGAGCTGCGACGTCCTAGGCGGAGGTGACGAAGCGGGTTGGCGGGTGTGGGTTGGGAGGTGCGGGGGTCATCAGTGTTTCATGTTCATCGGCGGGGCTTAGATGGATGGTCGCGGAGGCGGCAAGCAACGTTGGTGGGAAGGGCGAGGCAACGCACGGCAATGCCCACCGAGCAGAGGGGTGGGGGTGGGGCGGGGGTGGAGACATGCGGTTGGGGCAGGGCAGGTGGGCGGTTGCAAGGGGCGTGGGCCTTATCTGTTCGTGCGAGAGAAGAAACGGTTGCGGTTAAAGACAACCATCCCGGTTGTTCACTAAGCATCCAATGGCTTAGATATTCGACCGACGGCAAAACAAAATTATGTACCTGAAGTATGTGCGGTATGTCGGTTTAATTAATCAGACAACTCTCTTTTATTTAAGTGATAGAGCGACCAGAATCACTTTGTGCTAGAGTTTTGAAAGCCAAATACTTCCCTGATGGCGACCTTCTTAACTGCAATCTTAAGAAGGGTAGTTCTTACACATGGCAGAGTCTATGGAGTGGAATTCAAACTTTTAAAAAAGGGCATATATGGAGGGTAGGGGACGGCTCTCAAATAAATATATGGGAGGATCCATGGATCCCAAGTAGTCCTACAAGGAGAGTAATGACACCGAGAGGCAATATTGTTATCACAAGAGTTTCTGAATTAATAGATGAAGAGAATAGAGTTTGGGATGAGCAGTTGCTTAATGAATTGTTTTGGCCTATTGATGTGCAACGTATTCTGAACATTCCCTTGGCCCTGGGAATGATGAGTGATTTTGTCTCTTGGCACTTCAATAAGAATGGTATTTTCTCTGTAAGGTCAGCTTATTATGAAGAATGGGAACATCAACATGGACGAAAGTTGAGAATGACAAACTTAGTTCAATCCTCAAGTACTAGTCCTATTTGGAGAACCATTTGGAAATTATGTGTGCCGACCAAGATAAAAATTCATGTGTGGAGAGCTTACTTGGAGCTATCCCTTGCATGGGGGTTCTAGCTAACAGACATATGACTACTAGCTCGCAGTGTCCTCTCTATACTGCTGATTGTGAAAGTATCAAACATGCCCTCTTCTTATGCCCTAGGGTCCAGGAAGTATGGCGCATCCTGGGGCTAGGACATATGGTAATTGAAGTATGTGCTGCTGCAGATTGTGAAGGAGGCTCAGCGCTAGCTGATTTATTTTTGTCCAGGAGCAGTTTGCAGCCTTCGATGTCGGGGGTCCAACGTAATGAACTAGTGGCCACTACTGTGTGGTACGTGTGGTGGGAACGCCGTCTCTACGTTCATGAGGATCTCCTACAGGACCCAGCCAGATCAGCACATGCCATTGCTGCATTAGCAAAGAATTTCACGAGAGCAAGAGAAAAGAAGGCGAGGATTAGGAGACATGGCTGGGAGAAGCCACCTGAAGGCACTGTGAAACTTAATATAGATGCTGGTTTTGATCTGGATAGTGGCTCCGGGAGTACAGGAGCAATATTACGTAATGACATGGGAATTTTCATGGCTGCTTCATGCGGTGATATTCCCTTTGTGGAGGACGCGATGACGGCGGAAGCAAGGGCCCTGAGAGATGGGCTGCTGTTAGCAAATGATCTGGGATGCAACAAACTATACGTTGAAGCGGATTGCATGGAGGTGATTGAGGTTATGCAGAGCGGTGGGAACTCCCTCGGACCGGCGGCGGCCATCTATGAAGAGTGCTCTTTCTTAGCTCGTAATTTCAGTTTTATAGTATTTAATCATTATCCTAGGGAAGCCAATATGGCAGCAGATGTATTGGCTAGGAACTCGGAGACAACTCGAACGATTGTTTGGAAGACTGAGCCTCGAGGGTTTCTAGTGGATGTTTTATCGAATGATGTATCCTTGTTTTCACATGGAATATAAACCGCCATGATGACTTTCCCTCAAAAAAGTGATAGAGCGAGAGGATGTCCTTGACCGTCACAAAAAGGGTTAACATATTTGAACTCCGGTAAAAGGGAAAAAATTTGTGTCTCCTCCCTGACAACCTAACAAATGCTTCGTTGACACGCCAGTTTATTGTTCAATGTTATGCAGTGAATATATAAATCTTACGGATGGCAAGTTCCGATTTCAGAGAATAGGACCACTTGGAAAAAAGCACAATGCACATACAACCACGATGGCATAAACCTTTGGCGAGCTAGGCAGCCATGGTGAAATTGAAGTTGCTGCACGTCGTCTGCCTGCCCCAGAGCAGCGAGCTGAAGCCGAGCCGCTGCTTCTCCTCGTCGAACACCAGCAGGTTGTTCTCCATCTGGAACCCTCCGATCACCGCCGCCGGCGACCCGCCCTGCTTGTCCACCTTCCCCTGCTTCATCTCCACGAAGGCGAGGCACGCCGTGTCGTCGCTCACCTGCACCATGGAGTTGCCGCCGAACACCGTCCAGTTCCTGCCGCCCTCCAGCATCAGGTCGATCTGAGGCACGGCGTAGCCCAGCCGCGTCGACCCCAGCTCCGTCGAGTTATAGCACAGCTCGAACGGTACCACCGCCGGTGTGATCCTCGCCCTGCCCGCCGTGGCCGTATCGAACGCCTTGATGAACGCACGGTACACGTCGGGCCGGAGCGCCGTGTACGGGGTCGTGGAGCACAGCCCGAGGACCAGCGGTGAGCCGTATCCATTGTCGAGCTGCAGCGGCGCCTGGTTCACGGCGATGCCCTTGTCGGCCGAGATGTAGTACCCGGGGGACTCGCCGTGCTTTCGCAGCGGCGTGTAGCCGGCCAGGGACGCGTTGACGTCCGGCCGGCCCGGCGGGAGGAGGAAGAGCGGGCCCCCGCCGAAGATGGCCACGCCGGCGCCGGAGCCGGCGCTGGGAAGGCAGAGCGCGAACTTGTTACCGACCCTCTGCGTGTCCGCGACCTGCGCCGGGAGCGCGAAGCCCGAGCGCGCGAGCCCCGCGACGCCGGCCGCCCCCGCCGGCAGCTTGGCCAGGAGCAACGCCGGCGCGCAGGATGCCACGGCGGTGAACGACACCTCATACAGAGGGTTCTTCCCGTCGGTGGCGTTGGCGGAGAGCGTGACGCGCGTCACGTCCCCCGACGCGGTGTAGCCGGAGACGGGGTTGTGCGGGTGCGCGGTGCACTTGCAGCGGTTGCGGGCGTCGTGCTCGCCGTAGCCGGTCTGCGGGCAGTTGGGCGGCTGGAACCGGTGCGCGCGCGTGCAGGCGTCGCTGCTGCAGTCGAGCGTGTCATGGGAGGGCCCGTCGCAGGTGGTCCAGACCATGGGGCCGGAGAGGTCGAGGACGAGCGGGCGGGTTTCCCGGAGCGGCGCGGTGTAGAGCGAGGTGGCCGCGTCCTTGGTGATCGCGGTGACCAGCGGCATGCCGCCGTCGTCGCCCGCCGCCACCGTGCGCGCTAGCCCGCAGAGCGAGGCGACCGTGAGGAGGAGGAGACAGTGGAGGGGTTCGGGTTGCCGCATTTCGGCTGCCGTTGGTGCGAGCAGGTCAGGTTGCGAGCGAGGATGCTAGATTTGCAAAGCTCATATATGGTGGTGGCGGCCGGCCGATGCAGGCATACGTGTGAGATGATGTTTGCTCGAGGATTCTGACCTGCTAGTGTTTTCTAAGTTATCATCACCAGTCATCCGGGCACGACGTCGAGGCGCCATCCAAGAATATTGCGTTGACTATAGAGATTAATTAGAGATCGGTGGTGTCGGTGATGATTTTTCTTTTGTGATGAAGCAATGGAAGATCAGCGCGTACATGCTCTCCACCAAGTTCTTGGTCTTATTACCACTTTTTTTTGGGAAGTGTTTACGCGCGATGCGCCGGCAGAACGCTCTGGCCGGTCGCTTTCGCCTCGCTGGCACTAGCCACCAGGAAGGCAACACGTGTACCTTATCCTCTCCCCAACGCCTCCGTCCACTCCTTCCTCGTGATTGCCCAGGCAGGAAACTCTAAGAATCCAGGCCGGCCATTAGCTCCTGCCTCCTGTGCTTTTCGTGCGCCCCTCGGGGGCAACACTGCTGCGCCGTTTCCATGGCTGCGCTCATCGCCGTGGCCGCGCCGCCGCCTGATGGCCGCGCGTGAGAGAAGCTGCAACCGGCAGCGCAAAATGCTACAACCGATGACCCAAATAGCTTCAACCGGCAACATAAAAAGTTTCAAAAGACAAACAAAGATGTTGGTCGCCGGCGCACTCCCGCAACAAAAGCTGCAACCGGTGGCCTGAAAAGCTACAACAGCGACGGAAAGCTTCAACTGAAAATACAAATAAAATGATCGCCCGGGCACCGAGGACAAAAAAGCTACATCCATTAAATTGAAGAGTTTCAACTGTTGAATTGAAAAGCTTCATCCCACATTAAAGAAAGCTTTAACCGGCTTCATATAAAGATTCAACCAGCGAGCACATGACAAAAAGCTGCAACCGTTGACATGCAAAGCTTCAAACCTAATTTTGAAAAGCTTCAACCATTTTTTTGATGCATCCGGCTACTGTGATTTTTTGTTGCAACCGGCGGCAGAAAAGCTACAACCGGTGCTAAAATAGACGACCAGAGACGGCTATGATCGACGGCGGCGGGAGGCGAGCCGGTGGTGCGGCGGCGAGGCGAGGGGGCTGCGACCTTAAGATGAGTACGATAGATCAAGGACAGCAACGGGAGACGCGTGCGGCCGGCGAGTCGAAGAGTCGAAGAATACAGTGAGATGCAAAGGGGATTTCTTCTACGCCAGTGTGTTGACGAAGACGAGGGCCATCAAACGGTTCTCAGCGACAAAATCGAACGGCTGCGGGCGGACCGGCCCAAATTTGGGCCGGTGTGCCGGCGTAGATCAGTCGCCTTTTTTTTCTGGAATTGTACCCCATCAATTCAAAAATCAATGAGTTTTTTTTGTGAAAAAACAGTTTTGGGGGCAACAAGTATACCGAACCTC
>NC_041385.1:786357192-786369873 GCF_002162155.2 Triticum dicoccoides | reverse complement strand
CAATATTGTTTTTTGCGGGGTTGTTCTTTCAAATTTTACATTTTCCTGATTTTGTTTCTTCTTTCCTTTCTTTGTTTCCTTGATTTCGCATTAAATTACATGCACTTTTTTTATGTATACATAACTTTTTCTGTAAAATAAGGTGAAAACTTTTCTAATTTATTGTCCTTTTCTTTACACTGCTTATCCTTTTTTTTCTGTTCCTAGTTTTTCTGTCGCTTATATATGTTAAAATGTGCAAGTTTTTTTTACTGTTTTATGTTATTTTAAAAATGTTCAAAACATATATAAAAATGTAAACATTTAAAAGAAATGCCCATTGTGTATTCAGATATATTGTTCATCATGTATAAAAGAAGTCCATTAAGTGTTTACAAAGGTTCATCAATCATTTAAAAATATTCATTGTGTATTTAAATATTCATGGTGTACTTAAATAGTGTTCATTGTGTGTTTCAAAATTTTTCTTCATGTATTAAAAAGACGTTCTTCTCCTTTTTTTATTCCCATTTTCCTTTTTATATTTAAGTTTCTTTTCTTTTCTTTCAGTTCCCGTTCCTTTGCGTATGTTATAAAATGTGCAAACTGTTTTTCAAAAGAGCTCATCATGTTTTTTAATATGTTCAGCTCATATTTCAATGAAATGTTCAACATATATTCTGAAAGTGATCATCATGTTTTAGAGAATGTTCATCATGTATTTTTTTAATTGATGTATTTAATAATATTATTCATCATGTTTATAGAAAAGGTTCATCATCAATTTAAAAATGTTCATCGCTTATTTCAAAAATTGGTCAGGGCGTATTTAGAAAATATTCACCACGTTTAGCATTCAAAAATGTTCATCGCGTATTCAAAACATGGTCAGGCTGTATTTAGAAAATTTTCATCGTGCGTTTCAAAAATGGATTTCTCTTATTTTTTTGAAAATGAATTTATAATGGTTTTAAAAACAATTAGGAAAAGGTATGTCATGTACATTAAAAAGTGTTCATCACGTTTTAAAAAAATCCATCATGATCTTCAAATAGTTTATCAGTGTTCAGAAAAATCTACACACCTCTTAATCACCTGATTTTAACCACTTATAAAATTACATGAACATTTTTAAATATGTGAACACTTATTTAAAAAGTAAACAATAGAAATATGCCAACATTTACTGAAGATATTTATCAAGGTATATTTTCTAGGACATTTCTGAAAATAGAGAAAAAATTAGAAATAACCAAAGGAAAAATTGTGTGTTAACCTACAGCTGTTTTTTTTTTGAGACAGACCTACAGCTCGTGTCCGCCCTCGCACACCCGTGCCAACCCAGCATGTTTTACATTTCTTTTTTGAGGATCACAAGCAAGAGTGGGCTTCTCACGGCCCAGAAGGCCTGATCAACCGTGATCAGCGGATGAGAACTAGCAAAGTTGAACGCCGGCGGGCGCCGGGCGGCTGCCAACGGGGACTCCCTCACCAAGCTGAAGCCACGCTGGACGACATCGAGATCGAGTATCAGCATCTCTGCTGCCTCCAATCAGGGCTCACCGTGCCTTCTTACCAAGATGACAAGAGAAATCTGGTGAGGCGGCTGCTCGTCGACCTCAACTACTCCCGCGTGAAGAAACCGGATCCTGAGGCGCCGCAAGAAGTTGGAAAGCATGATAAAGAGAGCACACCGGCCCCGACGAAGAAGAGCGATCCAAGGAACAAAGGCGCGGCGAACAGCCCGGTGTCGACCATGTCTGTCTGCTGGTCACCTCAAGCTACAACAGCGCCGCCGTTCAAGTTCAGGAAATCCAGTGAGATGGCCATGGTGTGAGCCAGCTCCAGTAACCTCTGTTTGAGCATAGCCGCTCTTGATCAGGCCTGCGCGCCTAAGCCTTTGTTTTTTCTTTCTCTTTAATGCTTTAGACGGCGGCGGCAGGAAGTTTGGGGGCGGGCGGCTGCCGACGGGAACGCCATCGCTGGCCTGGTCATCGGTGGTCGTGGTTGTCTCCCTCCTTGCGGGGGCCTCCGTCGTCCACAACGTCTACAAGCCCGACATGGTACACTAGTCTCTGTCATCCACCCGTACCTTTCCCCATGCCCGCAACCTGTTCGACGCAATGCACGCTCATGGCTCACCACTCTTTCATTTCTCCCGACCCACCGCGCAGACCATTCCGCAGGTGGAGATCACCGACGGAGGAGGCGGCGGCAATGACGGCAAGCAGAGCTGAGCTGGTTTCGCGGAACCATGTGTGTCTCCAACCGTTTCTGTCAGCGTATCTCGTTATGGAGCACAGCACTCCACTCTAGAGGAGCACAGCACTCTGCTAGCTGCTCGTTACCCACTGGAATCAAACTAACATTGGTACTATGATTTACACATCTTATTCAAAGGGATTTACTCTTTGTTGGACATATTATGTATATGTTCATGTTTTCCGTAAACCATTGAGAGTTTAATAAGGATTTAATTAGTAGGTGAACATGGCAAATCTTGGGCCGTTCCAGTACGGTGCTGCTAGTCACCGGCCGATCGGCCGAAATCCATATCGGTGACCCCAGCGCCGTCCAATGCCTTGCATTCTAATCGTTGAATCACATTTCCTCCCTGTTTTAACTTTCCTCATCGCGCACGCGTCTTCCTCCTCTCTTCCGCACCGCACGCCTCCCACCTCGCCCAACGAGCAGGTCGTGGACGGCCGTCCTCACAACCCGTGGCTCACCGCCTTTTACCTCGCCATTGCGCATGAGGGTCGTGGGCGCACCGCTGGTCATGGCTATTGCAAGGCCTTAGCATCCCTCATAGTTGGTTGCAGACACCTCCATTGCTAGTAGCGTCACTGCCACCAACATCGCTCGGCTCGTCACCGTCGGCTTGCACCACGGTGTTGCATGCAGCGATTGCTATATCCGATCCCATCATACCCCTTCCCCTCCCTAGTTGTAGCATCCTCAGTTGCCAATCGCAGCATCCGGCCGTGCTGGTACTAGCTTCCACGCACCGACGATTTGCAGCATCCGTGGTAGCCGGTCGCATATCCCTTCCCTGTTTGTTGTAGCATTCCCAGTTGTCGATCGTAGCATCTGGTGGTGCCAGTCCCAACTCACACGCTCCGACGGTTGTTAGCATCTGGGATAGCCGACTGAAGTGATGCCAACTCACGGTCTAAGCATCGCGGGTAATCAGTTTCAGTGTCATAGGTCGTCGGCCTTCGCAACTCCCCTCGCCAGTGGCAGCTTGCGATCGAGCCAGTTGTAGCTTATCGTCATGCCCATCCCAGCATCATGTGGTGCCGATTGTAGATCGTGACCAAGCTGCTTGCAGCTTGTAGACATGTCCCATCCCAGCATAACATGGTGCCAGTTCTAGCTCGCTAGCTTGCCGGTTGCAGCTTGCTGCCGAGATGGTTGTAGCTTGTTGTTTTGCCCATCCCAGCATCCCGTGGAGCCGATTGTAGCTCGTGGCGAAGAAGATTGCAACTCGTGGGCATGTCCCATCACAACATATCATGGTGCCAGTTGTAGCTCGCCAGCTTGCCGGTTGCAGTTTGTTGTGGTGCCGTTGCTGCTCGTAGAACCCGTCGTCGTTGCTTACAGCATCGGTCATTGGCGCATGTAGCATCTCCCAGCACTAGATCGTGTGTCATCATCTGATGCTTGTAGCAGCACGATAGCAGTGACGTGGAGACGGTGCGCTGGGCTCATATCTGTGCTGGTGACGTCGTTGTTCGCCGTGCATCAGTCGCATCATCCCTTCCAACAAAAGAGGGTTGGCGCACGGGCGGCCTTGCAGCTCCCTTGCGGAGCTTGGTGCAGGAGGGGAAGGGGAGGTGCGTGCTTGCAGAGGAGACTAGGTGCGTGGTAGAGAGAGAGGGAGGGAGGGGGAGAGAGCGCGCCATAAGCGGTGATAAGGCTGAGGGAGTGGGCGGGGCATTAGGACGGGCCCATGGAAGGGACGTGGCATACGCACCGGTCGTCTTGCTGGAAACGTTTACCCCTTCCAGAACAACATATCTTAAGGATTTGGGCCTTTCACCATACAACCGGGGATTGTTGTACCACAAGTACAAGAAGATCCTTCAATTCTCTCCTGGTACCTATCTTTTGGCATACAAATAATCACCTAGGCAGAATAGACAGATATGGCTTGTTTGGATGCCTGCACCATTTCTTGGCTATTTGTGTTTGTGGCTCAACTAGCGGATACAGGAAAAAACATGTCATAGTTTGGTCGCCTGCACCGCACCGCCAAGCAGTTTTATGCATGGTGTTTGGTCGCCTGCATGTATGCTTCTGGGGTGAGCATATGCAAATCATAGATGTTTCGTTATGTGCAATGTGTTGTTTTGCTCACCCCTTTCAAATCTGGTAAACTTACCACCACTATGCACCACACTTCATAGCTTAACACACAACACATAAACATGCAACATGAGTTTCTAGGGATGCCCCTGCACAACATCATCAGGGTGTTTCCTGAGCAAAATATGGATCGTTTCAGCAAACACCAATATGACTACTAACTTCACAAAACTTTAGTTCACCTGGTCTAGGTTACATGGCCCTTGACAGACGCGCTTATGACATTTATAGCGGCAGATTGTGGAGTTCTTCACGTCATAGATCTGAACCTTCAGGACGAGGTTGCTAGGCTTGACAACGTGACGACGACAATGTCGTCGGGCCGGGCTTGATCTTGTGCTTTCGGGAGAAGTACTGCTGACCTGCCCCAACACTAGCTCGTCCTTGAAGTCCTAGACCAAGATGAAGTACTCACACCACTTGTGGTGGAGAGCTTGACGACGCGTGGAGGGCGGACATATATCCACTTTTGCCTCACAGATTGAAAAGTCGTGGGGACGACGAGCATGGCGATATCTTTAGTGTCCCAGATCTGCACATAGAATCGATGTGGCATCGATGTTGCCGGCTCATGCCCAATCCTCGATAGGCGGCCAGTCTTGGGAAGTGACTTGGCAACCTCCTCACTTCTTTCCGGCAAGTCAATCCTTGCTAGCCATCGGTTCTCGGTGATCAAGTCCTCGATGTCCTCCGTGCCTTCGATGACTAGGGCCTCATGACAGGCTTGATCCCACTCAGGCTTCATCACCATGCAGTTCAGTAGAGAAGGGTGAGCAAATCCGTTGCACTGCACAACTAAGCACTGATCTGAGCAATGCCTAGTGCTATGATGAGTACATCGATAATAGCTATGGCCATCGCGTTGATCAGTGCACTAACATAGCAATGTGCAAGCCGACTAATCATAGCACTGATCCGATGAGTGCACTGATCATAGAAACGTCATTGAATTGAGTGATGCACTAATCATAGCAATGTGCATGCCCAGTGATCATAGCACTGACCATAGACGCCGACACCGGCGACACCTGATCCGCCTCCGCTAGCAAGCTGTTGTAGTGTTTCTTTGCCTACAGTAGGGTGAAACCGGACGTCATCAGCTCTTGCACCGAAGTGGGCGCCTGATCCTCATCCCGGGTCTCCTCCATGATGATCTCCGCTATCGCTGTAGGGTGGCCCTCCTCCTCCTCCTCCTCCTCCTCCTCCTCCTCCTCCTCCTCCTGCATCCCTGACACATTCAAGCTCTGCTTCGGAGAGCTCAAAATTTAGTCAGCCGCGATGAGGGCCTGACACTGATCCTCAGTGGTGTGGCGACACGACTCCACCAGCCATGAGAGGTCTTGGCCATTGCAATGGCGAACGACAGACAAGGACGAATGTGGGGTGGTCAGCAGGCAACTGGAATGGAGGGAGAAGGTGCTCGGAGTGTAGGATTTTGAGGTATTGCTGGCCATCTTTAGATAGCCTTGGCAGGTGGAGCATCAGGTTGAATGCGCGCAGTCGGAGTAGGCTTCTTGTTCGCCATGCCGGTGTGAATGCTAGACAGGTGGACGGTTGGGCAGCTGACACGAATGCACGTGGGAAGCCATCACATTCAGTCACGTCCACTCTGACTGGCATGAATACAATGCGAAGAGTGAGCAGACGCGGCGGAAGAGGGGTTTTTGGGTGGGTTTGTGTCATTAGAGTCTTACGTGGCGGACGTCCCCAAACCTCCCCTTCATTTGGTTTCAGTTTATGGGATTCATACATCTAGACCAGTCTGAACAATTTTGATGACCACCATTGGATGATTTACATGTGATTAGATGAACCCCCGGTTGCTGTTTCCCTACAGTCATGTTTGCCTCCTATTCCTATTTTTAACGAGTGACCGCGTCGGCAGGCCTCTAGAGGTTTGGTTCTGCTCGCCTGCAGATGTAGGTAGCGTGTCCCTCTATGCCATTGTGGATGCTGTATAATTTATTTATTTTTCTGTTGTTTGCTAGTTTCTCATGGAAACATGAACTGCGCCGGCCTTTTATGCAACTATTGTAAAAATAAAAATCGGATTCTTTCATCTTAATAGCTGGAATTACGATGGTTGAATATCCTAAATACAAGTCTTTTTTAGAGATTTTAATGCGGACTACATATGAATCAAAATGAGTGAATCTACACTCTAAAATATGTCTATATACATACATATGTAGTTCTTATTAAAACATTTTAAAAGACTTATATTTTGGAACGGAGGGAGTAGAAGGTTGAATATATCTGATACATTTCGTCAGTCCCATTGAATACTTATTATAGCTTTCAATTTGCTTTGAGCAAAGTGTATGTTCCTTTCCTTGCTAGAGAGAGATGGAGCGAGTTGGCGGGCAACAACATTTGCTAATCTATTATTCTATATACATGATAGTTCCCTCTTTATTTATTTTATTTGCGGAAAATAGTTCGCGCTTTATTAATCGCTTGTGCATCCATGAATACCGGAACGCCACAGAATGCAGTTTACAGGGTGAAGCAGCACATATTGCTGCCTCAATGAATGTGGTGCGTACCGTAAGCAGGGTAGTACCTGATCATCATGCCTTTGCAAGGGATACAGCCAGCACAGCTCGCGAGGTTCTGGCATGATCGTCCTGCATGCCTCCCTCGAGGCTCAAGCGCCTTTCCATGACCCTCACAAATTCATCCATGATTGCTCCAAAATGCTCGACTATTATCGGCTCAAATATGGCTCTCTTCTGTTTCACCAACCAGCTAGGGGTGAAAAGCGCTCTGTCCATATCAGCCGTAGGATCATACACCCGCATATCCCTGATAGAAAATGAGCCCTCTTCTTCGATGATCTCCTTCAGCTCTTCAGCAGAGGGTCCATACATAGGAATGTAGAAAGAATCAAATTTCTCCATGGCGATGACACCCTGTCAACCATACCATAGGGAGCGTTCATGAGCGAATGATAGAATGCTATGCAGGAGAAGAAGAAAAAATAATGATGTACCTCTGAGGCCATAACACTTAGAATCTGAGCTGCGGTTTCCCAGATGTGAAAGAAATTGGAGGCGATTACATCAGAACACCTCCCTACAAGGGAAAGAACCATCCGGCCTCCTGGGACCAATTCTTTGGCTCTCAGCTTCAGGAAGAGGGTAAAGTCTTTTCTGAACTGCCGCGCGTAAGCCTTACGGACGATAGGGAGCCTTTCATGCCTAGCATGTTGATCCATGTCGTACGCAGGGATATGGTTCCTCGTCAAATCTTCAGGAGCCTGTAAAGATAAGGTGTTTCTTACAAAATCGACAAGTAATGCAATGGATAAATCCATTAATGAGTGGATGGGTGATAGGTCCACCGTCCACACCTTTGAGAGCCAATGCAAGCTGTTGGATGAGCATCGAGAAATAAGATCTCCAGTCATCCTCCCGCCTCCTCAGCCGCTCGCGATCCCTGGCCGTTGGATCGAAACGCTTGATCGGATCTAGGCCGTCGGATCGAGCCTTCTGATGACCTGGGCTGTTGGATCACAGAGGAGCCCTGTAGCAATGAATAGTTTCACCCCATTCGTGCCACCACGCGTAATTCCGGCGCCCCCACAGGGGCATTTTCGTCATTTCACATGGCTGGAAAAATATCCAATAGCGACATGCGCGTGACCTAGCCGTCGCTCCTCCCGCACTCGCGCAGCCGCCGCCGCCCTCCCGCACTCCTCCCCCGCAGCCAGCTCCTCCCGCCTCGCCTCTCTCTCTCCCTCCAAACCCTAGAACCTTACCCGCGCCTCCCAGACCCGCCGTCGTCGTCTTCTCGCCCAACCGGCCGCCATCGCACCGCACGCTCGTGCGCAGGGGCGAGAAGGGGAACCAGCGCCCGCTCCCGGAGCGCGAGGAGGATGTGGTGATGCAGCGCCCAAATCCACAGGGGGGGGGGATCGACGCGCCGTCGTCGACCTGAGCCGCCACCGTCCTCGAGGTCGGCCATGGAGGGGGGTCCGACCCAGCTGCAGCCGTGGACGGCGACACCCCAAACCCTAGCATGGGGACCAAGCAGCCATGGTGAGGCACTGCACCGGATCCCTCTCCTCTTCCCCCTTCTTCCACGGATTTCTCCTCTCTCTTTCTGTCCCTCTCTCGCCATGGTCTCGTCTCTGTAGGAAGGAGGCCAGCGGCGAGGACGATGCCATGGTCCCTGCTGTGCTCCCGGATCTGTCGCCCATCTGCCCCGACCTGGCCCTTCTCATTCCCGCCGGCCAAGCGAAGCCGCTCGTGTCGCTGTTCTACCTGACGAGGGCATCGTGGTGAGTTGAGCCTCCTTCTGCTAGTGCCACTCCCCTTCGTTGTGCTGACCTTACTTAGCCTCTCTCCCTCTCTCACCACTGCTCCTTCCATCTTCCGTCGTGCAGGTTGCCGTTGCTGTTTGCAGAGACATTCGAGGATAGGTCATGTTGCTTGCAAAATGGGGAGGGGATTAGATGATGTGTGGCATACACTGGCTCATTTGCATATACAAAAAAATTAGGATCAATAAAAAAAAGGATGTAGTGCTGGGTGCATAGCTGGTTGCATTTCCATGACTGTTCTACACACTAGGCATACTTTGTGATCTGCTTATGAATTGTGAACTGGAGTGGAAAATCACATGCTTTTAATTTTGGGAAGAGGTCAGGACATGTGCCTTTTGGATTGGTCTGGTGCATTTGGATTGGTCCACTTGGCTCGTGTCTGTTTAGTCTTGTGTTTTTAATTGGCACCTTCATGTTTGCTTGCTGGAAAATGATGTTCTTTGTCGAGTGACATGTGAAAAAACGAAGGGTTCGGTTTGTTTTGTGTTGGATTGATGCTTCTGAAAGAGAATAGAAAGAATGGCATGTTCATTGGCCTCTGTTGTTTGGTGTGGTCTGCCTAGGTTATTATGATTTGGTCTCCCTAGCCGTTGATGAATGCATTAAGCGAACATTTATTATACTATCTATGCACATATTATCTCAGATCAGCAACTTTACTTGTCTTGCTCTATATGGATATCCTCTACTGTTTCTGTAAAATAAATAACAAATTCAGTTTATTCATTATACATAAATTCTAATATAATGGGCAGCTATTTTCTGTTAGTATACTTGAAATGATATTGAGGTATGCTCCCCTGTTTTCATCCATGTACTACGTAGATGTAGACTGACATTTAAGCTTTGATCATGAATTCATAAATATGACATCAGTCCAAATATTCCAGACATAAACTATTCCCATGAGAGGTTATACTTTGTGTTGGATGGATATTTCTGTATAGGAAAGATAAATTTATTCTTTATCAACCTACGGTTCGATGTATAGCAGTGGGAGTGAGCTCTTTAGGTAATGATCTTGCTCTATCTGATGCTCATGGGGCAAAGAATGTCATTCTTACCCTATAGATTAGTAGATTATCAAAAACAAAATGCCCCGTATTAGTATTATGTGGCTAGAGCGCAACTTTGAAAAGGCCAGCCTTGCTCTATCTGATTGTTGATTTATATATTTTCCTCTAGAAATGAACAAGCTTATTTTATGGTTGTGAATTGAAATGACCGATGTTTCATTACTTCTTGATTATTGACCTCTTTTTACATTGGCCAGTCGTATATAAAGGTTGCACTTACATTTTTTTATATGGAAGATGTCAAAGAGTTCGCTTAAAACTGGCACGACCTACATAAGAAAGATAAGATGGGTGCATTTGCTTTATTTTAAAAATACACTGATCACAAATATTTACAGATTTCTTATCAGTAGTTTGCATAATTGTGTTCTCTAACTGATCTGGTATTTCATTTTTATCATGATACTATGCAGATACAAATTAGTGATTATCAATTGATATTTAACATCACATTTGGTAGTGGAAGATTTAGTAAAATAAGGTGGGTACATATCATTGATCAGTATTTGGTGTTTTTCGACCACATTAGTTAGTAGTTTTTTTAGTTTTGGTTTATTTTTGTTCCAGTATACTTAAAGTGCTGGTATTTGCTTCTGAAAATGGCTTTGGTAACACTGAAATATATCTTTGACTTGTGACTATGTATTAATTATTTATGTGCTGTGAATTGAGTGTCAATGTGTTCTATAGTACTGACAGGTTAGAGTTTGGTGCCAGGGTCGTTGTTGGGTGCGTGGCTACTTCTCCTTGGGATTCGGCTACTGTCTCAGGTGCTCAATGTACTACTGCAATACATGCACTGCAGTTACCAATCTTCGTTTTCTTAGTAGTATTGATGTGTTATTTCCTTCGAACTGTCTTGTTGAGATTGCCTTCTCCATTTGGAGGTATCTCTTTCTTAGTTTGTTGTGGATCCATGATATTTTAGTGATTATAACTGGTTCATATAGACGGCGAACTGTAGTTGCCATTGTGGCTGGTGGGAAATTTAATAATAGCTGCATTTTGGTTCTCTATGTGCCTTGACTAAAATAGTAAGAGATGGTTCTGAACCAAAGGATCGGTTCCTCAATTCCCCAGTTCGTAAAATTGTTCAGTCTGACCACCGGTTACCTGACTAGAATGCTTCCCTGTTCACCTTTTCTACTAAAAGTCAAACAGTGGCATTATTCCTTTTTTGAGTTATATGTATGGAATCAGTGACGACCAAAGCACGCAAATTTACTGTCCTAAGTATAAGTAATGTGTCTGTTTGGGTTGTTTGCCTACATGACATGCATTCTATAAGGTGCACGTCTCTTTGGTCGCTGATGTTATATATGTTTACTCAAATAATCATGAGAGTTTATGTCTGAGTAAATGTTCATAAGAGGATATAATGTGAGTATACATGTTAATATTATTATATTGTTTCATCAGATTTGTTTGCTTAAACGATCCAAGAATTGAATGAACAATTGTAATGAAGGACCCCTCTCTCCACTTTGAAAAAAATACCCTTCCTATTAATTATGATATATACCTCCTTGATGTGCCTTCCTATTTTCCTAGCATGTGCCATTTAGTTCCTTAATTTTTTCTACTCTGCAATTTAACTTTATGTGTTTGATTAAGCTTTGCAAATTGTTTTTTACTGATAAACAATGAAACCTTCCTTACACAGGTGGTTTGCTACAAGCTTTAATAATAAATTTCCTTTGGATGGTTCACATTTTATTGAGAAACAACTGTGGTGACACAATCATTAGTAGAAAAGGGTGCAATGATCCAGGCCGGGTCAGCCCATTAGTCCCGGTTCAATCCAGAACCGGGATCAATGGGGGCATTGGACCCGGTTCGTTAGCCCCGGGGGCCGGCCGGGCCACGTGGGCCATTGGTCCTGGTTCGTCTGGACCTATTGGTTCCGGTTGGTGGGACGAACCGGGACCAATGCGCCTCGCTCCTGGGCCACCACCATTGGTCCCGGTTGATGGCTCGAACCGGGACCAAAGGCTGTCCTTTAGTCCTGGTTCATACCACCAACCGGGACTAAAGTGTTGGTCCTTGTTGCGGCCAGAGTTTAGTCCCACCTCGTCAACCGAAGGGGGCTCACACCGGTTTATAAGCCCCTCCCTCTTTGCCTTGTTGAGCTGCTCTCAAAGTGAAAATAGATGCCCTTATACAGGAAATTTGACCTAAATTCATATTGAATTTCTCTGAAGTTAGTAAAAATTTATTATGAATTTAGGTCTAATTTTCTCTATAAGCGCATCTATGCTCATTTCTGAGTAGTTTTTTATATATATTTTTTTCTTTTTTGCTATATTTATTTTTTCTTTTTATTTCTGAGTTGTAATAAGTCATTAAAAATAAGCATCTATGCTCATTTTTTAGTTAAGTTAATCACAACTATTTTTTCTTTTATTTATTTCTGAATTGTAATAAGTCATTAAAAATAAGCATCTATGCTCATTTTTAGTTAAGTTAATCATAACTATTAAAATAAGTCATTAAAAATAAAAAAGAGGCGTACTGCTCGTTAATTTGCTTCAAGTCTTTCAGAATAGTGTCAACTGCACTGCACATAGCTCTGTGCAGTCTACCCTATTCCTCAAGGCTTGAAGCTAACCAACGTGCAGGTGAGCATTAAGCCTCTTCTTCATCGTCTCTGCACTCAGGGCTTATAAACAGCTGCGAGTGCCTCTCCCTTGGCAAGGTGGGACTAAAAAAACAGCTGCAAAAATAATCCACTAAAAAACAGTTGCAGAAAATAAAAAATTAGACGGGTCCATTGGTACCAGTTGGTGGCGCCAACCGGTACCAATGCCCCTCTTTGGTACCGGTTGGTGCCACCAACCGGTACCAATGCCCGCCTTTTGTCCCGGTTGGAGCCACCAACCGGGACCAAAGGTCCTCGTTTCCCGCCCTTTGGGCTGCCGAAAAGAGGCCTTT
>NC_041385.1:786350991-786356418 GCF_002162155.2 Triticum dicoccoides | reverse complement strand
GTGTAATTAATTTATTCATATTATGTTAGATTTTTTTTCTGTTAGTAGATTTTTTTGTTAGATTTTGTTAGCTTTTTTATGATTTTTGTTAGATTAGTTAGAAAAATACTAGTTAGAAAAATGAAACTACTTTATTTAAAATAAACTAGTTAGAAAAACACTAGTTAGAAAAATGAAAAAAATAAGAAGAGAAAGTGTTTAATATAATTAGTTAGAAAAATACTAGTTTATTTTTAGTAAGTACAACTTTATTTTATTTATAGTAAGAACTTCATATATAGTTGAACTAGCTAGTTGATTTAATAAACTACTTTATTTTACTATATATAGAAGTAGTTTGTTTTTAGTAAGTACTACTTTATTTATTTATAGTAAGTGTTTAGTAGTTGAACTAGCTAGTTGATTTAATTAATAAAACTACTTTATTTAACTATATATAGAAGTAGTTCCCGCATCGACGTTGGCGATGCCTATCCCGCATCCTCGTCGTCGTCGACTCGGCGGTGGAGGCTTGCTTGATCAGGGCCATGTTCGGGACTGGGCTCCGCCGGGCTGGTATTGGGAGGTGCTACCTTTCGGGGGACGTAGGTTGGTGAGGAGGCAGCCCATTGTTGACCCGATCCTTGTTTAGTGACGGTCGCGTGGGCCAGTGACGGTGCCGAGGCTTCCGGACACCGCAGAGGTGGTACGTCACCGTGTCAGCGAGGAGGACGAGCACGTCCATCGCTACATGGTTGCATTGGAGGGCAGGTTCGACAATACCTGGTAGGTTCTTCAGGGATCTCACTGGAGCTATGATCCTGTGATGGTTCCTTATCTTTGGGTGTCCACCGCCCGCGTCGATACCCGTCGGGCGCTACGGTTCTATTTGTATTAGTGATGCTATATTAGTGATAATATTCGACGATGTACGGATACCAAGAGATGATGTACTTTTGCTTATAATTATTGAATGCATGCTAATTTGAATACTACTTTATTTTATGATTTGGTTTTGCTTATTTTATGATTTGGTTTTGCTTATTGAATGCTCATATTGGATAAGTTTTCCTTCATTCCCGTGTGCTAGACAATTTGATGTAATAATGCACTCGGAAATGAAAGGAGGAGCTACGTGCATCACCGATAGTCAACCCGTGATTAATAATCTAGTTTAATATTTGAATTATGAACATAGGCCGGAAATTTCATACTCGGACGACGAAAACCGCTCGGGGGAGTGCGACTGGTGCCACGACGACCGAGGTATCTGCGACAGGTTCATTGAGCTGGACGAAGATCGTCGCTTCAGCATTAAGCTCGAGGAGACCTTCGATGTTCATACGGTACGCAACCGACGACAATAGTTATTTTCGTAATTACTCATGACTTCAACTATTTTAATCATGACAATATTTTTCATCTTTTTCAATTCGACTAGCTTATCCCATACTTTGCAAGACGCTATGTCTTGGAGAGGATGGGTTTTGAAGACCATGAAAGTTTTGAAACCAAAAAAATTATCCTAAGTACCCATCATGGTGTGGATTTTCAAGTAAAGTTGTACAATGCTCAGAGTGTAACCCATTTTGGTTGCAAAAATTGGGAAGCACTTTACAAGATGTATGGTCTTGATGAGGGTATGTTTGTCACCATGGATCTTGGTGATCCTACAATCGAGCAAGAGAGACCTTCGATTTAGGTCCTTGTGGATACACCTCCAATTCTCCCCCCATGTGAGCTTAACATAGTTATTAAGTAATTTATATTGTTTATTTCAAAATAGTTGACAACTTATCTCCATTGACAGCTTATTTTCATTCTTCAAAGAATGTGCGGAAGATGGTAGACAGAACCTACTACACCGAAGGCTCCGAATTAACTTATCAGGAGAAAACTCATCTGGTCACATGCATTTTGTACTGATCTTGAGAATTACAATATCTACAATCAAACTCCTCAACATTATGGTCAATACGTGCCACTAGTGCACGTGTTGAACTACGGTAACTACCATGGAGATACCCTGGTAAGATTTTTTTACTATTACGACATCCGTGATCTTTTTGCACACTTCTAAAACTAGTACATCATTGCTAACTACGAAGTTATTACTATGTTTTTCAATAGATAATCCTGAATGATTGTGTGCCTCATCTGATGTATACGCATGGTAGCCTTCATGTTTTGAACATACAACCAGGTCGTCCTATGAATCTCAACTGTCCATACCGGGTTTCTAAAAGAAGTGGAGACATAACAATCAAAGAATGGAAAAAAATGTATGGACAGTCGTAAGGAGCTTCTTGGAAGCAACAAGCAGCGAAGGGCAAGAATTGGAGACAGGATGATCGCCATTCTTCATAATGGAGAGTCAGGGTCTATATTGTTTTATGCTATTTTACCTTAAGGGAGTTTAGGTCCTACCTGATACTGATGATCATGTGCTAAGAACAATTATGTAGGGTTGGATTCGATGACTATGAGGATGATCGCATGACTTATTATTAATAACGAGTAGAAGTTGTATGATGATGCATAGGACTTGTTATTATATATGATGATGTATGATGCGCATGCATGAGCATGTTATATCAGCGGGTGAAATGAACATAGCAGCAACGTTGATATAAGAGAGGACACTTTTCTCTATTAGCTAGCTAATAACAACCTAAAAATAACCCCCAAAACCCCTAAAGCAGCCACATTTGTAAAAAAAAAACATGAAATTTTGGTCCCGGTTGGAGCCACCAACCGGGACCAAAGGCCCCCCGACTGGGCTCGGCGGACCGACCACGTGGAGGCCCATCTGTCCCGGTTTGTGTTTGAACCGGGACTAATGGGTGGAGGTATTAGTAACGACCCATTAGTTCCGGTTCATGAATCGGGACTAAAAGCCCTTACGAACCGGGACTAATGGGTGTTTTTCTACTAGTGAATGTCCGCATGGAGGTGGCTGCATCGTCGACAACGGTGGAGGGCAAGTACTGAATTTATATTCTTGCACATCGAGCCACACCCTCCTGGCATGTCCCTTATTTAAACGCATTGTTTTCATTCTTCATTTTCCATCTTGCTTTGCTCCAGGGGAAGAGATAATAGGCCAACACATTTTTGTGGTGGAGCTCCAGGAACATTCTGTAAACCAAGTATTTGTTCTCACAATTGCTACTTTAAATTCATCTGGTGCTTTGGTTTGAGCTTCTTTAGTCTCCAAAATTGTATGCAAGGCAGACATGTTCCATTCACATGGTATTCAATAGATAACCTTTTGCACATTTACAAATATGACACTTCACCTGCCTGCTTGCCACTAAAGCTTAAAATTTTCTCTTACATAAAGTAGTTCAGCATGAAGCAACAAAGGTGTTGTTTGCCCATGGAGCCCAATATATTTGGATTCATTTCATGGCGAGTTTACATTGATCTATTTCATTCAATATAGATAACAAACTTTATTGTTTATATCTATTGAGACATGCCTTCATTTTCCCTTTATAGGTATTAGTTTCTTGATTGAGTTGGTCGCAGCTGTCGTCATGTTTTTAACCCTGCTGCCCCAGTTATACTTCAGCATGTAGAGTCTTTTGTTCTTATATGTGTTTGACACATTTTTACATGCACCTAATATCGATCCGTTTTCTTCATGTTGTACGATCTTTAGGTGACATATTTGCTGACTAACCTCTTACTGATAAATGACAACGCCTTCTTCATGCAGGTGACTCACCACTGATGGTCGATTGACGTCGAGACTCGAGAATCATTTGCTTCAGCCCTGATGACCAGTTATCCAGATGTCAAGATGTTTCGACGAAGTTTATATTGCTATGCCATATTAAAATAGTGCTCTTAGATTGGCTCAAACTACTACTATGGCCTGCTTGTGTTATGTCGTACTAAACCATCTCGATTCTCTTGGTAGTTTCAGCTGCATTTTCTACCACACTCCCCAAACTAATTTGAAGGAAACATACATGAGTTGCTTGATGTCAGTTTACTAATCTTGCCTTCTTGATAGTTCCGTTTTAGTCACTGCAGATACCTATTTTTGTAAAAATGTTGAAATATCTTCTCCAGGAATATGGTTTTTTCTTCACTTTCAGGCCAACGGTACTCAACTTTTCTTTGAATGACGAGGAACTTCAACCATTATTGGCGAAGGACTGCTATCTGATTGTCACTAGCCTCCTGTGTAAATGCTTCGCTTTCAATATATTGTACTATCTTGCTGCCCTATGTGCTACTCAAGCCTGATCTATTAAACATTACTTGGTCTATTCCTTTGTGCCGAGCTTGATGTGCCTCAGTTGTACTCTGTGATATGTACTTTGATTGGAAAATTCATGAGGTTAAAGATTTGCATTGCTTTTGGTGTTGAACTGTGCATTGATTATATACTTCAGGGCGTGCTTCTTAATGATTTAGCATTACCTGCTTGACAAAAGGTTAGGACCGGCACCCTCGCGCCAAGGCGTGTTGCCGATCTAGTATAAGATGCATGGAGTCACTAGTGTAGAGCCTCTCGTAAAACGTCCCTGGTGTGACACCAGTCATAAAAACAGACTTGTTGTTGCTTTGACGGAGCGTGACCGGGCTCTTCACAACCATGCTGAAGTCATTGTGAGGAAGGTCATTGAGGAGCACAGACACTTCTGGTGGTGGATGCTGGAACTGAAGGCAGTGGCTCATGATGGCCTCGACGGCAGTCGATACCAGTGTTAGCGCATTTGGGCCAGAAGAGCAGCCCAAGTCGGTGATCGCCATCTTTCCCGGGAACGAGGTGCCGCTGCTGCCGCACAAGTCACCAATGGCTGCTTCTATCAGGGGCTTCATCCGGTTCTGCTGAGCGTTCTGCAATTGATTTCTACTTCTTCAGAAAAGCTACAGTATTCTTTTAGCTAAATGTCGTGCTTCTTAACTTCCCCAATTCTTCTTTTAAATCTCAGTAACATAAGCTATATTGTGAGCGGATCTTGATGAAAAAGTTTCGAGAAACCAAGTGTAATAAAACAGATCAACATGCCATAGAAACGATACTATTGAATTAATCAAGAGAGAAGAAGATACTTGAATAAGGGAGTTGCGGGCATATATAGCTTGTTTCCCCATCTCCATGATTCATATGGACCATATGATTGGAGGCCATGGCTTTGCTTGGAGCAGAGCAAAACTCCAGATCTTGAATCTGAAGGAACCAGATAGATAGGAAAGGAAAAGATAAATGGGGAAGTAGTGCTCAATGTACTGACACTTAATGTTTCTGAAAGACTGACTATTGGGCAAGCCGATGGGAAGGCTGAAAGGACAATAATTTTCCCCCTCCCTGGCCGCTCCCGCGAGCGCCGCCGGGGGGAAACCCTAGCGCGCGGCCTCGGCCCTCCTCCTTGCTCTCCCCTTCCCTCGCCGCCGCCCCGCGTGCTGGCGGGCAAAGCCCGGCCAGCTCGG
>NC_041385.1:786312894-786350694 GCF_002162155.2 Triticum dicoccoides | reverse complement strand
GCGCGGCCTGCAGGCGACGGCGTGGAGTGGCTGGGGCGTTCTCTGCTCCTGGCGGCGACGATCTTGGGCGCGGCTCAGATCTGGCGCTGCGGCGGCGCGGGTGGCCTGGGCCCCTGTTGTGGCGGGGCTCCGGCTCGCTGCAGGTGGTGGCCGGCTCCGGTGGCCGCCCCTGCTGCTGCGCTCTCTGGTGGTGGCGGGCATGCCGGCCCCCGGCCGATCCGGCGATGGCAGGTGCCGCGGGCTGTGCTCGGCGTGGATGGGGCTGCCACGGCGTGGTGGTGGCTCTTGGCGGTGGTCGGGACCGTCTCATGGCGGCGGCTGGATTCTTCGGCGTCGGCCCGTCGGTGAGCGACCTGTGCAGGCCTTCGACCCCTCTCTCGGTGCCCGGGTGCAATCGTCGTCGGAAGGTTGGCCCGTCCCTAGCTTTGGTCCATCGCTTGTCTCGCGCCCGGGTTGCAGGACCGATCTCTCCTCGCGCCTGGCAGCAGGACCGAGCCCATCTCGCGCGGGGCTGCAGGACCGCGCTCGTCTCGCGCCTGGCGACTGGACCGAGCTCGTCTCGCGCACGGTGCAGCATGACGAGTCGATGGAGGCCAGATGCTTGGGGGCGCTCAATCTCTTGGTTGGGGTAGCGGCGGTTTCGGGTGAGGTGGTATTTAGGCCTTGGAGGACGGGGCGGTTGCCCTGGTGGTGGTTCCGCGGTGCTCATGGGCAGAGCCCGTGGCTAGGTGCTGCCCGGTGACTATGGCCCTGGGGGCGATGTGGTTACCGGGGTGTGCGTTCGGTGGCAGTGAGTGTTAGCCGGGGTGAAAACCCGCTCTTTCTTCGGACGGACCGGCGGCGGCGAAACTCGCTTCCTTCCTGAGGGTGTCGTCGCGGCTCTCATTGCCCGTCGTGTTGCTCTAGGGGAAACTCTGACCCTCAGGTCGGGCGGTGGCGACGCTCTGGTGTCGTTTCCTTCCTGAAAGTGCCGTCTTGGAGCTCACGGTTCGTCATAGGTGGCTTCATCTCATCGCAGTGGCGTGTTCACGGCGGCGGACCCCGGTGGCTATTGTAGTGCTAGGGAAGGTGTTGCTGCGTTCAGCATCTTTGTATCCTGCCTTGGGTGCGTGCGTATGTTTTGATGGCGTGCGTTTGTATCGTGCTGCTATGGATTGTGCTTTATATATAAAGCGGGGCGAAAGCCTTTTTCGATAAAGGAGAATAATTTTACGGCTGCGGTTCAAAGGACGGTAATTTACTGTGGCTGCAGTTGAGTGTGTCGAGTAAAGCGAAGGCTGAAAGGACGACATTCTGATTGGAATCAAATGCACAGCTAATGCATATAACGCCAAGCATCCAAACAGTAATTACAAAGAGTGGGGAAAACGTACCTGAATACCGGAGTTGCGAGCATAGCTTGTTTTCTCTTGACCTTGATTCATACTCTATACACCACCTGTTTGGAGGTCATGGCTTTTCTTGGAGCAGAGCTAAACTCCAGATCTTGGATATGCAGGAACCAGATCAGCATGGCAATGCTCAAAACGCACTGGAAGTTCAATACTCCCTCCGTCCCAAAATTTTTGTCTTAAATTTGTCTAAATACGGATGTATCAAGTCACATTTTTGTTAGAATTGTGTCAAATATTATTGTACAAGGTAGGTTACAGTTAGACTTGGTTTTGGACTGTGTGTAGACAGGGTAGGAGTTGTGTCCTAATTGGACACCTATATCCTAGGCCTCTCATATATATCGGGATAGACACACGATGTAACCTATGCCAACATAATAGCACAGGCACATGGGGGTGCCGGCGGCATGTGCCGGTGCCCGGGCGGCCGGGGTGCGGTATTGTGACGGTGTCATGGGGAGGAGCGCCCGTAGTCATGCCCCGGGGATATAGCCATATCGGTGAACCTCGTTAACAAATCTCGGTGTAGTGCCTCGTGTGATTGTTTGGTCCTCGATAGATCGACGGAGTGCCTCGGATTATTCTAACAAGTGGTATCATGAGCAAGGTTCGATTCGAAGGCTGGAGATGTTGATTTAGAGGTAGAGCAGAATTTTTCGAATCGATCGGTGGTCGAGATCTGTGACTGGAGAAGATCGATGGTAGCGGCGGGAGTTCTGTTGGTGTCGGAAGCAATCGGTGAAGCACGCAAACGTAGGAGTCCTGCGCCTGAGCGGCGGCACTTCGCTAGGGCAGGCGCGTGGCCGGGCGGCAGCATGGCCCAGTGGGGTGCTCGCGGGTGGTTTTGGTCGAGGCAGACCGAGCAGGCAGCGCGGAAGGTGGGCCAGCAGCCGAGGCGGCAATGCTTCAGCGGCGGCAGCAGCCGGGAGTCGACGAGATCGGCTCGATGTGATCGAAGGTTGCGGCTGCGCGAGCGAGAGACAACGGAGCAGCGACAACGCCAGGTTAGGGCAACGCAGGAGCCAGCAGGTGCTGTCAGGTGGCCAGGACTAGGCGCGGGCGGTGGCATAGCAGGTGGCCCATGACTGGGCTGCACTGGTTTCGAGCTGGCAATGCCAATGTTAGGCTGCTCGAGCTGAGACTTGTGCATGGCCAGGTTCAATGTGTGGCTTGGGGAGCTGCAGGGTGTTGTCGTGCGTTGCGGGCATGTGGCCGGAGGGCAACCGGGTCGCAAGCTGGAGAGCTGCAGGAGGCTGTACGTATGTGTGCATGAGATTTGTTGAAAAAACTATCGGTTCCCAAGAAGTGCTGAAACGTGTTTGGAATATGGGATCCATTGGCTGCCATCACATTGATCTCACGTGTGAACAAGATAAAAGAGCAAGAGAATAAGAATTGGTCAAGGAAGTCCACGTGCTGCTATGGTTGTAATAAAGTTGATTGAACTGGTTGTTACACGTGCACAGATACTGCCGAGGGCTATTTCTGGAGTTCTTTGCCTGCAACGTTGAGATGGCAGATTGGCAGCAATGGTGTTGTTCAACAACGCAGTCAGACGTGAAGGTGCGTTGCACAAACAGGATCATGCAAACACAGGGCGTCAATCAATGCACAGATGTGCGGGGCGGAGACGACGCAGGATGGAGCATGGTTGCAGTCGAACATACACGGCTGGGTCGGACAGGACTGTCTGACGGATCGACGAGGATGTCGGTCAAAGCAGAAGACGGCGGTGATTTCAGCGACAACGACATAGGAGCGTGATGCTGATGGTGGCCGACTTCTGGGGCGTGGAAACACGTGGTGCAGGCCTAAGGGCTTGTGTAGCTTCGACAAGACTATGGCGCAGGGTTGATTCAAGGCAGTGCACACATGAGAGTTTGAAATCGACGGAGCGCGGGGGGCAGCATAGCGCAACTACATGGAGTCATGTTGAAGGTGGAGCTGGAGTCTGATGGATGACTATGCTCTGTGCTGATGGAGGGGCTACGATGTAAGATATCGAAGAATCGAAGCCTATTTCAGCGGGACATGTGGATCGGACTGGGCACCAGTGATCTGATGGAGGCGTGATACTCGGCATCGGTCGGTGATGATCAGTGGTTCTCTGCAGTAGGGGTTAGAGTGGTGTGGGTCCGCGGCCCTAGAGACTCGACCAGGACAGCAGAGGCTCGACGCGGTGATAGCGGCAAGGCGTGCGGTAAGCACGGGACACAGCGACAGACCAAGGCACTGGTGGTCAGACATGTGGTCAGACAAAGTGCGCAAGGGTGCTGAAGCAGTGTTGACGAGTACCAGATTCAAGTTGGTGACTGGGTCTATCGGTGCTAGTTGATGGACAAGAGTTGACCGTGGAGAATCTGAGAAACTGGCGGAAAGTCTAAAATTGTCAAAAGCTGAGAGAGTACATGGCCGTATATTCTATGGTGTTCAGTGCACATGGAAAAGTACGGATGACAAATACAGAAGGAGGCGGAGTGCTATAGCTGTGAGACATGTCAGAGACTATCCAAAAAAAGGGTGAGACAACTGTGAATTTGACTCAGGGTGACACAAGGCGACGGTGAAATTCCTTCAAGTTTCAGATAGACGGTCAAGAAAGAGCAGTGGCATTGAGTTCAGGTAACTCTTATATGTGGCGTCCAATATGCGAGTTGTTCATTTTCACGCAGACAGTGATCGGTGTGTGATGGTGTTGAACGGATTCTTCGGAAGTTGGGAGTACAAAATAGAGTAATGAGGAACTTAATTTTGCTCGAGGGTTGACTGTGAAGAAGACGAGAAGGGACTACAATTGCAGGTGGAGTCACATGGAGTCTGGGAGTAGCAGCGGTGCTCATGGTGTATCTCAAGTCCAATGTACATGGAGATTCGACGCACAGACGAATTCAAGATGGTGGAGAATATTCGCCAAGGTGGAGTTTGTTAGAGTTGTGTCGAATATTATTGTACAAGGTAGGTTACAGTTGGACTTGGTTTTGGACTGTGTGTAGACAGGGTAGGAGTTGTGTCCTAATTGGACACCTGTATCCTAGGCCTCTCATATATATCGGGGTAGACACACGATGTAACCTATGCCAACATAATAGCACAGGCACGCGGGGGTGCCTGCGGCATGTGCCGGTGCCCGGGCGGCCGGGGTGCGGTATTGTGACGGTGTCATGGGGAGGAGCGCCCGTAGTCATGCCCCGGGGATGTAGCCATATCAGTGAACCTCATTAACAAATCTCGGTGTCGTGCCTCGTGTGATTGCTTGGTCCTCGATAGATCGACAGAGTGCCTCGGATTATTCTAACAATTTTAGTATTAGATACATCCGTATCTAAACAAATCTAAGACAAGAATTTTAGGACGGAGGGAGTATTTGTTTTTCTAGGCTTCTAGCTGGTTATTGAGGCAATCACTGGACCAGCCAATGGAAAGGCTGAAAGGTTGGTCCAGTTCAAATCTAACTTATAAAGGATGAAGGGGTAGGTAGTCACAACGAAGGTGGCCACGTCGCCTTTAAATCGCCATGAACAGTACTCATGCCACCGCCTGTAAATTCCGTGTCCCGCCATGGGCATTTTAGTCATTTCACGCGCAGGCATATAAAAGGCAGCCTCCCCCGTGGAGAAGACCTAGCCGCCGCCACCGTCCCACTCGCCCCCTACTCGTCGCCTCCTCTCTCTCTCTCGCTAACCCCTCACTCTCCCCATCGCGCCGGCTGGTTCCGGCCAGCTCCGGCCCGCGCGTCTCCCCCGCGATCCCTGTCTCCTCTCCTGCCGCCGCCGCCGGAGAAGCTCGCCGCCGATGCCGGTGACCTAGCCCGCGCGTCTCCCCCGCGACCCCTGCCTCCACTCCTGCCGCCGCCGCCGGAGAAGCTCGCCTCCGCGCCCACAAGCCTTGGATTCGGCAGGATCCGGGACAAGGAGGGGTGGATGAGACGGGGGAGGAGGAGGAGGGGAGTGTGGGGGCGTCTGGGGAGGAATATCCCTGCCGCCTCCTCCACTCCTGCCTCCGCAAGCCGTCGGCTCCTCTCCTCTCCCCGTCGGCGCCAGCGTGCTGGTCGCGGGGTGTGAGGAGAGCGAGGAGAGGGAGGGGGAAGATGCATGAGGAGGAGGAGGAGGACCAGGTGGTGGCGCGCCCGCCGGATCCGAGGCGCGTGGGAGGGCAGCAGTGGCGCGTTGACCAGATCGAGAGCGACCCCGATGGAGGGGAAGGGACCGGTAGGCGCGTGCAGGCTGCACAAGCTTAGGGGATTGGGGAGATGGCGGCCAACCGAGTTTATTCGATTGATCTGGACATGGCCATGGCAGCGCACGCAAGGGGCGGAGGCGAGCGACCCTCTGGAGCCACGCACGTCGAGAGGTAGGAGCCGTGTGACCCTCCTCCCCCCTTCGCTTGTCTCCTCCTCCCCTTCCCTTCTCACTCCTCCTCTCCGATCTAGGCTGCACATCTGCGTCCGCGACGTATTTCTCTCTCAATTTTTACTGCTTGATTCTCTGGTTTTCTGACAATCTTTACATGATTGCAGACCTGAGTGCGTCATGTGCACCAGCAAGGTGTGCTTCCATTTGGCAAGGTGATACATGCCTCTGCCCTTTCTCTCTCACAATAACCAATATTTCTAATATTTTTGTGTGATGATTCTTCTGTGAGATGGATCTTTTTAATATTTCTGTTTGATGAAAGTTGTAATCAATTGTCTATTTTCTTGGCACTTTATTATGTGATATCTGTTTGGGGACCTTACTAATATGTGCTAGCTTTCTACTGATTGAAGGGAGGAGCTCGAGCCGCAACGGTGGTCCACGGCGCCATGGCCATCCTCCTTGGCAGGAGGAGCATGCGCCGCAGAGACGGCCGGATCTGTCCAGCCCTCGCGCTGCTGTCCGTCCACCCTAGGGCGACCTGCTGATTCCCGGAGCTCATCACGCATGGTACCTTTTAGTCCTGTTGATTCCCTCCTCATGTGGCCTGATTCATTACTACTGTGCAATATGGATCTCACCTTTTGTTGGTATTGGCTGTAGATGCAGAAAACGGAAGCCTCATGAAGCCTGATGCATTACTACTCTGCGCAACATGCATCTCACCTTTTGTTGGTACTGGCTGTAGATGCAGAAAACGGAACATCTGCCTCCTTTTTTGGTGCGGAGATGAGCCCCTATGGTAAATGAATCTGCGGTAGATCCACTTAATTTAATTCATTTTTGTTGCCTTTAGCCATTTATGCGGTTCTAAAAGTGACTTCACATGTGTTCATTATCTATTGGTGCAGGTATGCAAGTACAGGTCATTTTATAAGAAGGGGATGCATTATTTTCTGGTTTGTGATTCTCCGTACAGAACAGAGAAGTTTCTCCAATTTATTTCTTCCCTCGGATTGGACTGATACCAGTACCAACTGTGACTTGGCATTTTTGAGTCGTCTTGATACTTCCATAGTAATCTAACAATGTCTTTGTAGTGGTTTACCTTTTTTTTGCAGAGATCATCTATTATTGTTGTAAAAAAATAACACTAATGTATATCATTAGAATTTTGCAAGAGTAAATATATAAGATGCACATCTTGTTTATACAGTATCCTCACTGAAATCATTCAGTTGGAGCATGTGAATAGAAATAAATGCCTGAAATTTCGATGATCGTGGTTGGTCGCTTGCCACAGATCAGCAGTGAGATATACAATATGGTCAGTTTACTTTTGCTAGGCCATGGTTAGTTAATCATGTATTGCCAGGATTTTCCTTCGCGTCTATTCCTTATGGGTTGTTCTAGAGGCAATTTGGATTTCTCTTAGATACATCCATGAGTAAGTAATATTTAGTAGTTATCTTGACCTATTAATCCCATTTGATTGCGTTGCGGTAACAAGGAAGAAGGGTCGGTTTATTTTCCACTGAGAATATAGGATCAGCTAGGACTAAAAGGTCGGGTCCCCTCCTATTCTTTGCATTCATTCATTTGTCTATTTGCTTGGAATGCTTCTACAAAAGGACTAAGTTATGACTGCTCACTGTCACTATGTCAGATACCATTTTATTTATCTCATTAAGTTGTATTGATTGGCAAAAACACCTCGCAAATGCCAAAAAATAAGCAACTCCTCTTGATCAGCTCAAGAGGACCTCCGGTGGCTTCATGGTATTTCTTAATGTATCTATATACCAGCCGAACGGGCAAATACTCAAGTGACTGAATGTGGTGACTATAAAAGTCAGAACCGGGTACTTTTATCTCTTGTGGAGAATATAAATATTTTTGTGGGTGCTCTTGTGTACATATAAAAAATTGAAGGTGGTCATGATTCAGCTGACTAGGTTTTTTTCTATGTGAAGGAAAGAAAAAAGTTGGTACCTAATAGAACCAAAGTAATTGATCCTCTTCTGTACATTTGTAGAAATAAAACATAATAGCTTGCAAAGTAGTTTTGATATCATTTTTGGAAATAGCATACATGTAGTCATGGCAGGTTTTCTATGATCCAAATAAGAGTACACATGCCTTTATTTTAACATACAGATTAAATGTTGACAAGTACATTTTGATTGCTTAGTCAGTGTATTGTCCGTTCAAAAAAAAGTCAATGTATTGATAATAGTTTGGCTTCCTTGGTAGTGTAGATTCAAGGAAATTTATAAAATTCATCCATTCTTTCTTCACTTTTTTGTATTTATATATGTTCTGTACTGTTGAGTTAACTCAGTTGCAGCTATAAAAAGTCAATGTATTGATAATAGTTTGGCTTCCTTGGTAGTGTAGATTCAGCTAACAGTTTTGGTTCCTACTATTAAAACATATACTGCTTTTTAAGAGAAACATACCTAATGTTTTATTTGATTAACCCTGTATGTATAGCAAATTTCTTCTAATTTGTTTTTCTTAAGTGCTGAAGACTTCCATAAGGACGCAACTACAAATAGTTCTTATCTTCAGAGGGTAGCCTTAGTCTCTCTACCTTTTCTTTTTTGGTGTTGATAATTGGATTAAATATGTTAGATAGCTGCTGAGTATTTTGATTTGTTCTTAGGAAAATCGTTTACGCCAAGAGATAGAAGACCTGGAGAAGGACACTGGGTATAAGTTGAGAGTTCTCGCACAAAATCATCCGGACACACCGTAAAATGGATAGATGACCCGTTTGCGCCTCAAGAAGTCATAGGCAGGACCAAATGTATGATGGAGCGCACGACCAAAACCTATCCACATAAAATTCATGCATTCTTTCTTCACTTTTTTGTATTTATATGTTCTGTACTGTTGAGTTAACTCAGTTGCAGCTATAACAAGTGAGCTCTATATTCAATTCAGCTAACAGTTTTTGTTCCTACTATTAAAACATATATTGCTTTTTAAGAGAAACATACCTAATGTTTTATTTGATTAACCCTGTATGTATAGCAAATTTATTCTAATTTGTTTTTCTTAAGTGTTGAAGACTTCCATAAGGGCGCAACTACAGAATCATCTGGACACACCGTAAAATGGATAGATGACCCGTTTGCGCCTCAAGAAGTCATAGGCAGGACCAAATGTATGATGGAGCGCACGACCAAAATCTATCCATTTTGGTCGTGCGCTCCATCATACATTTGTGCCTCTAAACTTAGTTTGTTGACTAAATTGTGTGGTTCCCTTTTGCCGTCCTCTACTCTTCTTGCCGTTTTAACCGTAAAATATGATATATGATATAATGGTTATTTGTACATCGAGCAGGTGATGTAATTACTTTCAATAGTGCTTCAGCTCTGCAATCGACAGTTTGACCTCATGCTAGGGCAGCCTCAGCCAGTTGCCTCTTCTATCAAAGGTAAAGAACAAAAGCCTTTTTATTGATATTGCTGTATGGAAAGTTTACTGGAAATTATGATTCTAAGTGGGTGTGAATAACATGCTTTGTCTTGAAGTAATGACATATGGAGAAACTATAGTTCCCATACTAAACTTGGTATTTTGATTCACACAAAGTTTCCGTCTACTGATGATTAAACCCATACTTGCCATATGAATAAAGTGACATCAAAAGGAAACTGAACAACAGAGAGAATTAAGGATGCCTTATAAGCATGTTTTCACTTAAGATAGACTAGAATGACTTCGCAAATATTTCTGTCAATATAGATTGTCAAGTAGCAGTAGCTTATACAGATAGCTGCAGTTGTTGGCTGCACATTACAACTTCATGTTATTCCGCTCTCACCATAATAATCATTTTTTTGTTCCATATAAAGTGGCAGTAGGTTCTTTTGTTGCCAATGATTAATTATCTGATCCCTTGAGGCATTAATATCATGCTAGCTCTGTATATTGCTGGTGGTCTTCCCACTGTAATTCATTGTCACCATGCTGCTAATTTTAAGTTTTGCTTGTCTTGTACTCACATGTAATTCCTTTGTTCCATCTTTGTTTTGTTATGTGCCAGTGCTGATGGAAGACATCCTGAGTCCTTATTGCATGCTAGAGAACAACAACTATCTTGTTGGTGATTCCCCTGATATTTGGTTCTACAAGTGTGGCATATGGACCAATGAAAGCAAAGATATTCTGAATGTAATAGCTATATGGGTTGTGCCAAATGGTTTAACAGTGGAAGCGTCACGCTTAAGTACCTGTGGAAGTGTACTATGCAAGCATTATCAGACAATGCAATGACACCCTGTTTGTACATTCACACCCTTTGAATGCCGCAATCAGACTAAGAAGATGCCTAAATGAGCTGTGAGGCTGCCTCCATATAAGTGTTTCTGTAAACCGACCTATGTCATTCTACTACATGTACTGCTATCAGCAAAGTTTGATAAATTGTATCTGTCGTCATATCCACACTAAGGGCCTGTTCGGAGACTTGCTAGCTTCTCAAAAGCTTCTCATATCCAGCTTCTAGCCTCACTTCTCACTTCACGTGGAGTGAAGCAAAGTGTTCTGGAGCAAGGCAGCTTCTCCCCAGCACCTGGGTGAGCTGGCAGCCCAACGGGGGCGGTGGAGCCCAGCTTCTTGCCACCTTGGGCCGGCTGGAAGCAGTCCATTTCGGGCTAAACTGCAAACAGGCCAAAAAAAAGAGAGAAACGAGCTGGGCGTGGTCGTCCTGGTGCCGCTCCTAGCTTGGGAGAGTCGCTCGGGTGTCAATGGCGTCGGGGTGTAGCTCCTCTGAGACATGGGGGCGCAGCTCCTTGCAGCAGGCGCGTCGGACGGCGGCGAAGATGGGATCCGGCGGGAAATAGACCGGGGCGGCCGGATCTGTAGTCACAGGGGGCGATTTGGCCGGCGACGGGGGCTGCCGAGCGTGGTGGCCGGAACGGCGGCGCTAGGGTTGCATAGGAGAACGAGGGGAAGGGAGTTGTGAGCGAGGGGTTTCCTGCGGGATCGAGCGAGTTGGAGGTGAGGAGCGAACCGTTTTTCTTGGCGGTGGCAATCCGGCCGTAAATAACTGCAGCTTCCGATTCACAAATACGTGAAGCGGGGAATCGGTCGCTTCAAAAAAATGGACCGCAGCCCATCGTGGCTTCCTAGAGTGCAGCTTCGAGAAGCTATTCCGTTCGGCCAGGCTTCGGTCAGAATTTTTCAGAAGTTTAGAGTGGGAGGAGATCAGAATAGGCCCTAACTTACTCGCTTTTCTGAACATTGTATTTTTTTTTCACTTGAAAACCGATCTAAGTTAGTCTACTATCTGTAATACAATTCACATTGCATTGTCATCTACTCCCTCTGTTCTCAAATGTAAGTCTTTTTAGAGATTCCAACAAGGGATTGCATACAGAGCAACATAAGTGAATCTTCACTCTAAAATATGTCTATAAATTTGTATGTTGTAGTCCATTTGAAATCTCTAAAAAAAATTATATTTAGGAATGGAGAGAGTACATCTCCTACTTACTCACTACTAACATTCTTTCTAATTCGCTCCTTGCGCCATTGGCGCAACCGGGTCATCTAGTAAGGATATAATAACTAACAGCCTGTCACTAGCATTGGCACTATCTGCTTTAGATTGGCAGAGTTTGTTAAGCTGGTATGTTTAAACTGTTCAGCACGGGATCCAGTGACAAAACCAATAGTAATAACATATCACTGTCAGAGGTAACATTTGTTTTAGAGATTAGCAGACTTGCTGTTCTGATGTGGCTAACTCGCTAAGCGTGAGATCCAATGGGAAAAAACAAACATTTCACACATTTAATAACTAATCAAACATTATCATGTATCCGGTAGCCAAAACCTTGCAACTAATGCATTTACATCAAGCAAAAAAATACTGAACTAGCATTCGGCCTTCGAATAGGAATGCGCCCCAAGGAAAATAAATGGCAAAATGTCATGACAAAACTTGGAAATTTTTTGAGGATGACGTCGAAGTTCTGCTGAAATTTAGGACGTAACCCTTGGGCGTCATCCTCGGTTGCATTGTGGGATGAAAATAGAAAAGACAAATACTTGGCTAAAACAGTGAAAAGATTATTTGAGCAAGTCGATTTTTTTTCTTAAAGCAAAAATAAACAAGCCAACTAGACGTAAGTGCATACTACTTCCTCCCCCCTCCTCTATTTCTCCCATCCTCCCAGCTTGGTATCGCCATGGACGTCAGCCACTACCCAGTCCAGAGATGGCTTGGTGAAAGATTTTGATTACCTGAGAAGCATCTTCACGTTTTTACACTCTGGCATTTGCTCAAGCACTATGAGGGCATCGCCGAACCAGTCGTTCGCCCAACGCTGATCCTGATCACTATGCAGGACTGCAGTGTAGTAGCTGGGCTGATGGAACAGAGTAAGGAGCATGATTAAGAACATGCTGAATCTCATCAGGCACCATATTTCATCATGCATTTCAAATTCTTCATATTATATATCAAATATGTGTATGAATTACAAGATATAGGGGGAGATCTCCATGATTTAACTCTTCAAGTGTGCATTGTTTCAAAAGCAAATTCCTCACTATGCACATCTTCAGGGGGAGTTCTATTATATCTTGCAATCAAATTCCTCAATATTAGTGTATACACTTCATATGTTTATCCCCGTTGAAAATTTAACCTATGTTGTCATCAATCACCAAAAAGGGGGAGATTGTAAGTGCATCTAGTGCCCCTTAGTGATTTTGGTGTATTGAAGACTTATAGGTTAAGGGACTAATGCGTTTGTGAGTATACACAGGTCTATAAGTCTATGAGGAGTTTGATATTTACAGAGAAAGTCGACCCCTAAAAATGAAGTTCTTCAACTGAAGATTTTGATATTCTGAAGACTTTCTGAAGACTTTGAAAGTGAAGAAATTGGTGTATCCGTGAAGACTTGATATTCATGCGAGGAATATGAAGCTTGAAGACTTTCGGTTTCATAGTTTTGTTTTTCTCTTTCTTGAGTCATAGGAAACACCGCACTGTTAAAGGGGGTCGAGGAAATACTAAGGAAAAATTTCCATGTGATGCTCAACTCAAAATCCTACACCTACCAATCCCTTCGAGTGAAGCCTTTGGAAATCTCATACAGTTCAGTCACTTTCTTCAGTGACAGAGACGAAGTTCTTCTGGTCGCTGATGAATTTGCTCTGACTGAGGAGTTAGGAATTCGCCAGTGCGGATTGCCTACACAGTGAGGAACATGATAGCCCTGAGGAATTTGAGAGTCAAATTTCCGACCGTTGCTGTGCTGCGCGCCAGCTGTCCCAAAATATCTTATCCACCTAACGGTCATATCATTGAGGGGCATTTATGTCTTATCATGTCGGGCTGCTCCCTAGGCTATAAATAGCCGCCCCCTACAACCACTAGCTGGTTGGTTGCTCCGAGAGAACTTGACACTTGTCATTTGAGAGCAACCCATCCTCCGAGGACTTTGAGTGAAAATCATCGAGTGAGGAAAATCCCAAAAAAACCCAACCACCTTCAAACCCAAAGTGATTGAGCATCACTGAAGAAATTGACCCTGCGTGGATCCGACGCTTGTTACCTTTGAAGACTGTGCTTCTTCCAGACGGTTAGGCGTCAAGGTCTAGAGCATCCAAGAGGAATTGTGGATTGCCGAGTGACCAAGTATGTGAAGGTTTGGAAGTCGCCTGAAGACTTACCACGAGTGATTCGACGAGATCTGCGTGATCTTAGTTCAAGGAGAATACGGTGAGGACTGGGTGTCCTGAGCTGCGTGCTCAGAGACTGGGTGTCCGGGACTGCGTGTCCTCGAGTTTAAATACTTAGCCGCTCCAACCAGACGTACAACTGAGACAGCAGTTGGAACTGGTCTACCAAATCATTGTCTTCACCAACCTAACTGGTTCTATTTCCTCAACCCTTTCATTTCCTCATTACTGTGTTGAGTGTTTGTTCATATCTGTGTTTGAAGACTTTGACTGAAGACTTTCTCAATTTCCTCAGTTCAATTTCTTCAGTCTGTTTGTCTTCATCTTGTGTTATCCTGTGATTACGCTTTCTGTACTCTATGCTAGTCTTCATTTCATCATGATGACCATGCTTGTATTATATTATGCTTACTTCTGAGTACTTATTACGCTGCTAATAGTTCTTCCCTTAGGAATTTCCTCACCGGCAAATTCCTCAGTGAAGAATTCATAAAAATCGCCTATTCACCCCCCCTCTAGTCGACATAACGCACTTTCAATTGGTATCAGAGCAAGGTACTCCCTTGTTCTGTGTGATTTTGGTTTAACCGCCTAGAGTTTCAGTTATGTCGACCGCAGGTATGAAGAAAGTGACATGCCCTATCTTTGACGGTCATGATTATCCCAAGTGGAAGGCCATGATGAGGAAGCGCCTCATGGCAATGAACATCGAGCTGTGGACCGTCACTGAGATTGGTCTTACTGATCTATGCAAAATGGCGGACGCTGATGATATTCGCAAGTACACTCGACTTGACATCTTGGCGAAGGATATCATCTATTCCTGCCTATCCAGAGATCAATTCAGGCTCATTATGCATCTTTGCAATGCAAAGCTTATCTGGGACCGAATCTCTGATGTCTATGAAGGTCATCGAACCCGTCATGATCCTTGGTTTGAGGACTTCAAGGAATCTCTCAAAATGATGACTTTCGAACCAGAATCATCATCTTCTGCATCATGTCTCATGGCAAAAGGTGACGAGGTAATCGAATGTTCCTCATCTGAATTTAGTGACTGTGAATATGATGATGATGAATCTGATGATGATATTGAACCTAGCTATACCAGACTTGTTTGCATTGCCACCAAACAACAACATGCCTTGGAAAAGGTTCAAAACATGCTAGGTAAAAGTGATGATATGTTGAGTGAAGAAATGGATCGCACTAAAGCCCTGACTGAAAATCTTCAGAGACTTCAGTCTAGGTTTGATAACCTTCAAAGTCATCATAACACTCTCTTATCTGATCATGAGAAACTTTCTTATGAATTTGTTCAAAGAAAGCAAGACCTTGAGAAGCTAAGAGTGAGTTATGAAGATCTTCAGAAGGAGCGCGATTCATTACTAGCTCATCAAATCAGCGCTTCTCAGGAAGAATTTGTTCCTCCATGCTTAAAGTGCATTGAACGTGAATCTGCTAATTCCTCACCTGAATGTTCAAATGCTTCAACTGTTACAAATTCTTCACCTGCCTCTGCTATCACTAATTCCTCATCTGAGGACACTGCTAGTATCACTGACGATGCAGGGCTGAAGGAATTGTACACAACAGGCATGTACAAAAGCCTCAAAGGGCATCAGATTCTTTGTGATGTACTCAAAAAGCAGATCCTCAACAGAAACCCTAGGAAAGAGGGTATTGCCTTTGAGAGGAAACTCAATGCTGATGGAATATATTGGAAGCCTGAGCAGTACCCCAAAACCTCATGGGTTGCTGCAAAGGGACCTCCAGTTGATCCATCTAACTTATCTGGCTTTACATGTGAATCTTCTCATTCTTCTGATGAGTCATTTGACTCCAACTATAAACTGTTCAAAAATCAGAGTGGTGAAGTATTTGCTAGATATGTTGGGACTAACTGCAGGAACGGTTCCCCTATGAAGAAAATCTGGGTTCCCAAAATTTATGTTGAAAGTCTTCAGGTGAATGTCCTCATGACACCACCTGTGAAGAATAGGAACCCCAGATCAAACTCTTCATATGGACCTAATTCTTCATATGGATCCAAATCCTCATATGGACCAAATTCCTCACGTGGATCAAATTCCTCAAATGGATCAAAGTCCTCATATGATAATCATCGTGCTAACCTTTCTGTTTCGCAGGGTAGAGCTAAGGGCTATGAATATGCACATTATTCTTCAAATAATTATGTTCATAAGTCTTCGAAGAATTTCTCTGCTTATTCATATGCTTACCCTAACCCCTCTTATGTGAAATGAAATGGTTTGGCCTCTATGCTACCTTTCTCATATGGTGCTCGCAGAGTGATGGACTCTTTGCCACCCCTTCAGATGTGGGTGGTGAAGAAAAAGAACTAATCTTTTCTGCAGGGTCAGGTCTCCAGACGTGCCTTAACGTCTGAAGAATTTGCTGGGGACCTGACAAAGTTGCCTGAAAGGACGCAGGCTAATCATGATGAAATGAACTTTCATTTCACACGTCCTCATACTGCTATATCTGTTTACTGCTTGATGAAATTCATCTGATGAACTTGATATCATATTCTTCATTGATGAAGCATATGAGATTGTAAGTTACACTAATTCATCTGCAGGATGATCAACCCAAAACCACTGAATGGGTCCTCGATAGTGGGTGTAGAAATCACATGACTGGTGACAAGAATCTTTTGATGGATGCTCCCTTATCACCGTCTCATCTGAAGCACATCATCTTTGTTGACAAAGGCAAAAGTCAGGTATTGGGTCTTGGTAAGGTTGCGATCTCTAAGGATAAACACATGGACAAAGTCATGCTTGTTGAGTCCTTAGGATACAACCTCATGTCAGTCTCAATGCTTTGTGATCTTGATATGGTTGTTGTCTTTGGCAAGTATCGCTGTGTTGTGATTATGGAAGCTGACAATTCCAAAGTCTTCGAAGGCTTTAGGAGAGGAGACTTGTATATTGTTGATTTCTCTACAGGACCACAACCAGCCATGTGTCTACTTGCAAAAGCTTCAGAAGGCTGGCTATGGCATCGACGACTTGGTCACACAGGCATGAGGAATTTGCACACGCTTGCGAAGAAGAAACATGTCATTGGCATTGAGAATGTCAAATTCCTCAAGGATCACTTATGTGGAGCCTACGAAGCTGGAAAAATGACCAAGGCCAAGCATCCAGCAAAGACTCTCATTACCACTACTCGTCCATTCGAATTTCTTCACATGGACCTCTTCGGACCTAATCATTACTCATCAGTCACTAATGCTGCATCTCTATATGGTTTTGTCATTGTTGATGATTACTCTCGATATACATGGGCACACATTGTTACTTACAAACATGAAGTGCAGGAAGTCTTCAAACGATTTTCCTCGAGGGCTTCAACCAACTTTGGTGTGAAGATCAAGCACATCAGGAGTGACAATGGAACTGAGTTCAAGAATTCGGTCTTGATGACTATCTTGATGAACTTGGTATTACTCATGAGTTATCTGCTCCCTATACTCCTCAGCAGAATGGCGTCGTGGAGCGCAAGAACAGAACTCTTGTTGAGATGGCTCGCACTATGCTTGATGAATACAAAACGCCTCATCATGTTTGGATTGATGCAATTGATACTGCATGCCACATCATCAACAAAGTATATCTTCACAAATTCTTCAAGAAGACGGCCTATGAACTCCTCACTGACAAGAAACCCAATGTGAGTTATTTCAAAGTCTTCGATGCAAAATGTTGGATTAGAGATCCTCACGACAATTCTAAATTTGCACCGAAAGCACATGAAGGTTTTATGCTTGGTTACGGAAAGGACTCGCACACCTACAAAGTCTTCAACAATGCTCTTCACAAGGTTGTTGAAACTGTAGATGTGCGGTTCGATGAAACTAATGGCTCGCAAAGAGAGCACCTACCTTCTGTGTTAGATGAACCAGCATCTGAGGATTCTATCAAGTTCAAGCCAACTGAGGATGTCATTCCTACTGAAGAATTTGCTGAAGAATTCGTTCCAGTACGTGAAGAACGTCGAGCTGATGCACCTGATGATAATGCTGAAGAAAATGGTGCTGAAGAAAATGCTGATCAAATTCCTCAGCGACAGCCAGCTCATCCCCGCATTGCAAAAGAAGTACGAGTTGACAAGATCATCGATGACATTGAAGCGCCAGGTCGTCTCACACGCTCAAAAGCTTCACATTTATCTAACTTTTGTGGGCACTATGCTTTTGTCTCTATCACAGAGCCCACTAAGGTAGATGAAGCATTTCTGGAGCCGGAGTGGATTCAGGCTATGCAAGAAGAATTACATCAGTTCGAGCTCAACAATGTCTGGGAACTGGTCAAACGTCCAGATCCTTGCAAGCATAATATCATTGGCACAAAGTGGATCTACCGCAACAAGCAAGATGAAAATGGCCTTGTGGTGAGGAATAAGGCACGACTGGTAGCTCAAGGCTACACATAGGTTGAAGGAATTGATTTCGATGAAACTTTTGCACCTGTTGCTAGACTTGAGGCTATTCGCATATTACTTGCTTATGCTAACCATCATGATATCATCTTATATCAAATGGATGTGAAAAGTGCATTCCTCAATGGTAAGCTTGAGGAAGAAGTATATGTTGCTCAACCCCCAGGTTTTGAAGATCCAAAGAATCCTGACAAAGTCTTCAGACTTAATAAGGCCCTCTATGGCCTCAAGCAAGCCCCTCGGGCGTGGTATGATACATTGAAGGAATTCTTCGTGAAGAATGGCTTCACACCTGGTTCACTTGACCCTACTCTCTTTACTAAATCTTATGATGGTGAACTGTTTGTTTACCAAATATATGTTGATGATATTATCTTTGGCTGTACTAACCAACATTATAGTGATGAATTTGCATATATGATGAGTGAAGAATATCAAATGTCTATGATGGGAGAGTTGAAATTCTTCTTAGGTCTTCAAATTCGTCAATAGCGCAATGGCATATTCATATCTCAGGAGAAATACCTCAAAGATGTACTGAGGAAATTCGGCATGCAAGATTGCAAAGGCGTCAAAATTCCTATGCCCACAAATGGCCATCTATGCACCGATGAAAATGGTATTGACTTCGATCACAAGGTATACCGCTCCATGATTGGTTCTTTACTGTACTTATGTGCATCTAGGCCAGATATAATGCTTAGTGTTTGCATGTGTGCCCGATTTCAAGCTGCACCGAAGGAATCACACCATAAGGCTGTGAAACATATTCTTCGATATCTAGCTCACACACCAACACTAGGATTATGGTACCCCAAGGGCTCTGCTTTTGATCTTATTGGATATTCTGACTCTGACTATGGTGGTGATCGTGTGGACCACAAGTCAACTTCTGGCACTTGTCATTTCCTCGGACGATCTTTGGTCTGTTGGTCCTCGAAGAAACAGAACTGCGTATCACTGTCCACTGCGGAAGCTGAATACGTTGCTGCTGGCTCTTGCTGTGCTCAACTGCTTTGGATGAAGCAAACACTCAAGGACTATGGCATCAACGTGAAGAATGCGCCTCTCCTCTGCGACAATGAGAGTGCCATCAAGATCGCTCACAACCCAGTTCAGCACTCGAAGACTAAGCACATTCAGATTCGTCATCATTTTCTTCGTGATCATGTGTTGAAGGGCGACATCTCCATCGAGCACGTGAAGACTGAAGAACAGCTAGCTGATATCTTCACTAAGCCCTTGGATGAGAAGAGATTTAGCAAGTTGCGGTGTGAGCTAAATATCTTAGAATCTTCGAATGTTCTTTGAAAAGGACACACATCCTAACACTTATGCAAAATTGATGACTTAGATGTGCAACACATGAAGAAACATTTTTCTTCAATCAATGAAGAATAACACTCTAAGTGTGAAGAGATTAATGAAGAATTTGATTCTCAGAACCCTACGACAATTGTACACAGTGTCTGAAATCATCATTCTTATACGGTGGGTCACGCCTCCACAAAAAGTTGAAAATCTTCAATTTGAGTTTTTCCTCAGTTTTGAAATTCTTCAGTTTTTTTTTAAATTCTTCAACTTTTCAAAATATTCACTGTTTCCTTCGTTTGTCTTCATTGACTATATATATATCTATGAGTTTATGTCCTCTACAACATTCACTTATAGCTATTTCTTCAAGTTGCTTCTTCTGCTAAGTGAATGTGATCGGACCCTTCCCCCTCTATGCTAAACTCAACCCAATCTATTCACAAATTCTTCATGTGCGTTCTATTTGAAACTCGTTCAAAATCTTCACTGAGTCCTTGTCAGCTGAAGAAATTGCTAACGAAACTTTAAAACAAATCTTATCCAGATTTTCGGTGTTGCCGCTCAAACTGTTCCTCATCTCATGATGCATTATTCTATTCACCCACGATCGTACACGATCTCCACTACACAGTACGTGGGTGACACCTGTCGCGTGAAGGAGAAAGGGCAGGGGCACGTTCGTCCTAAATCTTCGGGCGAACAGTTTTTCACCGTGTCTATAAATACCCCTCTCCCCATCCTCACTTCATTTACTCCGCTCGACCGTTCTCTCTCTCGCTCGAGCTCCTCAAACCCTAGCGCCGCCGCTACTCCATCATCGCTGGTGAGGAAGAGCTTCACTGCCTCGACCTCGTCGCCGTCGTACTCGCGCCGACCGCGGAAATCGTCACTCCGCCGCCGCCGTAGCTGTCTTCCTCCGCCGAGTTAGGGCAAGGAAGATCTAACCTGACGAACTTCCCATTTGTTCTTCTCAGTTCGTCGTGTTCTTCACTTCGTGTAATTAAAAGTCACTTTTATTACTCGCTTTGATTCTCAAGCTTTCCTGAAAATCTTCAAAGGTGTTTATTCTTCAAATCTTCACACATATGAACACCTCACACGTTATATGCTCTTGATTAGTTTCTCTAAGCATCATTTTTCTTCAAGATTCCTCAATTGTGTGGATTTCCAATCTGTACAACTCTGGAACCTAAGACAAAGAACGCTTAGTGAAATTCCTCAAGGCTCATCTGGTAAAATTCCTCAAAACTTGTTCTTTTTGAAAAACCTTCTGAGAACGCATATGACCTCTCCAAATTCCTCGCACCTGTACTCTGTTCACAGGTACTCATGTCTGCTGCTGAATCACTAGGTTCTCATCAACTTAAGAAAAACTGCATACTTCTTCAGAAAACTCGATTGTTCAAATTCCTCAACTGAAGAATATGGCAGACAGTAAGAAGCCACAGAAAGGAGGAAAGAAACCTGAGGTTATGACTGCTTTTGAAATCCCTGAGGAAATTTATGCTGACTATTGCACACCTGATGAAGCAAAATTTGGCAAAGAAAATAAAAATCAGCGCAAGGTGCGCATTCAGAAGATTGAACGGAGATGGGCAAGGGAATGGAGGGAATACAGATATGTGACTCCAAAGAACATGAAGAAATTCGCCCTCAATCCTCCATGCCCAAGAGCTCCATTGGCACCTGGCCAAGTAGCTGACCCCACAAGCATCAAACGTGGTGAGGACTTTCCTGAAGAATAGGCTAAGCGCCAAGCAAAATTGGCAAGACAGGCCAAGGAGGCAGTGAAGAAATTCAATGAGGATTCTGCCACTGCTACTGCTACTGAGGCCTCGATCAAACCGAGGAAATCCATGCCAAAGAAGCCTGCTCATAAGCCAAGTGCTTCACCAACAGCGCCCTCACGGCCCAGTTCCTCAGCAATGCCCTCACGGCAAATTCCTCACATTGCCACAGCTCCACCAAAGTCCTCAACAGCTCCTTCAAAGTCCTCAGCTCCTGTGCATCTGGCTACATGTCAAAGGACTGTTGGTTTCTTGATTGCCTCTGGTGTTTCCACAAGTTCCTCAGCTGCACCAATTTCATCATCTGGCCCCACACTGATGAAGACCAAAGCAACAGCTGGACGAGGTCCTCGGCCAAGTCCAAAGAAGAAACAGGTCGTATTCCATGTGCCTTCTGATGATGAAGCTTCTGATGAAGAACTTGCAGAAATCATCAGAGACAGACAGGTGAAGGCCGCTAGAGCCAAAGGCACATCTGTGCCACTGCTGTTGGATCCGAGGAAAATCCTCGATTACATTGATCTCTGGCAGAAGGATCCAAACACCCCAATGCCTGATTTTCCTCTGACCACTGGACAAAGTCATATGTTGACCCATTTCATCACTGAAGAGAAATGGAAGTTTGAAAAGGCAAGATAAATCAAGAAAACTCAATACAGAAAGGAGAAGCTGCTGAAGAAAAACGTTGTCAGAATGACACTTGAGGAACTTCTCCAGGCTCAGTCTGAAATTCAAGCCCTCAGCAAAGACTTTGATGCCTACTATGCTGATTGGCAAGGAGCTAAAGTAAGATTCGTCAATCTGACGAAGAAATTCACAAATGTTGCAGCCCCATCGCAACAAGAAAATCTTCAGGCTGCAGACTCTGCTCAGCCTGTTGAAGAACATGCCAGCACCGCTGATGACTTTCAGCCTGCTGATGAACATGCTCGTTCCAGGGCTGGTGAAGAAATTCCAGCCGCTGAAGAAATTGCCAGGGCATCCACTAGTGGTGCGCCTGAAGAAACTGAAGTTGTCAGGGAAACTGCATTAGTTGCGCCTGAAGAAAATCAACCAGATTCCTCAGCTCCATCTTCACCTACACCAACTACAATTCTTCCATGTGCATTCGATGTGAAGAAGACCAAGGCTGCAGAGCGAGCTGCAGTGAAGAAAAGGAAGGCATCAGCTGCGTCAAATTCTTCGGCTGCGAAGAAAATGAAGCCAATGACCAGCTCACTCGAAAATCCAATTGATGCTGTTCCGATTTCCTCCATGCCATCAAAGGACCTTGTTCCTTTTGGAGAAGACTATAAGATCTCAAGCGGATCTGATGAAGAAAATCATTCTGCTGCTTCGTAGAGCAGATTGATGAAGAAATTGAAGTGGACGCAATCCCTTTAACGCCAATCATTTCCTCACCTATGCCTCAGTTCACAGCTGAAGAGGCTGGTGTTGAGGAAATTGAAGATGAAGATGTGGATATTGGCTGCACCACACCTGTGATGAACGATGACTTTTGGGAAAGTCAGCATCCAAATTCTCCACTCTTCACCCCACTCCAATAGATACCTCAGTCCCCTGCACCAACAGTTCAAATGGGCTCTGAAGAAACTCATCCCACGACATCTGTCCATGAAGAAATTCCAGCCACTAGTGCTGATGAACCTGCTGCTGCTGATCCTCAGACTGCACCTGTTGAGGAACAAGAAATTCCTCAGCCTGAAGAACCTGAGCTCGCGATTCTTGAGGTAGTAATGCAACTCACTAACACCCCTCTGCCAAAGCCAAAGGATCCGTTCTCAAGCAAACAAAAGTTCAAGGCTGAAGATTTCTTTGCCGAGCACGTATTCTTCACAGAATATAATCCATATGATTCTGCTCACATAAGGAAGAGGCGTTTCTGGACTACCAGCCAAGCCAATTTCTATTCCTCAGTGCTTTTCGCCAAAGACAAAGTCTTCGATCATGCACATATTCCTCATGTGGACATGGAATCTCTGTCCGACTTTGAGCCAGTCCTCAGTGTTCTTCACGATGCAGGACTTCTGAATTTCTGCATTGATATCTGTGACTGGAATGAAGAACTCATTCTTCAATTCTATGCAACTTTGCACATCACCGGAGACGTTGATGACGTGAACTCATGGGTGTTGGACTGGATGTCTGAAAACACTCACTACAAGGCACCAGCAACTGAATTGCTTCGTGTCCTTCCTCTCAGTCCTCCACTTGATGGTTCTCGTTGCATCTACAATGAACCAGAACTGTCAGATCACTATATGCAAGTACTGATGAAGCCTTTGAAGCCAAGGCAGGCCCCACGAACCAAATTCCTTGTCAAGGAATTACTCTATGTGCCTCGGACTGTCTATCGAATTCTGACGAAGACAATGAGTCCTATCAAAGGCCACGACTCAAATGATGAAGAAGTCGTTGGCATCATGAAGAATATGCTCTTCAACATCATTCATGGCGTTCCAGTCAACTTCCATGATTTCTTCATGAGGACTCTGGCCAATATTGCTATTCCCTATGCTCCTTGGATTATGAGATTCATCAGGGCAAGATCTTCACTAAATTACAAAGCTGACACTCTGAACCACGGTAGCTACTTGCCTCCCATTGAAGTCCTCAAACAGACAGTTTCATCAGCTGATGATAAAGGCAAGGCCGCTGCTGTGATCGATGAAGGCATTCGTCCATTGGATGGTCAATTTCGCAAGGCTGCATCTTACTCTACCAATGATGATTCTGCCACACATGACTCTGCTGCAAATACCTCAGCCAAGCAAAATCCTCAAGCCATAGCTCCCAGGGTGATGACTGATCGTGAGTTACTCCTCAGTCTTCATCAGAAGGTTGATTGCAATCATAACTGGGTAAAGCGTCAGTTTGGTTCAATTCTTCACAACATGACCTCAACACACAATGCAGTGAGGAAAAACCAATACTACCTCCATGAAACCTTCAACCGTACCTGGGCTGTTCTCTCTCATGTCTACAGCGCTGCAGATCTGAAGAAAATGGGTCTCAAGGAAGAATTTGACTGGTCTGCACCTCCACCGAAGAAATTCAAGAAGGTCAAAGTTCCTTCCTTGGTGGCCAGCTCCTATTCTTCATCACGCGAGACTGATGAGTATGAAGATTTGGACGACACTGCGGCAGGCCCTGCTACAACAAACAACCCCAACAACGCTGACGCTCCTCCATCAACTTGATATTCTTCAGGAGCGTTAGTCCTTAGTTTCGATCCTTTTGGTCATTTGATGACAAAGGGGGAGAAATCTGAGTTAGTCTTCAAGTGGGTTTAAATTAAGGGCATTTTTTTAAGTTACAACTCTCGTTCTTCAGAAACTTTTATTTGGATCGAGTTGTAATCTTAAACCCGATGGTGCGCTGATACTTTTGTTGCATTATGCTTTGCATGCTTATTCCTCGTTAATGACATTGCACGCATGCTGAATCTCATCAGGCACCATATTTCATCATGCATTTCAAATTCTTCATATTATATATCAAATGCGTGTATGAATTACAAGATATAGGGGGAGATCTCCATGATTTAACTCTTCAAGTGTGCATTGCTTCAAAAGCAAATTCCTCACTATGCACATCTTCAGGGGGAGTTCTACTATATCTTGTAATCAAATTCCTCAATATCAGTGTATACAGTTCATATGTTTATCCCCGTTGAAAACTTAACCTATGTTGTCATCAATCACCAAAAAGGGGGAGATTGTAAGTGCATCTAGTGCCCCTTAGTGATTTTGGTGTATTGAAGACTTATAGGTTAAGGGACTAATGCGTTTGTGAGTATACACAGGTCTATAAGTCTATGAGGAGTTTGATATTTACAGAGAAAGTCGACCCCTAAAAATGAAGTTCTTCAACTGAAGACTTTGATATTCTGAAGACTTTCTGAAGACTTTGAAAGTGAAGAAATTGGTGTATCCGTGAAGACTTGATATTCATGCGAGGAATATGAAGCTTGAAGACTTTCGTTTTCATAGTTTTGTTTTTCTCTTTCTTGAGTCATTGGAAACACCGCACTGTTAAAGGGGGTCGAGCAAATACTAAGGAAAAATTTCCATGTGATGCTCAACTCAAAATCCTACACCTACCAATCCCTTCGAGTGAAGCCTTTGGAAATCTCATACAGTTCAGTCACTTTCTTAAGTGACAGAGACAAAGTTCTTCTGGTCGCTGATGAATTTGCTCTGACTGAGGAGTTAGGAATTCGCCAGTGCGGATTGCCTACACAGTGAGGAACATGATAGCCCTGAGGAATTTGAGAGTCAAATTTCCGACCGTTGTTGTGCTGCGCGCCAGCTGTCCCAAAATATCTTATCCACCTAACGGTCATATCATTGAGGGGCATTTATGTCTTATCATGTCGGGCTGCTCCCTAGGCTATAAATAGCCGCCCCCTACAACCACTAGCTGGTTGGCTGCTCCGAGAGAACTTGACACTTGTCATTTGTGAGCAACCCATCCTCCGAGGACTTTGAGCGAAAATCATCGAGTGAGGAAAATCCCAAAAAACCCAAAGACCTTCAAACCCAAAGTGATTGAGCATCACTGAAGAAATTGATCCTGCGTGGATCCGACGCTTGTTACCTTTGAAGACTGTGCTTCTTCCAGACGGTTAGGCGTCAAGGTCTAGAGCATCCAAGAGGAATTGTGGATTGCCGTGTGACCAAGTCTATGAAGGTTTGGAAGTCGCCTGAAGACTTACCACGAGTGATTGGACGAGATCTGCGTGATCTTAGTTCAAGGAGAATACGGTGAGGACTGGGTGTCCTGAGCTGCGTGCTCAGAGACTGGGTGTCCAGGACTGCGTGTCCTCGAGTTTAAATACTCAGCCGTTCCAACCATACGTACAACTGAGACAGCTGTTGGAACTGGTCTAGCAAATCATTGTCTTCACCAACCTAACTGGTTCTATTTCCTCAACCCTTTCATTTCCTCATTACTATGTTGAGTGTTTGTTCATATCTGTGTTTGAAGACTTTAACTGAAGACTTTCTCAATTTCCTTAGTTCAATTTCTTTAGTCTATTTGTCTTCATCTTGTGTTATCCTATGATTACGCTTTCTGTACTCTGTGCTAGTCTTCATTTCATCATGATGACCATGCTTGTATTCTGTTATGCTTACTTCTGAGTACTTATTCTGCTGCTAATAGTTCTTCGCTTAGGAATTTCCTCACCGGCAAATTCCTCAGTGAAGAATTCATAAAAATCGCCTATTCACCCCCCTCTAGTCGACATAACGCACTTTCACTCTATAATTTCATAAGCGAAACTAGGATCAACTTCGATAAAACACCCTTTTGCAGCAAAATCAAGGAGTTGTCTATGGGGTAGGGTCAACCCAACATAAAAATTGCAAATTGAAATCTTGAAATCTCCTTCTACAGCGCAACTGCGATAAGATTCTAGCATCCTGAACCAAGCATCTTTTAAATTTTCTCCTTGTCTTTGTTTGAAGTGAAGAACTTCAAAGTCGGGAGACGAAGGGATAAAAACAGAGCTAGCCATAACGACAAGGCAAACGATGTAACACACGAGAAAATAGAAAAAGGCAAGCGGAAAGAGAGGAGGAGATTGGGAAAGAGAGGGCGAATAAAACGGCAAGGGTGAAGTGGGGGAGAGGAAAGCGAGAGGCAAATGGCAAAGAATGTAAATGCGAGGGATATAGGTTTGTGATGGGTACTTGGTATGTCTTGACTTGAGCGAAGACATCCCCGGCAACGGCGCCAGAAATCCTTCTTGCTACGTCTTGAGCTTGCGTTGATTTTCCTTGAAGAGGAAAGGGTGATGCAGCAATAGTAGCGTAAGTATTTCCCTCAGTTTTTGAGAACCAAGGTATCAATCTAGTAGGAGACTCCTCAAAAGTCCCACGTACCTACACAAACAAACCAGGAACTCGCAACCAACGCGATAAAGGGGTTGTCAATCCCTTCACGATCACTTGCGAAAGTGAGATCTGATAGAGATAGTATGATAAGATAAATATATTTTTGGTATTTTATAATATAGATGCAAAAAGTAAAGATGCAAATAAAAGTAAATTGGAAGCAAAGATGATAAGAGATAGACCCCGGGGCTATAGGTTTCACTAGAGGCTTCTCTCAAGATAGCATAAGTATTACGGTGGGTGAACAAATTACTGTCGAGCAATTGATAGAAAAGCGAATATATGAGATTATCTAGGCATGATCATGTATATATGCATCACGTCCGCAACAAGTACATCGACTCCTTCCTGCATCTACTACTATTACTCCACACATCAACCGACTCCTGCCTGCATCTAGAGTATTAAGTTCACAAAGAAGAGAGTAACGCATTAAGCAAGATGTCATGATGTGGAGGGATAAACTCATGCAATATGATATAAACCCCATATTTTTATCCTCGATGGCAACAATACAATACGTGCCTTGCAACCCTTTCTGTCACTGGGTAAGGAGACCACAAGATTGAACCCAAAGCTAAGCACTTCTCCCATGGCAAGAAAGATCAATCTAGTAGGCCAAACCAAACTGATAATTCGAAGATACTTGCAAAGATAACTCAATCATACATAAAAGAATTCAGAGGAGATTCAAATATTTCTCATAGATAAACTTGATCATAAACCAACAATTCATCGGATCTCGACAAACACACCGCAAAAAGAGATTACATCGAATAGATCTCCACAAGAGAGGGGGAGAACATTGTATTGAGATCCAAAAAGAGAGAAGAAGCCATCTAGCTAATAACTATGGACCCAAAGGTCTATGGTAAACTACTCACAACTCATCGGAAGGGCTATGGTGTTGATGTAGAAGCCCTCCATGGTCGCTTCCCCCTTCGACGGAGCGCCGATGAAGGCTCCAAGATGGGATCTTGCGGATACAGAAGGTTATGACGGTGGAAATTGTGTTTTGGGTGCTCCCTGGATGTTTTCGGGGTACGTAGGCTTATATAGGAGGAAGAAGTACGTCGGTGGCTGCCCAAGGGGCCCACAAGAAAGGGGGGCATGCCCTATGGGGGGGGGGCGCCCTCCTATCTCGTGGAGGCCTCGACTGCTTCTTGACTTGCACTCCAAGTCCTCTGGATCACGTTCGTTCCAAAAATCACGCTCCCGAAGGTTTCATTCTGTTTGGACTCCGTTTGATATTCATTTTCTTCGAAATACTGAAATAGGCAAAAAAACAGCAATACGGGCTGGGCCTCCGGTTAGTAGGTTAGTCCCAAAAATGATAGTAAGGTGTAAAATAAAGCCCATAAACATCCAAAAGGGGTAATATAATAGCATGGAACAATCAAAAATTATAGATACGTTAGAGACGTATCAAGCATCCCCAAGCTTAATTCCTGCTCGTCCTCGAGTAAGTAAATGATAAAAAAGAATATTTTGATGTGGAATGCTACGTAGCATAATTCTCAATGTAATTTTCTTTAATGTGGCATGAATGTTCAGATCCAAATGATTCAAGATAAAAGCTTATAAAACATAAAAGTAATAATACTTTGAAGCATACTAACAAATAATCATGTCCTATCAAAATAGCATAGCCAAAGAAAGCTTGTCCCTACAAAATCATATAGTTAGGCCATGCTTCATTTTCATTACACAAAATACTCCCATCATGTACAACCCCGATGACGAGCCGAGCAATTGGTTCATACTTTTTAACGCGCTTCAGCTTTTTTCAACTCTTACACAATACATGAGCGCAAGCCATGGACATAGCACTATGGTGGTAAATGGTAGTGGTTGTAAGGACAAAAAAGGAGAAGATAATCTCACATCAACAAGGCGTATCAACGGGCTATGGAGATGCCCTTCAATAGATATCAATGTGAGTGAGTAGGGATTGCCATGCAATGGATGCACTAGAGCTATAAATATATGAAAGCTCAACAAAGAGAAACTAAGTGGGTGTGCATCCAACTTGCTTGCTCACGAAGACCTAGGGCATTTTGAGGAAGCCCATCATTGGAATATACAAGAGCCAAGTTCTATAATGAAAAATTCCCACTACTATATGAAAGTGACAATATAAGAGACTCTCTATCATGAAGATCACAGTGCCACTTTGAAGCACAAGTGTGGAAAAAGAGATAGTAGCATTGTCTCTTCCAAAAAAAAAAAATCCTACGCACGCGCAAGATCATGGTGATGCATAGCAACGAAAGGGAAGAGTGTTGTCCACGTACCCTCATAGACCGAAAGCACATGCATTAGAACAACGCGGTTGATGTAGTCGTACGTCTTCATGGTCCGACCGATCAAGCACCGAAAGCAAGGCACCTCCGAGTTCTAGCACACGTTCAGCTCGATGACGTCCCTCGAACTCCGATCCAGCCGAGTGTTGAGGGAGAGTTCCATCAGCATGACGGCGTGGTGACGATGTTGATGTTCTACCGACGTAGGGCTTCACCTAATCACCGCAACAATATTATCGAGGAGGACTATGGTGGAGGGGGGCACCGCACACGGTTAAGAGATCAATGATCAATTGTTGTCTCTATGGGGTGCCCCCCTGCACCCGTATATAAAGGAGCTAGGGGGAGGCGGCCGGCCAAGAAGGAGGGCGCGCCAAGGGGGGAGTCCTACTCCCACCGGGAGTAGGACTCCACCTTTCCTAGTAGGAGTAGGAGAGAAGGAAGGGGAAGGGAGAAGGGAAGGAAGGAGGGGGCGCAGCCCCTCCCCCTAGTCCAATTCGGACTAGGCCTTGGGGGGGCATGCGGCCTGCCCTAGGCAGCCCCTCTCTCTTTCCCGTATGGCCCAATAAGGCCCAATACTTCTCCTTGGCGAATTCCCGTAACTCTCCGGTACTCCGATAAATACCCGAATCACTCGGAACCTTTCCGATGTTCAAATATAGTCGTCCAATATATCGATCTTTACATCTCAACCATTTCGAGACTCCTCGTCATGTCCCCGATCTCATCCTGGACTCCGAACTACCTTCGGTACATCAAAACACATAACTCATAACATAAATCCTCATCGAACTTTAAGCGTGCAGACCCTACGGGTTCGAGAACTATATAGACATGACCGAGACTAGTTTCCGGTCAATTACAAATAGCGGAGCCGGGATGCTCATATTGGCTCCCACATATTCTAAGAAGATATTTATCGGTCAAATCGCATAACAACATACGTTGTTCCTTTTGTCATCGGTATGTTACTTGCCCGAGATTCGATCGTCGGTATCTCAATACCTAGTTCAATCTCGTTGCCAGCAAGTCTCTTTACTCATTATGTAAAACATCATCCCGCAACTAACTCATTAGTCACAATGCTTGCAAGGCTTATAGTGATGTGCATTAACGAGAGGGCCTAGAGATACCTCTCCGACAATCGGAGTGACAAATCCTAATCTCGAAATACGCCAACTCAACAAGTACCTTCGGAGACACCTGTAGAGCACTTTTATAATCACCCAGTTACGTTGTGACGTTTGGTAGCACACAAAGTGTTCCTCTAGTAAACGGGAGTTGCATAATCTCATGGTCATAGGAACATGTATAAGTCATGAAGAAAGCAATAGCAACGTTCTAAACGATCAAGTGCTAAGCTAATGAAATGGGTCAAGTCAATCACATCATTCTCCTAATGATGTGATCCCGTTAATCAAATGACAACTCATGTCTATGGCTAGGAAACTCAACCATCTTTCATTTAACGAGCTAGTCAAGTAGAGGCATACTAGTGACATTATGTTTGTCTATGTATTCACACATGTACTTAGTTTCCGGTTAATACAATTCTAGCATGAATAATAAACATTTATCATGAAATAGGGAAATGAATAATAACTTTATTATTGCCTCTAGGGCATATTTCCTTCAGTCTCCCACTTGCACTAGAGTCAATAATCTAGTTCACATCACCATGTGATTTAACACCAATATTCACATCTGTATGTGATTAATACCCATAGTTCACATCGTCATGTGATCAACACCCAAAAGGTTTACTAGAGTCAATAATCTAGTTCACATTGCTATGTGATTAACACCCAAAGATTACTAAGGTATGATCATGTTTTGCTCGTGAGAGAAGTTTAGTCAACAGGTCTGTCATATTCAGAGCCTTATGTATTTTGTAAAATATTCTATGTCTACAATGCTCTGCACTGAGCTACTCTAGCTAATTGCTCCCACTTTCAGTATGTATCCAGATTGAGACTTAGAGTCATCTGGATCGGTGTAAAAGCTTACACCAATGTAACTCTTTACGATGGGCTCTTTTATCACCTCCATAATCGAGAAATATTTCCTTAGTCCTCACTAAGGATATTCTTGACCGCTGTCCAGTGATCTACTCCTATATCAAAACTATACTCCCTTGCCAAACTCAGAGGAAGGTATACAATAGGTCTGGTACACAACATAGCATACTTTATAGAACCTATGACTGAGGCATAGGGAATGACTTTTCATTCCTTTTCTATTTTCTGCCATGGTCGGATTTTGAGTCTTACTCAACTTCACACCTTGCAAGACGGGCAAGAACTCTGTCTTTGACTGTTCCATTTTGAACTACTTCAAAATCTTATCAAGGTATGTACTTATTGAAAAATATTTTCAAGCGTCTTGATCTATCTCTATAGATCTTGATGCTCAATGTGTAAGTAGCTTCACCGAGGTCTTTCTTTGAAAAACTCTTATTAAAGTATCCTTTTATGCTATCCAAAATTTCTATATCATTTCCAATCAACAATATGTCATCTACATATAGTTTTAGAAATGCTACAGAGCTCCCACTCACTTTCTTGTAAATACATGCTTCTCAAAAGTCTGTATAAAAGCATATGCTTTGATGAACTCATCAAAGCATATATTCCAACTCCAAGATGATTGCACCAGTCCATAGATGGATCGCTGGAGCTTGCACATTTTGTTAGCACCTTTATGATTGACAAAACCTTCTGGTTGCATCATATACAACTCTTCTTGAATAAATCCATTAAGGAATGCAGTTTTGACATCCATTTGCCAGATTTCATAAAATGTGGTAATTACTAACATGATTCCGACAGACTTAAGCATCAATACGAGTGAGAAAATCTCATCGTATTTAAAACCTTGAACTTGTCAAAAAACATTTTTGACAAGTCGGGCTTTGTAGATAGTAACACTACTATCAGCGTTTGTCTTCCTCTTGAAGATCCCTTTATTTTTTATGGCTTGCCGATCATCGGGCAAGTCCACCAAAGTCCACACTTTGTTCCCATACATGGATCCCATCTCAGATTTCATGGCCTCAAGCCATTTCACGGAATCTGGGCTCATCATCACTTCCTCATAGTTCGTAGGTTCATCATGATCTAGTAACATGACTTCCAAAATAGGATTACCGTACAACTCTGTTGCAGATCTTACTCTGGAAGACCTACGAGGTTCAGTAGTAACTTGATCTGAAGTTTCATGATCATCATCATTAGCTTCCTCACTAATTGGTGTAGGAATCACTGGAACTGATTTCTGTGATGAACTACTTTCCAATTTGGGAGAAGGTACAATTACCTTATCAAGCTCTACTTTCCTCCCACTCACTTCTTTCGAGAGAAACTCCTTCTCTAGAAAGGATCCATTTTAGAAACAAATATCTCTCCTTCGGATTTGTGATAGAAGGTCTAGCCAATAGTTTCCTTTGGGTATTCTATGAAGACGCACTTCTCCGATTTGGGTTCAAGCTTATCAGGTTGAAACTTTTTGACATAAGCATTGCAGCCCCAAACTTTAAGAAATGACAACTTTGGTTTCTTGCTAAACCACAGTTCATAAGGCGTCGTCTCAACGGATTTTGATGGTGCCCTATTTAAAGTGAATGCAGCTGTCTCTAATGCATAACCCCAAAACGATACTGGTAAATCGGTAAGATACATCATAGACCGCACCATATCTAATAAAAGTGTGGTTATGATGCTCGGACACACCATTATGCTATGGTGTTCCATGTGGCGTGAGCTGTGAAACTATTCCACATTGTTTTTAAATGAAGGCCAAACTCGTAACTCAAATATTCTCCTCTACGATCAGATTGTAGAAACTTTATTTTCTTGTTATGATGATTCTCCACTTCACTTCTGAAATTGTTTGAACTTTTCAAATGTTTCAGACTTGTGCTTCATCAAGTAGATATACTTATATCTGCTGAAATCATTTATGAAGGTCAGAAAAATAACGACACTTGCCACGAGCATCAACAATCATTGGACCGCATACATCGGTATGTATTATTTCCAACAAGTCAGTAGCTCGTTCCATTGTTCCGGAGAACGGAGTTTTAGTCATCTTGCCCAAAAGGCACGGTTCACAAGCATCAAATGATTCATAACCAAGTGATTCTGAAAATCCATCTTTATGGAGTTTCTTCATGCGCTTTACACCGATATGACCCAAATGGCAGTGCCACAAATAAGTTGCACTATCATTATTAACTTTGCATTTTTTGGCATGAATATGTGTATCACTACGATCGAGATCCAACAAACTATTTTCATTGGGTGTATGATCATCGAAGGTTTTATTCATGTATACAAAACAAAAATTATTCTCTGACTTCAAATGAATAACCGTATTGCAATAAACATGATCAAATCATATTCATGCTCAACGCAAACGCCAAATAACATTTATTTATGTTTAACACTAATCCCGAAAGTATATGGAGTGTGCGATGATGATCATATCAATCTTGGAACTACTTCCAACACACATCGTCACTTCACCCTCAACTAGTCTCTGTTTATTCCGTAACTCATATTTCGAGTTACTAATTTTTAGCAACTGAACAAGCAACAAATACTCAGGGGCTACTATAAACACTAGTATGGTACACATCAATAACCTGTATATCAAATATACCCTTGTTCACTTTGCCATCCTACTTATTCACCAATTTTTTAGGGAATTTCCACTTCCAGTGACCATTTCCTTTGCAGTAGAAGCACTTAGTTTCAGGCTCTGGTCCAGCTTTGGGTTTCTTCATGGGAGTGACAACTTGCTTGCCATTCCACTTGAAGTTCCCTTTCTTTCCCTTTGCCCTTTTCTTGAAACTAGTGGTCTTGTCAATCACCAACACTTGATACTTTTCTGGATTTCTACCTTCGTCGATTTCAACATCACGAAGAGCTCGGGAATCGTTTTCGTCATCCCTTTCATACCATAGTTCATCACGAAGTTCTAGTAACTTGGTGATGGTGACTAGAGAATTCTGTCAATCACTATCTTATCTGGAAGATTAACTCCCACTTGATTCAAGCGATTATAGTACCCAGGCAATCTGATCACATGCTCACTAGTTGAGCGATTCCCCTCCATCTTTTAGCTATAGAACTTGTTGGAGACTTCATATCTCTCAACTCGGGTATTTGCTTGAAATATTAAATTCAACTCCTGGATCATCTCATATGGTCCATGACGTTCAAAACATCTTTGGAGTCCCGATTCTAAGCCGTTAAGCATGGTGCACTAAACTATCAAGTAGTCATCATACCGAGCTTTGCCAAACATTCATAACGTCTGTATATGCTCCTGCAATAGGTCCGTCACCTAGCGGTGCATTAAGGACATAATTCTTCTATGCAGCAACGAGGATAATCCTCAGATCATGGATCGAATCCCCATCATTGCTACTAACATCTTTCAACACAGTTTTCTCTAGGAACATATCAAAATAAACATATGGAAGCAACAATGCGAGCTATTGATCTACAACATAATTTGCAAAATACTACAAGGACTAAGTTCATGATAAATTTAAGTTCATTTAATCATATTACTTAAGAACTCCCACTTAGATAGACATCCCTCTAATCATCTAAGTGATCACGTGATCCAAATCAACTAAACCATGTCCGATCATCACGTGAGATGGAGTAGTTTTCAATGGTGAACATCACTATGTTGATCATATCTACTATATGATTCATGCTCGACCTTTCGGTCTCAGTGTTCCGAGGCCATATCTGTATATACTAGGCTCGTCAAGTTTAACCTGAGTATTCAGCGTGTGCAACTATCTTGCACCCGTTGTATTTGAACGTAGAGCCTATCACACGCGATCATCACGTGGTGTCTCAGCACAAAGAACTTATGTAACGGTGCATACTCAGGGAGAACACTTATACCTTGAAATTTAGTGAGAGATCATCTTATAATGCTACCGTCAATCAAAGCAAAATAAGATGCATAAAGGATAAACATCACACGCAATCAATATAAGTGATATGATATGGCCATCATCATCTTGTGCTTGTGATCACCATCTCTGAAGTACCTTCATGATCACCATCATCACCCGTGCGACACCTTGATCTTCATCGTAGAATCGTTGTGGTTTTGCCACCTATTGCTTCTATGGCTATCGCTACCTCTTAGTGATAAAGTAAAGCAATTACAGGGCGATTGCATAGCATACAATAAAGCGAGAATCATATGGCTCCTGCCAGTTGCCGATAACTCGGTTACAAAACATGATCATCTCATACAATAAAATATAGCATCATGTCTTAACCATATCACATCACAACATGCCCTGCAAAAACAAGTTAGACGTCCTCTACTTTGTTGTTGCAAGTTATACGTGGCTGCTACGGGCTGAGCAAGAACCATTCTTACCTACGCATCAAAACCACAACGATAGTTCGTCAAGTTAGTGCTGTTTTAACCTTCTCAAGCACTGGGCGTAGCCACACTCGGTTCAACTAAAGTTGGAGAAACTGACACCCGCCAGCCACCTATGTGCAAAGCACGTTGGTGAAACCAGTCTCGCGTAAGCGTATGCATAATGTCGGTCCGGTCCGCTTCATCCAACAATACCACCAAACTAAAGTATGACATGATGGTAAGCAGTATGACTTGTATCGCCCAGAACTCACTTGTGTTCTACTCGTGCATATAACATCTACGCATAAAACCAGGCTCGTATGCCACTGTTGGGGAACGTAGTAATTTCAAAAAAAAAAATTCCTACGCACACGCAAGATCATGGTGATGCATAGGAATGAGAGGGGAGAGTGTTGTCCACGTACCTTCGTAGACCGAAAGCGAAAGCGTTAGAACAACGTGGTTGATGTAGTCGTATGTCTTCACGGCCCGACCGGTCAAGCACCGAAAGCACGACACCTCCGAGTTCTAGAACACGTTCAACTCGATGACGTCCCGCGAACTCCGATCCAGCCGAGTGTCGAGGGAGAGTTCTGTCAGCACGACGGCGTGGTGACGATGTTGATGTTCTACCGACGCAGGGCTTGCCTAAGCACCGCTACGATATTATCGAGGAGGACTATGGTGGAGGGGGGCACCGCACACGGTTAAGAGATCAATGATCAATTGTTGTCTCTATGGGGTGCCCCCTGCCCCCGTATATAAAGAAGCTAGGGGGGAGGCGGACGACCAAGGAGGAGGGTGCGCCAAGGGGGGAGTCCTACTCCCACCGGGAGTAGGACTCCACCTTTCCTAGTGGGAGTAGGAGAGAAGGAAGGGGAAGGGAGAAGGGAAGGAAGGAGGGGGCGCAGCCCCTCCCCCTAGTCCAATTCAGACTAGGCCTTGGGGGGGGGGGGGAGGGCGCGGCCTGCCCTAGGCAGCCCCCCTCTCTTTCCCGTATGGCCCAATAAGGCCCAATAGTTCTCCCCGGCGAATTCCCGTAACTCTCCGGTACTCCGATAAATACCCGAATCACTCGGAACCTTTCCGATGTTCGAATACAGTCGTCCAATATATCGATCTTTACGTCTCGACCATTTCGAGACTACTCGTCATGTCCCTGATCTTATCCGGGACTCTGAACTACCTTCGGTACATCAAAAGACATAACTCATAATATAAATCGTCACCGAACTTTAAGCGTGCGGACCCTACGGGTTCGAGAACTATGTAGACATGACCGAGACTAGTTTCTGGTCAATAACCAATAGCGGAACCTGGATGCTCATATTGGCTCCCACATATTGTATGAAGATCTTTATCGGTCAAACCGCATAACAACATACGTTGTTCCTTTTGTCATCGGTATGTTACTTGCCCGAGATTCAATCGTCGGTATCTCAATACCTAGTTCAATCTCGTTACCGGCAAGTCTCTTTACTCGTTATGTAATACATCATCCCGCAACTAACTCATTAGTCACATTGCTTGCAAGGCTTATAGTGATGTGCATTACCGAGAGGGCCCAGAGATACCTTTCCGACAATCGGAGTGACAAATCCTAATCTCAAAATACGCCAACTCAACAAGTACATTCGGAGACACCTGTAGAGCACTTTTATAATCACCCAGTTACGTTGTGACATTTGGTAGCACACAAAGTGTTCCTCTGGTAAACGGGAGTTGCATAATCTCATAGTCATAGGAACATGTATAAGTCATGAAGAAAGCAATAGCAACATACTAAACCACTACTAGGAAAATGCTTATAGGTAGACATTTAGCAGTAGCGTTGGTTAGATACCCCTCGCTACTGCTATTTAGCAGTAGCGCCAGCCAGCAACAGCGCTACAAGCACACGTTAGAAGTAGCGCTGGACTTCACGGCCAGCGCTACTGCTAATGGGACACGCTCTCGGCCCCCCGTTGCAGCTTTAGCTATAGTGCTCGGCCCCCTCCCCCTCGCTGCCGCTAAGCCCACCTCTTCCTCCCGTGCCGGCGCGCGCACCACCCCTCTCCCCTCACTCACACTCACACGCTCACACCAGATCGAATCCCTCAGTCATCCCCCGATCCGGCCGTCGCCCCCACGTCCTACCCCGGCCGCCCTCCCCCGCGCCGGCCCTCCTCCCC
>NC_041385.1:786306191-786312104 GCF_002162155.2 Triticum dicoccoides | reverse complement strand
AGTTATTAGAGAGTAGTTAATTATTTTGAATCCTAGTTGAAAAAATATAGGTTCTTAGAATAATATAGATGTTTTAGTTGAATTTTTAGGTGTTTTAGTTAAATTTGTAGGTGTTTTAGTTAAAAATGTAGGTTCTTAGAATAATGTAGGTGTTCTTAGAATAATGTAGGTGTTCTTAGAATAATGTTGAATTTTTTTACGTGTATTTAAAAGAGTTTTAAGTGTTTTAGTTGTTTTATGCGTAGTTAACATAATTTTAGGTGGTTTAGTTGTTTTAGATGTGGTTAACAAAATTTTAGGTCCTTTAGTTGTTTTAGGTGTAGTTAACCGAATTCTAGGTATTTTTTTAGTTAAAGCAATTGTTGTTATTTTTTTAGTTCAATCAATTTTTCCTGTTATATGCAAATTTGTAGTGGACATGTCATATTTTGAACATGTCATATTTTTCCGAGTGGCCTATGTTTTGCCAGAAATGTCGATTCGTTTATGTTCTGGCAAATTTCACGCGCTCGATTGATCCTGTTTTTAGCAAAGGTCATGCCAAATTTTGCTAAGTGTTTATTAATTTTGTTTTCATAATTTGGGAGAAGGTACAATTATCTTATCAAGCTCTACTTTCCTCCCACTCACTTCTTTCAAGAGAAACTCCTTCTCTAGAAAGGATCCATTTTAGCAACGAATATCTTGCCTTCGGATCTGTGATAGAAGGTGTACCCAATAGTTTCCTTTGGGTATTCTATGAAGACGCACTTCTCCAATTTGGGTTCAAGCTTATTAGGTTGAAACTTTTCCACATAAGCATCGCAACCCCAAACTTTAAGAAATGACAACTTCGGTTTCTTGCTAAACCCCAGTTCATACGGCATCGTCTCAACGGATTTTGATGGTGCCCTATTTAAAGTGAATGCAGCTGTCTCTAATGCATAACCCCAAAACGATAGTGGTAAATCGGTAAGATACATCATAGATTGCACCATATCCAATAAAGTGTGGTTATGACGTTCGGACACACCATTCTGCTATGGTGTTCCATGTGGTGTGAGCTGTGAAACTATTCCACATTGTTTTTAAATGAAGGCCAAACTCGTAACTCAAATATTCTCCTCTACGATCAGATTGTAGAAACTTTATTTTCTTGTTACGATGATTCTCCACTCCACTTCTGAAATTGTTTGAACTTTTCAATTGTTTCAGACTTGTGCTTCATCAAGTAGATATACTTATATCTGCATAAATCATTTGTGAAGGTCAGAAAAATAACGATACTTGCCACGAGCATCAACAATCATTGGACCCCATACGCCGGTATGTATTATTTCCAACAAGTCAGTAGCTCGTTCCATTATTCCGGAGAATGGAGTTTTAGTCATCTTGCCCAAAAGGCATGGTTCGCAAGCATCAAATGATTCATAACCAAGTGATTCCGAAAATCCATCTTTATGGAGTTTCTTCATGCGCTTTACACCGATATGACCCAAATGGCAGTGACACAAATAAGTTGCACTATCATTATTAACTTTGCATTTTTTGGGATGAATACGTGTATCACTATGATCGAGATCCAACAAACTATTTTCATTGGGTGTATGACCATCGAAGGTTTTATTCATGTATACATAACAACAATTATTCTCTGACTTTAAATGAATAACCGTATTGCAATAAACATGATCAAATCATATTCATGCTCAACGCAAACGCCAAATAACATTTATTTATGTTTAACACTAATCCCGAAAGTATATGGAGTGTGCGATGATGATCATATCAATCTTGGAACTACTTCCAACACACATCGTCACTTCACCCTCAACTAGTCTCTATTTATTCCGTAACTCATATTTCGAGTTACTAATTTTTAGCAACCGAACAAGCAACAAATACTCAGGGGCTACTATAAACACTAGTGTGGTACACATCAATAACCTGTATATCAAATATACCCTTGTTCACTTTGCCATCCTACTTATTCACCAAATTTTTAGGGAATTTCCACTTCCAGTGACCATTTCCTTTGCAGTAGAAGCACTCAGTTTCAGGCTTTGGTCCAGCTTTGGGTTTCTTCATGGGAGTGACAACTTGTTTGCCATTCCACTTGAAGTTCCCTTTCTTTCCCTTTGCCCTTTTCTTGAAACTAGTGGTCTTGTCAATCATCAACACTTGATGCTCTTTCTTGATTTCTACCTTCGTCGATTTCAACATCACGAAGAGCTCGGGAATCGTTTTCGTCATCCCTTGCATACTATAGTTCATCACGAAGTTCTGGTAACTTGGTGATGGTGACTAGAGAATTCTGTCAATCACTATCTTATCTGGAAGATTAACTCCTAATTGATTCAAGCAATTGTAGTACCCAGACAATCTGAGCACATGCTCACTAGTTGAGCGATTCCCCTCCATCTTTTAGCTATAGAACTTGTTGTAGACTTCATATCTCTCAACTCAGGTATTTGCTTGAAATATTAACTTCAACTCCTGGAACATCTCATATGGTCCATGACATTCAAAACATCTTTGAAGTCCCGATTCTAAGCCGTTAAGCATGGTGCACTAAACTATCAAGTAGTCATCATACCGAGCTTTGCCAAACGTTCATAACGTCTGTATATGCTCCTGCAATAGGTCCGTCACCTAGCGGTGAATTAAGGACATAATTATTCTATGAAGCAACGAGGATAATCCTCAGATCATGGATCCAATCCCCATCATTGCTACTAACATCTTTCAACACAGTTTTCTCTAGGAACATATCAAAATAAACATATGAAAGCAACAACGGGAGCTATTGATCTACAACATAATTTGCAAAATACTACCAGGACTAAGTTCATGATAAATTTAAGTTCAATTAATCATATTACTTAAGAACTCCCACTTAGATAGACATCCCTCTAATCATCTAAGTGATTACGTGATCCAAATCAACTAAACCATGTCCGATCATCACGTGAGATGGAGTAGTTTTCAATGATGAACATCACTATGTTGATCATATATACTATATGATTCACGCTCGACCTTTCGGTCTCAGTGTTCCGAGGCCATATCTGTATATGCTAGGCTCGTCAAGTTTAACCTGAGTATTCCGCGTGTGCAACTATCTTGCACCCGTTGTATATGAACGTAGAGCCTATCACACCCGATCATCACGTGGTGTCTCAGCACAAAGAACTTTTGTAACGGTGCATACTCAGGGAGAACACTTATACCTTGAAATTTAGTGAGAGATCATCTTATAATGCTACCGTCAATCAAAGCAAAATAAGATGCATAAAGGATAAACATCACACGCAATCAATATAAGTGATATGATATGGCCATCATCATCTTGTGCTTGTGATCACCATCTCCGAAGTACCTTCATGATCACCATCGTCACCGACGCGACACCTTGATCTTAATCGTAGCATCGTTGTGGTTTTGCCACCTATTGCTTCTACGGCTATCGCTACCGCTTAGTGATAAGGTAAAACAATTACAGGGCGATTGCATTGCATACAATAAAGCGACAACCATATGGCTCCTGCCAGTTGCCGATAACTCGGTTACAAGCATGATCATCTCATACAATAAAATATAGCATCACGTCTTGACCATATCACATCACAACATGCCCTGCAAAAACAAGTTAGACGTCCTCTACTTTGTTGTTGCAAGTTTTACGTGGCTGCTACGGGCTAAGAAAGAACCGTTCTTACCTACGCATCAAAACCACAACGATAGTTCGTCAAGTTAGTGATGTTTTAACCTTCTCAAGGACCGGGCGTAGCCACACTCGGTTCAACTAAAGTTGGAGAAACTGACACCCGCCAGCCACCTATGTGCAAAGCACGTTGGTAGAACCAGTCTCGCGTAAGCATACGCATAATGTCGGTCCGGGCCGCTTCATCCAACAATACTGCCGAACCAAAGTATGACATGCTGGTAAGCAGTATGACTTGTATCACCCACAACTCACTTGTGTTCTACTCGTGCATATAACATCTACGCATAAAACTAGGCTCGGATGCCACTGTTGGGGAACATAGTAATTTTAAAAAAAAAATCCTACGCACACGCAAGATCATGCTGATGCATAGCAACGAGAGGGGAGAGTGTTGTCCACGTACCTTCGTAGACCGAAAGTGAAAGCGTTAGAACAACGCGGTTGATGTAGCCGTATGTCTTCATGGCCCGACCGATCAAGCACCGAAAGCACGACACCTCCGAGTTCTAGCACACATTCAGCTCGATGACGTCCCTCGAACTCCGATCCAGCCGAGCGTCGAGGGAGAGTTCTGTCAGCACGACGGCGTGGTGACGATGTTGATATTCTACCGACGCAAGGCTTGCGTAAGCACCGCTACGATATTATCGAGGAGGACTATGGTGGAGGGGGGCACCGCACACGGTTAAGAGATCAATGATCAATTGTTGTCTCTATGGGGTGCCCCCTGCCCCCGTATATAAAGAAGCTAGGGGGGAGGCGGCCGGCCAAGGAGGAGGGCGAGCCAAGGGGCGAGTCCTACTCCCACCGGGAGTAGGACTCCACCTTTCCTAGTAGGAGTAGGAGAGAAGGAAGGGGAAGGGAGAAGGGAAGGAAGGAGGGGGCGCAGCCCCTCCCCCTAGTCCAATTCAGACTAGGCCTTGGGGAGGGGGGCACGTGGCCTGCCCTAGGCAGCCCCTCTCTCTTTCCTGTATGGCCCAATAAGGCCCAATACTTCTCCCCAGCCAATTCCGGTAACTCTCCGGTACTCCGATAAATACCCGAATCACTCGGAACCTTTCCGATGTCCGAATATAGTCGTCCAATATATCGATCTTTTCATATCGACCATTTCGAGACTCCTCGTCATGTCCCCGATCTCATCCGGAACTCCAAACTACCTTCGGTACATCAAAACATATAACTCATAGTATAAATCATCACCTAACTTTAAGCGTGCGGACCCTACGGGTTCGAGAACTATGTAGACATGACAGAGACTAGTTCCTGGTCAATAACCAATAGCGGAACCTGGATGCTCATATTGGCTCCCACATATTCTACGAAGATCTTTATCGGTCAAACCGCATAACAGCAAACGTTGTTCCTTTTGTCATCTTTATGTTACTTGCCCGAGATTGGATCATCGGTATCTCAATACCTAGTTCAATCTCATTACCGGCAAGTCTGTTTACTCGTTATGTAATACTTCATCCTGCAACTAACTCATTAGTCACATTGCTTGCAAGGCTTATAGTGATGTGCATTACCGAGAGGGCCCAGAGATACCTCTCCGACAATCGGAGTGACAAATCATAATCACAAAATACGCCAACTCAACAAGTACCTTCAGAGACACCTGTAGAGGACTTTTATAATCACCCAGTTACGTTGTGACGTTTGGTAGAACACAAAGTGTTCCTCTGGTAAACGGGAGTTGCATAATCTCATCGTCATAGGAACATGTATAAGCCATGAAGAAAGCAATAGCAACATACAAAACCACTTCTAGGAAAATGCTTAGAGGTAGACATTTAGCAGTAGCGTTGGTTAGATACCCCTCGCTACTGCTATTTAGCAGTAGCACCGGCCAGCAGCAGTGCTACAAGCGCACGTTAGCAGTAGCGCTGGATTTCACGGCCAGCGCTACTGCTAATGGGCCACGCTCTCGGCCCCCCGTTGCAACTTTAGCTATAGCGCTGGGCCCCCTCCCCCGCGCTGCCGCTAAGCCCACCTCTTCCTCCCGCGCCGGCCCGTGCACCACCCCTCTCCCCTCACTCACACTCACACGCTCACACCAGATCGAATCCCTCAGTCGTCCCCCGATCCGGCCGCCGCCCCTGCGTCCTACTCCGGCCGCCCTCCCCCGCGCTGGCCCTCCTCCCCTGCCCCCACCGCACCGGCCCTCCTCCTCTGCTGGCCGCCCCCCTGCATCGGCCCTCCTCCCC
>NC_041385.1:786290616-786305820 GCF_002162155.2 Triticum dicoccoides | reverse complement strand
CCCCCGCACCGGCCATCCTCCCCCGCCGGTCGCCCCCCGCGCCGGCCCTCCTCCACCGAGAGAGGTACTCCTCCCTCCTTCCTCCTCCTCCCTCCCTCCCTAGTTATAGTTATTAGAGAGTAGTTAATTATTTTGAATCCTAGTTGAAAAAATGTAGGTTCTTAGAATAATGTTGGTGTTTTAGTTGAATTTTTAGGTGTTTTAGTTAAATTTGTAGGTGTTTACTTAAAATGTAGGTTCTTAGAATAATGTAGGTGTTCTTAGAATAATGTAGGTGTTCTTAGAATAATGTTGAATTTTTTACGTGTATTTAAAAGAGTTTTAAGTGTTTTAGTTGTAGTATGCGTAGTTAACATAATTTTAGGTGGTTTAGTTGTTTTAGGTGTGGTTAACAGAATTTTAGGTGTTTTAGTTGTTTTAGGTGTAGTTAACAGAATTCTAGGTATTTTTTTAGTTAAAGCAATTGTTTTTATTTTTTTAGTTCAATCAATTTTTCCTGTTATATGCAAATTTGCAGTGGACATGTCATATTTTGAACATGTCATATTTTTCCGGGTGGCCTATGTTTTGCCAGAAATGTCGATTCGTTTACGTTTTGGCAAATTTTAGGCGCTCGATTGATCCTGTTTTTAGCAAAGGTCGTGCCAAATTTTGTTAAGTGTTTATTAATTTTGTTTTCATAATTAAGCATTTTGTTCTCGACGTCGACGATGCCTATCCCGCATCCTCGTTGTCGACTCGGCGGAGGACTCCTGGTTGAGCCGAGGGGCCATGTCCGGGACTGGGCTCCGCTGGGCTGGTACTGGGTTGTGCTACCTTCTGGTGAGTGCAACTTAGTGAGGAGCCAGCCCGTCATCGACCCGGAGCTTCTTTGGTGGCAGTCACGTGGGCCTGCATCGGTGGAGAGGCTTGAGTCCCCTGCGCAGGTGGTACAACACTGTGTCACGGAGGAGAACACGCACGTCCAGCGCTACTTGGTTGCGTTGGCGAACGGCCGGTTCTCCAATACCTGGAAATTTCTTTGGGGATCTCACTGGAGCTATGATCCGGTGATGGTTCCTTCTCTTTGGGTGTCCACCGCGGCACACTGAACCTAGAGGAGCTATTATTCAAGATGTATTAGTGATATTATATGATGATCTTTGCTACCAACTGCTATATATGTATTCGATGATGGCTTATTAATTACCTATTAGTTATTTTCTTATTGAATGCAAAAAATGAGCGCGGTTTGTTCTACAAACTACTATATATGTATTCATGATGGATTATATGATGATCTTTGCTACAAACTACTACAAACTACAAATTTTAGGTGTTTTAGTTGTTATATGATGATCTTTGTACAAACTACTATATATGTATTCGATGATGGATTATTAATTACCTATTAGGAAATGTCAGACGACAAAAGGGAATTCGCTATGTGCGAATACTGCGAAGATAAGCGCGGTATGTGCGATAGGCCTCACCTGGTAGAAGGTCGACGCTTCAGCATCAAGCTCCAAGAGACCTTCTATGTTGATACGATACGCAACGATGACAAGTGTTTTTTGTTATTTTTGCACGACTTCTCCGCTTCTTCAACGTGTAATTTCCGTCTTTTACAATTTGACTAGCTTATCCCATGCCATGCAAGACGCTATGTCTTTGGAGAAGATGGGTTTTGAAGATCATGAAAGCACGGAGACAAAGATAATTCAACTAAGGACCCATCATGGTTATGATTTTGCTGTAAAACTATACAATTCTGTGAACTCATGCAATCTTGGTTGGCCGAATTGGGAAGCCCTTTCCAAGGCGTATGATTTTCCTGAGGGTATGCTTCTCACCTTTGATCTTGGTGATCTTGACATCGACGAAAATGATATGACCATTTGGGTCCTTGTTGACACGCTTCCAGTTCTACCGTTGTGTGAGTTTCTTAAACATATTTACTAAGTAATTTATATTGTTTATTTCAAAATATTTGACAACTTATTTCCATTGACAGCTTATTTTCATTCTTCAAAAAATGTACGGAAGATGGTAGACAGAACCTACTACTACAATGATGAAGCACAATTAACTTATAAGAAGAAAGATGGTCTTATCACATTATTTACTGATCTTGAGAATTACAATAACTATTATCGAATTCCTCAAAATTATGGTCCATATGTGCACTAGTGCACGCGGTGTGCTACGGTAACATCAATGGAGATATCATGGTAAGATAATCTACTATTACGACATCTGTGCATCTTTTGCATAAATTTTTCTAAAACTAAACTACATTGCTAACTACAAAGTTATTACTATGTTTTTGAACAGAAAATCCTGATGGATTGTGTGCCTCATCTGATGTTGCCAAGAGGCCGCGTTGATGTTATGAGCTTACGGCCACCACGGCCAGGTCAAGCACAGTATCCACATCACTCCTGTCCATACCGGATTTCTAAAAGCGAGGAAGCCATGATAATAAATGATTGGAAAAAATGTTTCAACCATCGTAGAGAGCTACTTGGAATCAACATTGAGCGTAGGCCAAGACTTGGAGACAGGATGATCTCCGTTCTTCATTATGGAGAGTTCAGTTTCCTTAACGAAGAGTCAATGCCTATCTTGTTTTATGATATTTTACCTAAGAGAGGGTAGAGTAGGTCCTGTGAGAGGAGTAGGTCCTAGGTAGAATGTATTATTATGTGCTATAATGTGTTAGAGTTGATGAGGAGGATGAGGAGTTGTGATTATGACTAGTGACCAACTTGTTATATATATGATGTCTCATTGACGAACATTGTTTGGTTGTGATGACTACTGGTAATGAATATGCTATTTAAACAGACTAGTTCATGATGAGTTGTTATTGAATAAAAGATATATCTATTTAAACATGTACAGCTCCAAAATATTAAAAAAACATAAATGTTAGCAGTAGCGCTGGCCTAAAAACGTGCTACTAGTAGTTGAACTTACCAGTAGCGCTGGTCTAGAAACGCGCAACTGCTACAAAATAGCTGTAGCGCTATAGTAGTAGCGCTGGTCCCCGCGCTATTGGTAAGCTTTTCTCTAGTAGTGAACGATCAAGTGCTAAGATAACGAAATGGGTCAAGTCAATCACATCATTCTCCTAATGGTGTGATCTCGTTAATCAAATGACAACTCATGTCTATGCACTACTAGGGAAAAGGCTAGCAGCAGCGCCGGTTTTTAGGCTATCAACAGCACGGACAGCCGCGCTACCAATAAGGCGCTACAGCTAACTGTTACTAGTAGCGTGGGCTAAACCCGCGCTACTACTAAATGATTAGTAGTAGCGCGGGTGCACCCGCACTACTACTAAGCTAACACCCACGCTACTACTAACCTAACTACTAGTAGCGCTCACTTTTAACCCACGCTACTACTAACAATTTAGGAATTAAAAAAATAAAATTTAGATGTGGTATTCATGAATGGTAATACGTCCATTGCAAAGCAAACCAATGTCACAGAACCATCTCAGGATTCCATTTAACATCAGACACACAACCATCATCGAAGTACCTCCCCTAGTGGTCCACCACCAACCTAAACAAATCACTTCTCTAGATGTATCTACCAAGGCTTGGAGTTCAGACGCCAATGTACCCGAATCCTCCTTCCCCCGGACGATGGGGTCGAGGACCTCCACCTCGAAGACCTCCGGTGTCAAAATCACCTGGACGTTCATCTGTTCGACATGGCCACCGTGCTTCAGGCAGGGTGATGTGTTAGTACGCAAATTGCATCAGTTAAACTAAATAGTATATTACAATTCACAAGACCCATTAAGTTAAGATTCCTTATCATCTAGCAATTTAAAGGGGCTCATGCCGAATATATATGCCCAATTCCTCAGTTCTTATTCAAACTAAATATATAGATTTGGCAAATGCATAGAAAAACATAAAGTCCAAAAGAAACACAGAAATGCATATGTGAACTAAATTACTTTGTGTCTTAGGAGATTTCTTGTTAGGTTATTCACTATATATAGTAGCACATCAGGCAGGGTGATGTGTTTACTTCGCGCCGTAATGTTTGGCACCAAGTTCAGTCTTGGAAGACAAATACAATACATTGCTGGGCGGGACAAGGCAAAGAAAAATGCAGAAATTTGTAGTTACTAAATCATTAGCATTAATCAGTGCCTTCTGTCGCGGGGTTCATGTGTAAACTGATTTCAAGTATGTTCTTGCAAGCTACAAAGATGTTAAGAATTACTTGCAATCTGGTTTTTGCAAGCCACAAAGTTGTTCAGAATTACTACTTATCTAGTAGTACAAATGTTGAAAACAGATTATGAACTAGTCCAGACTCTACATACACGTATGTGATGAGCATTGAAGCATTCACTCTCCCAGGCTATTTAGGATCATCAACCTAGTGGATGTCGTCCGGTAATAGAGGAAGTGCATCCTATATAAGGCACCCAAGAAAAAGCTAAGTGATGGCTACTGTTTTCTCAGGCAGGGTGTACAAATTTAACAAAAATGAAAGTGCACTAGCACTATAGAGTCCGGTATATCCAGTTGCTAGGGCAAGTACTAAGGTCTAAGATGATATGCTACTAAATGAATTTTTTTGCTGTTGCTCATGGACATAGACATGAGCAAGCACATGGAAGGGCCATGAACCTATGCAAATCATCAATTGTTTTCAGCTCCATGGCAACATGTCCAGTGGAAATCAAGATACTACCCACTTGCACAACTGAATCTACCATGCGCATGCGGGAGGCTATAGCTTCCTCAAAAAACAAGTAAAGAAGAGCATCATGGTTTCCTCACCGAAATACATTGACCCACTCGCCATCTGCCTTCCCTTCGCTGGCCGGAGCCATCGGCTCCGTCCTGGCAGCCTCCGTCGCCGGGGTCATAGAGAATAGAATGGTCTGTGGCTCTGCATGAACATATCTCTGATAGAATTACATATGAAGAAAGCATCACTCCTGGCAATTTCATCAAGAAAAGGGAAGTTAGCTAACTTATAGGGGAAACAAAACATCAAGATTCTAACTGAACAAAAGGAAACCTAGTCCAACTGCACATTTTTTTAGAACAGGAGGATGACCCCTGTCCAACGGCGCATAGGCCTAGTGGAATTTTATTCAAGGACCAGACAAGAGCATCTTTCAGTTTACTACAATATGTAATTTAAATAGTACAAAGCAAACAACTATAAAATTAAAAGTGAACTATGATCCAATATTGTGCAGAATATTAAAATGAAGGTGGATTTTTTCATATTTGAGTTTTTCTTAATAGTAACTTAAAAAATAAATGAATATGTGCATAAGGTAGATTTTCACATGCAACCTGTGGTAGTTTCAATTTGTGCCGGCTTCAATTGTCACTCCAAACCTCTATTTCTTTTGTGGGCAACTCAAAATTGTTTACAATCCGTTATCTGCAAAAAATAAAATGGACTGAACTGAGTTAAAATAAACACATTACATGAACAGGCCGACAAGCCATGCCGTGCAATGATCTGTTCATCACAGAGCGTAGAACCATTCACGGGGCAGCCATTCAACAGCAAATATATAGAGATTGATCCATCATCCAACACATTGATCCGCTACGAAATTACCACATGATAGTATGATGATATTCACATGAACACAACAACAGGCCTGTCATACACACACATACTACTTAATGATTCCTTCAATAATAGTTCATGAACTAGTAATAATTCCCAATAATAGTCAGCAGCTAGAGGAAGGACACCACAAATAGGTGGAATCCCAGCGAACCTAATGGTTCATTCAACTCAACTCTGCTTTGAACAAAGTTGGCCTCATTTAAATAAGAAGAATTGGAGAAGCGGACTTTCAGATCTACAGTACATACATTGGGCCTGTTCGTGGGGTGACGCTGGCTGTAAATCCAAGTTCAGTACATGAAACACTCACTAGTCACTAGTTTGAGCTCACGTAACAAGCCAAGGGTTGAGTTTATCTTTGTCACTTGAATGAGTCATGCATGAGAAACAACTTCTCATCCTCACGTGAGTGACCAATGCACAAGATTAACTGTTAGCTACAAACAGTAATGCAGATACAAAAGAAAAAGGCACCGATCGATTCGTATAGGCTCTTTGTCACTAAGTTAAATGCACACAAGTTATCTTAATGGTCAAAAGTTCGTTGGTATAGTCTAAACACTAAAGAAAATATATGGTCCTCATGCATCAAGGCTTACACAGTTACGCTCAAATATTTTGAATTAAATAACCTATCTGGCCGGTAGCACCATCTCAAATTAACCAACTTGGAAAGACATGAGCACGTGTAGCAGCAGTTTTGTTTGGTTCGAGAGAGGCCATCCACTTTCCAGTGTGTAGAGGGTTAGCAGCATTTTGGTTCCTTGACAACTTGACATGCAGCAGAACCAATAGTGGTCATGAACTGGAGCTTGGGCAGTAGCATCAGACGCATGCAGGCGCTGACGATTGAAGGTTGGACAAGACACATGCAAGCACCGGCGACTGGTGTCTAACAAAGTTTATGTAGCCAGAGCACTATTCCCGCAACAGAAAAACGCTATAGCGCCCGCAATATCGCTCTGACACACGCAATAGCGGATGAATCATGCCAAAGCCGCTATATCATAATGCAACACAAAAGAGATAGTGCTAGGGGAGTGCTACCGCAATAGCGGCCGCAATAGCGGGGGTAGCAGCCGCTATTTGAAACCTTGAATCACACTAAACTGGATCCTAATGAGCCCTTGTAAGCGTGAGCATTGTAAATGCCAGATTTGCTGCCAATCTGCCTGGTTGCTAGTCGTAAACGTGTACCCCTAATCTACAAAGTTCCGATCCTAACTAGCTGAAAAAGATTCAGTTCAGAAGAAGCAGAGGAGGAGGAGTTGACTGTCAGTCAGACTCAGAGCGCGGCGGTACCTTGGCCGAGGGTGAACCTGAATGGGGCGTCGCGATCCCGGCTGGAGTCGAACTTGGTGCCGTCCGCCAGCGTCCCCGTGTAGTGCACTATGGGACAAACGAAGAACCAAGTCAACGCCCAAGTCAACCCAATCGAACCCATCCACGCCGGAGAAGCAGCGAGCGAGGAGGGCGCGTTACCTTCGACCTCGTCGCCGGCGCCGGGGAGCTGCGGCCCCTCCCCCTCCCTGACCAGCCTCTTCCGCAGCCCCTCCTTCCCGATCCCCCTCTCCCCCCCGCCTTCATCGCCGCGACGACGTACCGCTCGTCGACCTCCTCCTACTCCTCCGCGGGGGCGGGGGCCGCGCCGGCGTAGAGGCTCTTCATGGCCTCCTCGTCCTCGTCATCGCCGGATCCGGCCATGGCGTCGTAGGCACCGGCCCTCGGGAAGCCGGCCATGCCGTTTGGAGAGGAGAGGAGGTGGAAGGAGGCTGCGGTGGAGGGGATCTGGATCGGGGACGCGGTGGAGGAGGAGCTGGCGCCGTGGCGGGCGGGCACGTGCACGGCGGAAGGGGGCGGGGGCCGGCAGCGGTGCGAGAGGGGGAGCGGCGGGCGCGCGGGCGCGCCGTGGCGCATGCAGCGGGGTGCATGGGGGCTGACGGATGGAGGAGGGGAGGTGGAAGGGAGGCTGGCGGCGAGTGAGTTGGGAGAGGAGAGGAGGTCGGGGATTCGGGCTGCGTGTTTTTTTTCTGAGACAGACGGGGGGTTGGTGGTGTGGGACGGTTGGTGTGGTGGGAGTGTGGACCGGGCCGGGGTGGACACGCTTAGTAGTAGCGTGGGGGTCTTACCTGCGCTACTACTACTTTTTACTAGTAGCGCCGGTTTATACCCCTCGCTACTACTATGGCCTATCCCGGGGGTATTGTTGGAGACCATTTAGTAGCAGCGCGGGTTTATAACCCTCGCTACTACTATCAACTTAGTAGTAGCGCGGTTTTTATACCCCCGCTACTACTAATTAGCAGTAGCGCCCATTTTTAAACTGCGCTACTGATAAACTTCTGCGTATAAGGTTTTTCCTAGTAGTGATGGCTAGGAAACTCAACCATCTTTGATTTAACGAGCTAGTCAAGTAGAGGCATACTAGTGACATTATGTTTGTCTATGTATTCACACATGTACTAAGTTTCCGGTTAATACAATTCTAGCATGAATAATAAACATTTATCATGAAATAAGGAAATAAATAATAACTTTATTATTGCCTCTAGGGCATATTTCCTTCACCACGCGGGTGCAGAGCGCAGGTTTCCTCTTTGGTGCAAGGGAGGCAAGCCACATGCGCGGAGTCTCGAGGAATCAGCCAAAGGTTTCCATTCTGGTGCAACAAGACCAAGACCGCCAGGACGGCAGGATGCAGGTCATCACCGAGCCCACCGCAGCGTCATGACTAGAGGCTTTTCGCAGGCGAAGACTACTTTTGTCAGGATAGACTGTACTACCTGTCCCCTTTCAAATCCCGCCGTTATGGAATCCCTTCCCGCTCATATTTGGGAAGAGGACCAAGGCCACTATATATAGGACTAGCCACCAACATAGGAGGGGGACCGAGATCAGAACAAGCGGAACACCACACCAGCTCAAGAACACCTCACCTCCTGAGGCTTGTTCATCCATTGTACTAGTTCATCCATAGCCCCTCGAGGAAATCCACCACAGCACACTGGATTAGGGTATTACACCACAATGGTGGCCCGAACCAGTATAAATCTCTATGTCTTTGTGTCTCTTGAGCTCGACACGCTAGGCTAGGGAGGATCGCGAGTAGGCAGGCTAGGCAGGTTGAGATCTCCGCACGCACCCTACAGTTTGAACCTCTCAAGGGTTGGCGGATCCGTAAATCCGACCGGAGGAATGTGAGATGATTCATACTAGGAAGGATGGATCAATTCTAGCATACATTCAGGAGATGGATCAGCATATTCGTCGATATGAGAACCAGATGTGCTGTATCACATGAAGAAGACCAAGAAGCTGATGAAGAGGAATATCAAGCTAGAAGAGGAATTCAAGTCAACACGCGATGGATACGAAGAAGAAATTGTTGTGCTACTGGAGAAGCATGAAGACCCGAAGAAGAAGCTAGGAATTCCTGTGGTGAACCAGAAGCAAGAACCTGAAGTGGAGATCCGTTCGGAGGACTACATCATCTTGGACAACACCGACACGGACAGTGATGCAAATGATGACAGCGATGACGACTACGTAGACGAAGCTGGAGCAGATATTATGGAGTCTTCCACCGATCAAAATTACTAGACGACCACCATGTTATTAGTAGTATTCTTCCAAGTAGTTAGCATCGATCGATTTGTAATCATAGTTTAGACCGTTTGTGTGAACCTTGTTTGATATTGAGTGAATTGAATTGATTGTATTTGCCTCATGTGCATATGGGTAGTGAAATATCTCTTAGACCTTACTCTATTCTGCTTTCTCACCCCCTCTAACCCATTAGATGCCTCCGAGACATGACACTGGATTCATTTTCCCGCCGGAGCTCACCGAGTTGATTAAGCAGCAGAATGCCTTGATGCAGATGTTAGTCCAGAACCAGAATCAGAATCAAGGTAAAAACAACAACAACCCACCGCCACCACCCCATGTTGACAACCTAGCCCGCTTTCTAAGGATGAATCCGCTGGTGTTTTCTAGCAGCACCGAGCCAATTGTTGCACATGATTGGCTCCGCAAGATTGGAAGAAAGCTAACCACTGCTGGATGCACAAATGCGGAGAGAGTGCGCTTTGCCGCGCATTGACTTGATCGACCCGCAACATCTTGGTGGGAGAATTTCACCACCACTTACCCAATTGCTACAGTTACATGCACTACTAGGGAAAAGCCTATACACAGGATCTTACCAGTAGCAAGTTTTAAAATAAGGCGCTGCTGCAATTTATCAGTAGCGCGCTCCACCAGAACTCGCTGCTGAAAGAAAAGTAGCAGTAGCGTGCCACCTCTAAGCCACACTACTGCTATAATTCCCACGACCCCGCCACGGAGCTAGTTATAGCAGCAGCGCGTTAAATAGAAGGGTGCTACTGCTAGGTAGTTTAGTAGTAGCGCCTTTACGTACACCACGTTACTGCTAAAAGTAGCTATCTCACCACCCACACGCTCTCCTCTCTATCCGATCCACACTCACACTCACACTCACTCGATCTCCCACTCAACCCCCCGCGCCGGTCCTCCCCGTCGGCCGTTGTCGCCTACCCCTCCTCCCTCTGCGCTGCCGTCACCTCCTCCTCCTCGCTAGACTCGGTACCGCCCTCCTCCTCCGTCCTCCCTCGACTCACCCCCGGCCGGTGCTACCTCTTGAGCACTGCGTTGGTTTTCCCCGAAGAGGAGAGGATGATGCAGTAAAGTAGCATAAGTATTTCCCTCAGTTTTTGAGAACCAAGGTATCAATCCAGTAGGAGACCACGCACAAGTCCCTCGTACCTACACAAAATGATAGCTACTCGCAACCAACGTGATTCGGGGTTGTCAATCCCTTCACGGTCACTTACGAGAGTGAGATCTGACAGAGATGATAAATAATATTTTTGGTATTTTTGATAGATAGATGCAAAGTTAAAAGTAAAAGACAAAGTAAAAACAAAGCAAGTAAATAAAGTGATAGAGATTGATATGATGAGAATAGACCCGGGGGCCATAGGTTTCACTAGTGGCTTCTCTCAAGAGCATAAGTATTCTACGGTGGGTGAACAAATTACTGTTGAGCAATTGAAAGAATTGAGCATAGTTATGAGCATATCTAGGCAATGATCATGTATATAGGCATCACGTCCGAGACAAGTAGATCGAAACGATTCTGCATCTACTACTATTACTCCACTCATCGACCGCTATCCAGCATGCATCTAGAGTATTAAGCTAAAAACAGAGTAACGCCTTAAGCAAGATGACATGATGTAGAGGGATAAATTCATGCAATATGATAAAAAACCCATCTTGTTATCCTCGATGGCAACAATACAATATGTGCCTTGCAACCCTTTCTGTCACTGGGTAAGGACACCGCAAGATTGAACCCAAAGCTAAGCACTTCTCCCATTGCAAGAACTACCAATCTAGTTGGCCAAACCAAAAAGGATAATTTGAAGAGACTTGAAAAGATAACTCAATCATACATAAAAGAATTCAGAGAAGATTCAAATATTTTCCATAGATAATATTGGATCATAAACCCACAATTCATCGGTCTCAACAAACACACCGCAAAAAGAAGATTACATCGAATAGATCTCCACGAGATAGGGGGAGAACATTGTATTGAGATCCAAAAAGAGAGAAGAAGCCATCTAGCTACTAGCTATGGACCCGAAGGTCTGAAGTAAACTACTCACACTTCATCGGAGGGGTTATGGTGTTGATGTAGAAGCCCTCCATGGTAGATGCCCCCTCCGGCGGAGCTCCGAAACAGGCCCCAAGATGGGATCTCGTGGATGCAGAAAGTTGCGGCGGTGGAATTAGGTTTTTGGCTCCTCTTCTGATCCGTCGGGGGGTACGTAGGTATATATAGGAGGAAGGAGTACGTCGGTGGAGCAATAGGGGGCCCACGAGGTAGGGGCGCGCCCAGGGGGGCGCCCTCCACCCTCGTGACCGCCTCTGGCACTTCTTGGAGTAGGGTCCAAGCCTCCTGGATCACGTTCGGTGAGAAAATCACGTTCTCGAAGGTTTTATTCCATTTGGACTCCGTTTGATATTCCGTTTCTTCGAAACACTGAAATAGGCAAAAAACAACAATTCTGGGTTGGGCCTCCGGTTAATAAGTTAGTCCCAGAAATAATATAAAAGTGGAAAATAAAGCCCAATATAGTCCAAAACAGTAGATAAAGTAGGATGGAGCAATCAAAAATTATAGATACGTTGGAGACGTATCAGGCATCCCCAAGCTTAATTCCTGCTCGTCCTCGAGTATTTAAATGATAAAAAAATTTGATGCGGAGTGATACTTTGGCATAATTTCAATGTAAGACTTCTTAATTGTGGCATGAATATTCAGATCCGAAAGATTCAAGATAAAAGTTCATATCGACATAAAAAGTAATAATACTTCAAGCATACTAATCAAAGCAATTATGTCTTCTCAAATTAACATGGCTAAAGAAAGTTATCCCTACAAAATCATATAGTCTGGCTGTTGCTCTATCTTCATCACAAAAAGTATTTAATCATGCACAACCCCGATGACAAGTCAAGCAATTGTTTCATACTTTAGTAATCTCAAACTCTTTCAACTTTCACGCAATACTTGAGCGTAAGCCATGGACATAGCACTATAGGTGGAATAGAATGGTGGTTGTGGAGAAGACAAAAAGGAGAAGATAGTCTCACATCAACTAGGCATATCAACGGGCTATGGAGATGCCCATCAATAGATATCAATGTGAGTGAGTAGGGATTGCCATGCAACGGATGCACTAGAGCTATAAGTATATGAAATATCAACGAAAGAAACTAAGTGGGTGTGCATCCAACTTGCTTGCTCACGAAGACCTAGGGCACTTTGAGGAAGCCCATCATTGGAATATACAAGCCAAGTTCTATAATGAAAAATTCCCACTAGTATATGAAAGTGACAAAATGAGAGACTCTCTATCATGAAGATCTTGGTGCTACTTTGAAGCACAAGTGTGGTAAAAGGATAGTAGCATTGTCCCTTCTCTCTTTTTTTTTTGTTTGGGCCTTTCTCTTTTTTTTGGCCCCTTTTTTTTATTTTTCGTCCGGAGTCTCATCTCGACTTATGGGGGAATCATAGTCTCCATCATCCTTTCCTCACTTGGGACAATGCTGTAATAATGATGATCATCACACTTTTATTTTTCTTACAACTCAACAATTACAACTCGATACTTAGAACAAAATATGACTCTATATGAATGCCTCCGGCGGTGTACCGGGATATGCAATGAATCAAGAGGGACATGTATGGAAATTATGAAGGTGGCCTTGCCACAAATACAATGTCAACTACGTGTTCATGCAAAAAGCAATATGACAATGATGGAGCGTGTCATAATAAATGGAACGGTGGAAAGTTGCATGGCAATATATCTCGGAATGGCTATGGAAATGCCATAATAGGTAGGTATGGTGGCTGTTTTGAGGAAGGTATATGGTGGGTGTATGATACCGGCGAAAAGTGCGCGGTATTAGAGAGGCTAGCAAAGGCGGAAAGGTGAGAGTGCGTATAATCCATGGACTCAACATTAATCATAAGAGCTCACATACTTATTGCAAAAATTTAGAAGTCATCAAAAACCAAAGCACTAAGCGCATGCTCCTAGGGGGATAGATTGGTAGGTAAAGACCATCGCTCGTCCCCGACCACCACTCATAAGGAAGACAATCAATAAATAAAATTGTGCTCCAACTTCATCACAAAGTGGTTCACCATACGTGCATGCTACGGGAATCACAAACTTCAACACAAGCATTCTTTAAATTCATAATCACCCAACTAGCATTACTTTGATATTATCACCTCCATATCTCAAAACAATTATCATGCGTCAAACTTATCTTAGTATTCAATTAACTCAAAAGAAAGTTTCACATATCTTGAATACCAAGTATATTAACATTAAGCGAACTACCATGCCATTAACTACCATGCCGAGTGTCGAGGGAGAGTTCTGTCAGCACGACGGCGTGGTGACGATGTTGATGTTCTACCAACGCAGGGCTTGCCTAAGCACCGCTACGGTATTATCGAGGAGGACTATGGTGGAGGGGGGCACCGCACACGGTTAAGAGATCAATGATCAATTGTTGTCTCTATGGGGTGCCCCCTGCCCCCGTATATAAAGAAGCTAGGGGGGAGGCGGCCGACCAAGGAGGAGGGTGCGCCAAGGGGGGAGTCCTACTCCCACCGGGAGTAGGACTCCACCTTTCCTAGTGGGAGTAGGAGAGAAGGAAGGGGAAGGGAGAAGGGAAGGAAGGAGGGGGCGCAGCCCCTCCCCCTAGTCCAATTCGGACTAGGCCTTGGGGGGGGGGGGGAGGGCGCGGCCTGCCCTAGGCAGCCCCTCTCTCTTTCCCGTATGGCCCAATAAGGCCCAATAGTTCTCCCCGGCGAATTCCCGTAACTCTCCGGTACTCCAATAAATACCCGAATCACTCGGAACCTTTCCGATGTTCGAATACAGTCGTCCAATATATCGATCTTTACGTCTCTACCATTTCGAGACTACTCGTCATGTCCCCGATCTTATCCGGGACTCTGAACTACCTTCGGTACATCAAAAGACATAACTCATAATATAAATCGTCACCGAACTTTAAGCGTGCGGACCTTACGGGTTCGAGAACTATGTAGACATGACCGAGACTAGTTTCCGGTCAATAACCAATAGCGGAACCTGGATGCTCATATTGGCTCCCACATATTGTATGAAGATCTTTATCGGTCAAACCGCATAACAACATACGTTGTTCCTTTTGTCATCGGTATGTTACTTGCCCGAGATTCAATCGTCGGTATCTCAATACCTAGTTCAATCTCGTTACCGGCAAGTCTCTTTACTCGTTATGTAATACATCATCCCGCAACTAACTCATTAGTCACATTGCTTGCAAGGCTTATAGTGATGTGCATTACCGAGAGGGCCCAGAGATACCTTTCCAACAATCGGAGTGACAAATCCTAATCTCGAAATACGCCAACTCAACAAGTACCTTCGGAGACACCTGTAGAGCACTTTTATAATCACCCAGTTACGTTGTGACGTTTGGTAGCACACAAAGTGTTCCTCTGGTAAACGGGAGTTGCATAATCTCATAGTCATAGGAACATGTATAAGTCATGAAGAAAGCAATAGCAACATACTAAACCACTACTAGGAAAATGCTTATAGGTAGACATTTAGCAGTAGCGTTGGTTAGATACCCCTCGCTACTGCTATTTAGCAGTAGCGCCAGCCAGCAACAGCGCTACAAGCACACGTTAGAAGTAGCGCTGGACTTCACGGCCAGCGCTACTGCTAATGGGACACACTCTCGGCCCCCCGTTGCAGCTTTAGCTATAGTGCTGGGGCCCCTCCCCCGCGCTGCCGCTAAGCCCACCTCTTCCTCCCGTGCCGGCCCACGCACGACCCCTCTCCCCTCACTCACACTCACACGCTCACACCAGATCGAATCCCTCAGTCGTCCCCCGATCCGGCCGCCGCCCCCGCGTCCTACTCCGGCCGCCCTCCCCCGCGCCGGCGCTCCTCCCCTGCCAGCCGCCCCCCCCGCACCGGCCCTCCT
>NC_041385.1:786284193-786290088 GCF_002162155.2 Triticum dicoccoides | reverse complement strand
GGTCGTCCCCCCCCTCGCGCCGGCCCTCCTCCACCGAGAGAGGTACTCCTCCCTCCTTCCTCCTCCTCCCTCCCTCCCTAGTTATAGTTATTAGAGAGTAGTTAATTATTTTGAATCCTAGTTGAAAAAATATAGGTTCTTAGAATAATGTAGATGTTTTAGTTGAATTTTTAGGTGTTTTAGTTAAATTTTTAGGTGTTTTAGTTAAAAATGTAGGTTCTTAGAATAATGTAGGTGTTCTTAGAATAATGTAGGTGTTCTAAGAATGATGTTGAATTTTTTTACGTGTATTTAAAAGAGTTTTAAGTGTTTTAGTTGTTTTATGCGTAGTTAACATAATTTTAGGTGGTTTAGTTGTTTTAGATGTGGTTAACAAAATTTTAGGTCTTTTAGTTGTTTTAGGTGTAGTTAACCGAATTCTAGGTATTTTTTTAGTTAAAGCAATTGTTGTTATTTTTTTAGTTCAATCAATTTTTCCTGTTATATGCAAATTTGTAGTGGACATGTCATATTTTGAACATGTCATATTTTTCCGAGTGGCCTATGTTTTGCCAGAAATGTCGATTCGTTTACGTTCTGGCAAATTTCAGGCGCTCGATTGATCCTGTTTTTAGCAAAGGTCATGCCAAATTTTGCTAAGTGTTTATTAATTTTGTTTTCATAATTTGGGAGAAGGTACAATTATCTTATCAAGCTCTACTTTCCTCCCACTCACTTCTTTCGAGAGAAACTCCTTCTCTAGAAAGGATCCATTTTAGCAACGAATATCTTGCCTTCGGATCTGTGATAGAAGGTGTACCCAATAGTTTCCTTTGGGTATTCTATGAAGACGCACTTCTCCAATTTGGGTTCAAGCTTATTAGGTTGAAACTTTTCCACATAAGCATCGCAACCCCAAACTTTAAGAAATGACAACTCCGGTTTCTTGCTAAACCCCAGTTCATAAGGCATCGTCTCAACGGATTTTGATGGTGCCCTATTTAAAGTGAATGCAGCTGTCTCTAATGCATAACCCCAAAACGATAGTGGTAAATCGGTAAGATACATCATAGATTGCACCATATCCAATAAAGTGTTGTTATGACGTTCGGACACACCATTCTGCTATGGTGTTCCATGTGGTGTGAGCTGTGAAACTATTCCACATTGTTTTTAAATGAAGGCCAAACTCGTAACTCAAATATTCTCCTCTACGATCAGATTGTAGAAACTTTATTTTCTTGTTACGATGATTCTCCACTCCACTTCTGAAATTGTTTGAACTTTTCAATTGTTTCAGACTTGTGCTTCATCAAGTAGATATACTTATATCTGCATAAATCATTTGTGAAGGTCAGAAAAATAACGATACTTGCCACGAGCATCAACAGTCATTGGACCGCATACATCGGTATGTATTATTTCCAACAAGTCAGTAGCTCGTTCCATTATTCCGGAGAATGGAGTTTTAGTCATCTTGCCCAAAAGGCATGGTTCGCAAGCATCAAATGATTCATAACAAAGTGATTCCGAAAATCCATCTTTATGGAGTTTCTTCATGCGCTTTACACCGATATGACCCAAACGGCAGTGCCACAAATAAGTTGCACTATCATTATTAACTTTGCATTTTTTGGCATGAATATGTGTATCACTACGATCGAGATCCAACAAACTATTTTCATTGGGTGTATGACCATCGAAGGTTTTATTCATGTATACAGAACAACAATTATTCTCTGACTTTAAATGAATAACCTATTGCAATAAACATGATCAAATCATATTCATGCTCAACGCAAACGCCAACTAACATTTATTTATGTTTAACACTAATCCCGAAAGTATATGGAGTGTGCGATGATGATCATATCAATCTTGGAACTACTTCCAACACACATCGTCACTTCACCCTCAACTAGTCTCTGTTTATTCCGTAACTCATGTTTCGAGTTACTAATTTTTAGCAACCGAACAAGCAACAAATACTCAGGGGCTACTATAAACACTAGTGTGGTACACATCAATAACCTGTATATCAAATATACCGTTGTTCACTTTGCCATCCTACTTATTCACCAAATTTTTAGGGAATTTCCACTTCCAGTGACCATTTCCTTTGTAGTAGACGCACTCAGTTTCAGGCTTTGGTCCAGCTTTGGGTTTCTTCACGGGAGTGACAACTTGCTTGCCATTCCACTTGAAGTTCCCTTTCTTTCCCTTTGCCCTTTTCTTGAAACTAGTGGTCTTGTCAATCATCAACACTTGATGCTCTTTCTTGATTTCTACCTTCGTCGATTTCAACATCACGAAGAGCTCGGGAATCGTTTTCGTCATCCCTTGCATACTATAGTTCATCACGAAGTTCCAGTAACTTGGTGATGGTGACTAGAGAATTCTGTCAATCACTATCTTATCTGGAAGATTAACTCCTAATTGATTCAAGCAATTGTAGTACCCAGACAATCTGAGCACATGCTCACTAGTTGAGCGATTCCCCTCCATCTTTTAGCTATAGAACTTGTTGTAGACTTCATATCTCTCAACTCAGGTATTTGCTTGAAATATTAACTTCAACTCCTGGAACATCTAATATGGTCCATGACATTCAAAACATCTTTGAAGTCTGTATATGCTCCTGCAATAGGTCCGTCACCTAGCGGTGCATTAAGGACATAATTCTTCTATGAAGCAACGAGGATAATCCTTAGATCATGGATCCAATCCCCATCATTGCTACTAACATCTTTCAACACAGTTTTCTCTAGGAACATATCAAAATAAACATATGAAAGCAAGAACGGGAGCTATTGATCTACAACATAATTTGCAAAATACTACCAGGACTAAGTTCATGATAAATTTAAGTTCAATTAATCATATTACTTAAGAACTCCCACTTAGATAGACATCCCTCTAATCATCTAAGTGATCACGTGATCCAAATCAACTAAACCATGTCCGATCATCACGTGAGATGGAGTAGTTTTCAATGATGAACATCACTATGTTGATCATATATACTATATGATTCACGCTCGACCTTTCGGTCTCAGTGTTCCGAGGCCATATCTGTATATGCTAGGCTCGTCAAGTTTAACCTGAGTATTCCGCGTGTGCAACTATCTTGCACCCGTTGTATATGAACGTAGAGCCTATCACACCCGATCATCACGTGGTGTCTCAGCACAAAGAACTTTTGTAACGGTGCATACTCAGGGAGAACACTTATACCTTGAAATTTAGTGAGAGATCATCTTATAATGCTACCGTCAATCAAAGAAAAATAAGATTCATAAAGGATAAACATCACACGCAATCAATATAAGTGATATGATATGGCCATCATCATCTTGTGCTTGTGATCACCATCTCCGAAGTACCTTCATGATCACCATCGTCACCGGCGCGACACCTTGATCTTCATCGTAGCATCGTTGTGGTTTTTCCACCTATTGCTTCTACGGCTACCGCTACCGCTTAGTGATAAAGTAAAGCAATTACAGGGCGATTGCATTGCATACAATAAAGCGACAACCATATGGCTCCTGCCAGTTGCCGATAACTCGGTTACAAAACATGATCATCTCATACAATAAAATATAGCATCACGTCTTGACCATATCACATCACAACATGCCCTGCAAAAACAAGTTAGACGTCCTCTACTTTGTTGTTGCAAGTTTTACGTGGCTGCTACGAGCTAAGAAAGAACCGTTCTTACCTATGCATCAAAACCACAACGATAGTTCGTCAAGTTAGTGATGTTTTAACCTTCTCAAGGACCGGGCGTAGCCACACTCGGTTCAACTAAAGTTGGAGAAACTGACACCCGCCAGCCACCTATGTGCAAAGCACGTTGGTAGAACCAGTCTCGCGTAAGCATACGCATAATGTCGGTTCGGGCCGCTTCATCCAACAATACTGCCGAACCAAAGTATGACATGCTGGTAAGCAGTATGACTTGTATCACCCACAACTCACTTGTGTTCTACTCGTGCATATAACATCTACGCATAAAACTAGGCTCGGATGCCACTGTTAGGGAACATAGTAATTTCAAAAAAAATCCTATGCACACGCAAGATCATGCTGATGCATAGCAACGAGAGGGGAGAGTGTTGTCCATGTACCTTCGTAGACCGAAAGGGAAAGCGTTAGAACAACGCGATTGATGTAGCCGTATGTCTTCATGGCCCGACCGATCAAGCACCGAAAGCACGACACCTCCGAGTTCTAGCACACATTCAGCTCGATGACGTCCCTCGAACTCCGATCCAGCCGAGTGTCGAGGGAGAGTTCTGTCAGCACGACGGCATGGTGACGATGTTGATATTCTACCGACGCAAGGCTTGCCTAAGCACCGCTACGATATTATCGAGGAGGACTATGGTGGAGGGGGGCACCGCACACGGTTAAGAGATCAATGATCAATTGTTGTCTCTATGGGGTGCCCCCTGCCCCCGTATATAAAGAAGCTAGGGGGGAGGCGGCCGGCCCAGGAGGAGGGCGCGCCAAGGGGCGAGTCCTACTCCCACCGGGAGTAGGACTCCACCTTTCCTAGTAGGAGTAGGAGAGAAGGAAGGGGAAGGGAGAAGGGAAGGAAGGAGGGGGCGCAGCCCCTCCCCCTAGTCCAATTCGGACTAGGCCTTGGGGGGGCACGTGGCCTGCCCTAGGCAGCCCCTCTCTCTTTCCCGTATGGCCCAATAAGGCCCAATACTTCTCCCCAGCCAATTCCGGTAACTCTCCGGTACTCCGATAAATACCCGAATCACTCGGAACCTTTCCGATGTCCGAATATAGTCGTCCAATATATCGATCTTTTCATATCGACCATTTCGAGACTCGTCATGTCCCCGATCTCATCCGGAACTCCAAACTACCTTCGGTACATCAAAACATATAACTCATAATATAAATCATCACCTAACTTTAAGCGTGCGGACCCTACGGGTTCGAGAACTATGTAGACATGACAGAGACTAGTTCCTGGTCAATAACCAATAGCGGAACCTGGATGCTCATATTGGCTCCCACATATTCTACGAAGATCTTTATCGGTCAAACCGCATAACAGCAAACGTTGTTCCTTTTGTCATCTGTATGTTACTTGCCCGAGATTGGATCATCGGTATCTCAATACCTAGTTCAATCTCATTACCGGCAAGTCTGTTTACTCGTTATGTAATACTTCATCCCGCAACTAACTCATTAGTCACATTGCTTGCAAGGCTTATAGTGATGTGCATTACCTAGAGGGCCCAGAGATACCTCTTCGATAATCGGAGTGACAAATCCTAATCACGAAATATGCCAACTCAACAAGTACCTTCAGAGACCCCTATAGAGCACTTTTATAATCACCCAGTTACGTTGTGACGTTTGGTAGCACATAAAGTGTTCCTCTGGTAAACGGGAGTTGCATAATCTCATAGTCATAGGAACATGTATAAGTCATGAAGAAAGCAATAGCAACATACAAAACCACTACTAGGAAAATGCTTATAGGTAGACATTTAGCAGTAGCGTTGGTTAGATACCCCTCGCAACTGCTATTTAGTAGTAGCATCGGCCAGCAGCAGTGCTACAAGCGCATGTTAGCAGTAGCGCTGGATTTCACGGCCAGCGCTACTGCTAATGGGCCACGCTCTCGGCCCCCCGTTGCAGCTTTAGCTATAGCGCTGGGCCCCCTCCCCCGCACTGCCGCTAAGCCCACCTCTTCCTCCCGCGCCGGCCCGTGCACCACGCCTCTCCCCTCACTCACACTCACACGCTCACACCAGATCGAATCCCTCAGTTGTCCCCCGATCCGGCCGCCGCCCCTGCGTCCTACTCCGGCCGCCCTCCCCCGCGCCGGCCCTCCTCCCCTGCCCCCCACCGCATCGGCCCTCCTCCTCTGCCGGCCGCACCCCTGCA
>NC_041385.1:786262660-786283898 GCF_002162155.2 Triticum dicoccoides | reverse complement strand
CATCCTCCCCCGCCGGTCGCCCCCCGCGCCGGCCCTCCTCCACCGAGAGAGGTACTCCTCCCTCCTTCCTCCTCCTCCCTCCCTCCCTAGTTATAGTTATTAGTGAGTACTTAATTATTTTGAATCCTTGTTGAAAAAATGTAGGTTCTTAGAATAATGTTGGTGTTTTAGTTGAATTTTTAGGTGTTTTAGTTAAATTTGTAGGTGTTTACTTAAAAATGTAGGTTCTTAGAATAATGTAGGTGTACTTAGAATAATGTAGGTGTTCTTAGAATAATGTTGAATTTTTTTATGTGTATTTAAAAGAGTTTTAAGTGTTTTAGTTGTTTTATGCATAGTTAACATAATTTTAGGTGGTTTAGTTGTTTTAGGTGTGGTTAACAGAATTTTAGGTGTTTTAGTTGTTTTAGGTGTAGTTAACAGAATTCTAGGTATTTTTTTAGTTAAAGAAATTGTTGTTATTTTTTTAGTTCAATCAATTTTTCCTGTTATATGCAAATTTGCAGGGGACATGTCATATTTTGAACATGTCATATTTTTCCGGGTGGCCTATGTTTTGCCAGAAATGTCGATTCGTTTACGTTTTGGCAAATTTTAGGCGCTCGATTGATCCTGTTTTTAGCAAAGGTCGTGCCAAATTTTTTTAAGTGTTTATTAATTTTGTTTTCATAATTAAGCATTTTGTTCTCGACGTCGACGATGCCTATCCCGCATCCTCGTTGTCGACTCGGCGGAGGACTCCTGGTTGAGCCGAGGGGCCATGTCCGGGACTGGGCTCCGCTGGGCTGGTACTGGGTTGTGCTACCTTCTGGTGAGCGCAACTTAGTGAGGAGCCAGCCCGTCATCGACCCGGAGCTTCTTTGGTGGCAGTCACGTGGGCCTGCATCGGTGGAGAGGCTTGAGTCCCCTGCGCAGGTGGTACAACACTTTGTCACGGAGGAGAACGCGCACGTCCAGCGCTACTTGGTTGCGTTGGTGAACGGCCGTTCTCCAATACCTGGCAATTTCTTTGGGGATCTCACTGGAGCTATGATCCGGTGATGGTTCCTTCTCTTTGGGTGTCCACCGCGGCACACTGAACCTAGAGGAGCTATTATTCGAGATGTATTAGTGATATTATATGATGATCTTTGCCACCAACTGCTATATATGTATTCGATGATGGCTTATTAATTACCTATTAGTTATTTTCATATTGAATGCAAAAAATGAGCGCGGTTTGTTCTTCAAACTACTATATATGTATTCATGATGGATTATATGATGATCTTTGCTACAAACTACTACAAACTACAAATTTTAGGTGTTTTAGTTGTTATATGATGATCTTTGTACAAACTACTATATATGTATTCGATGATGGATTATTAATTACCTATTAGGAAATGTCAGACGACAAAAGGGAATTCGCTATGTGCGAATACTGCGAAGATAAGCGCGGTATGTGCGATAGGCCTCACCTGGTAGAAGGTCGACGCTTCAGCATCAAGCTCCAAGAGACCTTCGATGTTGATACGATACGCAATGATGACAAGTGTTTTTTGTTATTTTTGCACGACTTCTCCGCTTCTTCAATGTGTAATTTCCGTCTTTTACAATTTGACTAGCTTATCCCATGCCATGCAAGACGCTATGTCTTTGGAGAAGATGGGTTTTGAAGATCATGAAAGCACGGAGACAAAGATAATTCAACTAAGGACCCATCATGGTTATGATTTTGCTGTAAAACTATACAATTCTGTGAACTCATGCAATATTGGTTGCCCGAATTGGGAAGCCCTTTCCAAGGCGTATGATTTTCATGAGGGTATGCTTCTCACCTTTGATCTTGGTGATCCTGACATCGACGAAAATGATATGACCATTTGGGTCCTTGTTGACACGCTTCTAGTTCTACCGTTGTGTGAGTTTCTTAAACATATTTACTAAGTAATTTATATTGTTTATTTCAAAATATTTGACAGCTTATTTCCATTGACAGCTTATTTTCATTCTTCAAAAAATGAACGGAAGATGGTAGATAGAACCTACTACTACAATGATGAAGCACAATTAACTTATAAGAAGAAAGATGGTCTTATCACATTTTTTACTGATCTTGAGAATTACAATAACTATTATCGAATTCCTCAAAATTATGGTCCATATGTGGCACTAGTGCACGCGGTGTGCTACGGTAACATCAATGGAGATATCATGGTAAGATTTTCTACTATTACGACATCTGTGCATCTTTTGCATAATTTTTTCTAAAACTAAACTACATTGCTAACTACAAAGTTATTACTATGTTTTTGAACAGAAAATCCTGATGGATTGTGTGCCTCATCTGATGTTGCCAAGAGGTCGCGTTGATGTTATGAGCTTACGGCCACCACGGCCAGGTCAAGCACAGTATCCACATCACTCCTGTCCATACCGGATTTCTAAAAGCGAGGAAGCCATGATAATAAATGATTGGAAAAAATGTTTCAACCATCGTAGAGAGCTACTTGGAATCAACATTGAGCGTAGGCCAAGATTTGGAGACAGGATGATCTCCGTTCTTCATTATGGAGAGTTCAGTTTCCTTAACGAAGAGTCAATGCCTATCTTGTTTTATGATATTTTACCTAAGAGAGGGTAGAGTAGGTCCTGTGAGAGGAGTAGGTCCTAGGTAGAATGTGTTATTATGTGCTATAATGTGTTAGAGTTGATGAGGAGGATGAGGAGTTGTGATTATGACTAGTGACCAACTTGTTATATATATGATGTCTCATTGACGAACATTGTTTGGTTGTGATGACTACTGGTAATGAATATGCTATTTAAACAGACTAGTTCATGATGAGTTGTTATTGAATAAAAGATATATCTATTTAAACATGTACAGCGCCAAAATATTACAAAAACATAAATGTTAGCAGTAGCGCTGGCCTAAAAACGTGCTACTAGTAGTTGAACTTACCAGTAGCGCTGGTCTAGAAACGCGCAACTGCTACAAAATAGCTGTAGCGCTATAGTAGTAGCGCTGCTCCCCGCGCTATTGGTAAGCTTTTCTCTAGTAGTGAACGATCAAGTGCTAAGCTAACGAAATGGGTCAAGTCAATCACATCATTCTCCTAATGGTGTGATCTCGTTAATCAAATGACAACTCATGTCTATGCACTACTAGGGAAAAGGCTAGCAGCAGCGCCGGTTTTTAGGCTATCAACAGCGCGGACAGCCGCGCTACCAATAAGGCGCTACAGCTAACTGTTACTAGTAGCGTGGGCTAAACCCGCGCTACTACTAAATGATTAGTAGTAGCGCGGGTGCACCCGCACTACTACTAAGCTAACACCCACGCTACTACTAACCTAACTACTAGTAGCGCTCACTTTTAACCCACGCTACTACTAACAATTTAGGAATTAAAAAAAAATAAAATTTAGATGTGGTATTCATGAATGGTAATACGTCCATTGCAAAGCAAACCAATGTCACAGAACCATCTCAGGATTCCATTTAACATCAGACACACAACCATCATCGAAGTACCTCCCCTAGTGGTCCACCACCAACCTAAACAAATCACTTCTCTAGATGTATCTACCAAGGCTTGGAGTTCAGACGCCAATGTACCCGAATCCTCCTTCCCCCGGACGATGGGGTCGAGGACCTCCACCTCGAAGACCTCCGGTGTCAAAATCACCTGGACGTTCATCTGTTCGACGTGGCCACCGTGCTTCACAGCAACGCCCACCGGGCCACGCTAGTCAGCGTCGATCACTCCTGCGCCCACGTCGGGAAAGTGAAAACTTGTTAGTACGCAAATTGCATTAGTTAAACTAAATAGTATATTACAATTCACAACACCCATTAAGTTAAGATTCCTTATCATCTAGCAATTTAAAGGGGCTCATGCCGAATATATATGCCTAATTCCTCAGTTCTTATTCAAACTAAATATATAGATTTGGCAAATGCACAGAAAAACATAAAGTCCAAAAGAAACACAGAAATGCATATGTGAACTAAATTACTTTGTGTCTTAGGAGATTTCTTGTTAGGTTATTCACTATATATAGTAGCACATCAGGCAGGGTGATGTGTTTACTTCGCGCCGTAATGTTTGGCACCAAGTTCAGTCTTGGAAGACAAATACAATACATTGCTGGGCGGGACAAGGCAAAGAAAAATGCAGAAATTTGTAGTTACTAAATCATTAGCATTAATCAGTGCCTTCTGTCGCGGGGTTCATGTGTAAACTGATTTCATGTATGTTCTTGCAAGCAACAAAGATGTTAAGAATTACTTGCAATCTGGTTTTTGCAAGCCACAAAGTTGTTCAGAATTACTACTTATCTAGTAGTACAAATGTTGAAAACAGATTATGAACTAGTCCAGACTCTACATACACGTATGTGATGAGCATTGAAGCATTCACTCTCCCAGGCTGTTTAGGATCATCAACCTAGTGGATGTCGTCCGGTAATAGAGGAAGTGCATCCTATATAAGGCACCCAAGAAAAAGCTAAGTGATGGCTACTGTTTTCTCAGGCAGGGTGTACAAATTTAACAAAAATGAAAGTGCACTAGCACTATAGAGTCCGGTATATCCAGTTGCTAGGGCAAGTACTAAGGTCTAAGATGATATGCTACTAAATGAATTTTTTTGCTGTTGCTCATGGACATAGACATGAGCAAGCACATGGAAGGGCCATGAACCTATGCAAAGCATCAATTGTTTTCAGCTCCATGGCAACATGTCCAGTGGAAATCAAGATACTACCCACTTGCACAACTGAATCTACCATGCGCATGCGGGAGGCTATAGCTTCCTCAAAAACAAGTAAAGAAGAGCATCATGGTTTCCTCACCCAAATACATTGACCCACTCGCCATCTGCCTTCCCTTCGCTGGCCGGAGCCATCGGCTCCGTCCTGGCAGCCTCCGTCGCCGGGGTCATAGAGAATAGAATGGTCCGTGGCTCTGCATGAACATATCTCTGATAGAATTATATATGAAGAAAGCATCACTCCTGGCAATTTCATCAAGAAAAGGGAAGTTAGCTAACTTATAGGGGAAACAAAACATCAAGATTCTAACTGAACAAAAGGAAACCTAGTCCAACTGCACATTTTTTTAGAATAGGAGGATGACCCCTGTCCAACGGCGCATAGGCCTAGTGGAATTTTATTCAAGGACCAGACAAGAGCATCTTTCAGTTTACTACAATATGTAATTTAAATAGTACAAAGCAAACAACTATAAAATGAAAAGTGAACTATGATCCAATATTGTGCAGAATATTAAAATGAAGGTGGATTTTTTCATATTCGAGTTTTTCTTAATAGTAACTTAAAAAATAAATGAATATATGCATAAGGTAGATTTTCACATGCAACCTATGGTAGTTTCAGTTTGTGCCGGCTTCAATTGTCACTCCAAACCTCTATTTCTTTTGTGGGCAACTCAAAATTGTTTACAATCCGTTATCTGCAAAAAATAAAATGGACTGAACTGAGTTAAAATAAACACATTACATGAACAGGCCGACAAGCCATGCCGTGCAATGATCTGTTCATCACAGAGCGTAGAACCATTCACGGGGCAGCCATTCAACAGCAAATATATAGAGATTGATCCATCATCCAACACATTGATCCGCTACGAAATTACCACATGATAGTATGATGATATTCACATGAACACAACAACAGGCCTGTCATACACACACATACTACTTAATGATTCCTTCAATAATAGTTCATGAACTAGTAATAATTCCCAATAATAGTCAGCAGCTAGAGGAAGGACACCACAAATAGGTGGAATCCCAGCGAACCTAATGGTTCATTCAACTCAACTCTGCTTTGAACAAAGTTGGCCTCATTTAAATAAGAAGAATTGGAGAAGCAGACTTTCGGATCTACAGTACATACATTGGGCCTGTTCGTGGGGTGACGCTAGCTGTAAATCCAAGTTCAGTACATGAAACACTCACTAGTCACTAGTTTGAGCTCACGTAACAAGCCAAGGGTTTAGTTTAGCTTTGTCACTTGAATGAGTCATGCATGAGCAACAACTTCTCATCCTCACTTGAGTGACCAATGCACAAATTAACAGTTAGCTACAAACAGTAATGCAGATATAAAAGAAAAAGGCACCGATCGATTCGTATAGGCTCTTTGTCACTAAGTTAAATGCACACAAGTTATCTTAATGATCAAAAGTTCGTTGGTATAGTCTAAACACTAAAGAAAATATATGGTCCTCATGCATCAAGGCTTACACAGTTACGCTCAAATATTTTGAATTAAATAACCTATCTGGCCGGTAGCACCATCACAAATTAACCAACTTGGAAAGACATGAGAAGGTGTAGCAGCAGTTTTGTTTGGTTCGAGAGAGGCCATCCACTTTCCAGTGTGTAGAGGGTTAGCAGCATTTTGGTTCCTTGACAACTTGACATGTAGCAGAACCAATAGTGGTCATGAACTGGAGCTTGGGCAGTAGCATCAGACGCATGCAGGCGCTGACAATTGAAGGTTGGACAAGACACATGCAAGCACCGGCGACTGGTGTCTAACAAAGTTTATGTGGCCAGAGCGCTATTCCCGCAACACAAAAACGCTATAGCGCTCGCAATATCGCTCTGACAGACGCAATAGCGGATGAATCATGCCAAAGCCGCTATATCATAATGCAGCACAAAAGAGATAGTGCTAGGGGAGTGCTACCGCAATAGCGGCCACAATAGCGGGGGTAGCAGCCGCTATTTGAAACCTTGAATCACACTTAATTGGATCCTAATGAGCCCTTGTAAGCGTGAGCATTGTAAATGCCAGATTTGCTGCCAATCTGCCTGGTTGCTAGTCGTAAACGTGTACCCCTAATCTACAAAGTTCCGATCCTAACTAGCTGAAAAAGATTCAGTTCAGAAGAAGCAGAGGAGGAGGAGTTGACTGTCAGTCAGACTCAGAGCGCGGCGGTACCTTGGCCGAGGGTGAACCTGAATGGGGCGTCGCGATCCCGGCTGGAGTCGAACTTGGTGCCGTCTGCCAGCGTCCCCGTGTAGTGCACTGTGGGACAAACGAAGAACCAAGTCAACGCCCAAGTCAACCCAATCAAACCCATCCACGCCGGAGAAGCAGCGAGCGAGGAGGGCGCGTTACCTTCGACCTCGTCGCCGGCGCCGGGGAGCTGCGGCCCCTCCCCCTCCCTGACCAGCCTCTTCCGCAGCCCCTCCTTCCCGATCCCCCTCTCCCCCCCGCCTTCATCGCCGCGACGGTGTACCGCTCGTCGACCTCCTCCTACTCCTCCGCGGGGGCGGGGGCCGCGCCGGCGTAGAGGCTCTTCATGGCCTCCTCGTCCTCGTCATCGCCGGATCTGGCCATGGCGTCGTAGCCACCGGCCCTCGGGATGGCGGTTAGGTGAAACGGGGCGGCGGCTCGCGCGAGGCGGCGGGGCTTGGCGGCAACGGCGGGCGGCAGCGACGTGCTGCGGCGGCGTGCGGCACAACAGCAGCAGAGCAGCGGCGGGCGACGGCGCAAGCGGCGGCGGCGTGACGCGGGCTCGGCGTCGGCTGCGGTTGAGGCGGCGGTGGCTGAGGTGGGGAGGAGAGGCAGCAGGGCGGGAGTATATAAAGGGGTCGGGGAGGTGCCTGACTTGGTGAGGGGGTCGCGCGGCGACGGGGCGAGCTCGAACTCCGGGAGGAGTCCGGCGGTGGCATGGGAAGGAGGCGGCGGTGGCGCACTGGGCCTTGGCCTAGCTTCGGTTGGGCTGGCCCACTTGAACTTTTTTTTTACAATTTTTTTTCCTGGAGGGTAAAACACCCAAATAAAATATAAATATAAGCCTAAAAATTCCGGAAAATACACGGAGCTAAATGGCCTTATATATGACCTCGTGAACATTTTTCTGGACTTATATGCCTAACTAAAATATAAACATTATTGTTCTAATTACTCAGCTAAAAATAAATAAACTAGCGAATAAAATTGAATAAACTCTCAAAAATTCAAAATTCAATTTCCAGTATTTTTCTACTGATTTGAAGAAGTCATATTATCTTCTCTCTTTATTTTTAAAATATTTGGAAAAATAATTTTGAAAAACATTTTAATCCAATTACCAAATTTTGATAAATCAAAACTGGATTTTTGTGAAACCTCCAACTCTCTCAAATTGGTCCTGGAGTTGCTTAAGGCCTCTTGGATCAAAATGCAACCACAACTAAACAACAAAATGCAATAAAATATGAATGCATATGAATGATCTAAGTATAACTTCCAAATTGAAAATTGGGATGTTACAAACCTACCCCCGTTAAGATGAATCTCGCCCTCGAGATTCGGGTTGGTTAGCAAAAAGGTGTGGGTGGTCCTTGCGGAGGTCTTCTTCTCACCCCCAGGTGGCTTCCTCCTCGGTATGGTGGCTCCGCTGAGCTTTGCAAAACTTGATGACTTTGCTGCGAGTAACTCGGCTGGAAAACTCGAGAATCTTAAGTGGCTTCTCCTCATAGGTCAGATCACTATCCAACTGAATCACTTCTAGTGGCACTGTATCTGTCAGAGGGATGTCAGCTATCTCCGTGTGGCACTTCTTCAACTGGGAAACGTGAAACACATCGTGAACTCCTGACAAACCTTCGGGTAATTCCAACTTATAGGCAACTTCTCCCATATGTTCCAACACTCTGTATGGTCTCACAAATAATGGTGCTAGATTTCCCTTGACTCCAAAACGCTTAACTCCTCGAAGTGGGGATACACGAAGATATGCTCTGTCTCCGACTACATAGGCTACCTCCTTGCGTTTGGTATCTGCATAACTCTTCTGCCTGGTCTGGGCTATCTTGAGCCTATCTTGAATCAACTTAACCTTCTCCTCAGAATCTCTGATTAAGTCTGTCCGAACAACTGTCTATCTCCAACTTCATCCCATGACAATGGTTTCCTGCACATCCTTCTGTACAAGGCTTCGAAAGGGGCCATCTTCAAACTGGCTTGATAACTGTTGTTATTGGAGAACTCTACATAGGGCAAATTGTCATCCCAATTAGATCCATAATCTAGCACACAAGCTCTCAACATGTCCTCCAGAATTTGAAAAAACTCTCTCGGTCTATCCATCTGTCTGTGGATGAAAGGTTGTACTGAACTCTAGCATGGTACCCAAAGTTTCGTGAAACTAATTCCAAAACTTTGAAGTAAATTGTGTTCCTCTATCTGATACGATGGTCCTCGGAACTCCATGCAGACATATGATCCTGGTCATGTATATCTTTGCCAACTTAGCACTCATATAAGTTGTCTTCGCAGGGATGAAATGGGCTACCTTCGTCAAGCGATCAAGTACAACCCAGATAGAGTCATAGCCTGAACGGGTCCAGGGTAATCCAGTGATAAAATCCATGCCAAGTTTATCCCACTTCCATTCGGGTACCGGCAAAGGCTGAAGTAACCCTGACGTTTTCTGATGCTCTACCTTAACTCTCCGACATACATCGCATACTGCTACATATTCTGCAATATCCTTCTTCATTCCTGTCCACAAGAGAACTCTCCTTCAAATCCAGATACATCTTTGTGTTGCCTGGGTGAATCGAATAAGGCAAATCATGATCCTCTTGAAGAATTATCTTCCTGATGTCCGGGTCATTAGGCACATAGATATAATCCTCAAAACATAAAGTGTCGTGCTCATCCTCAGGAAAACCTATAGCTTTTCCTTTACTCATCCTTTCCTTTATCTCTGCAAACTCCTTGTCCGTCTTCTGGGCTTCTCTGATCTTTCCCAGCTAAGTGGACTGAATTTCCAATGTTGCAACATAACCTCTCGGAACTATCTCCAAGCGAAGTTCTCGGAGGTCATTGGCCATCTCCTGTGGTAATCCTCTGGTTATTAGCATGTTAACAAAACTCTTGTGGCTCAACGCATCTGCTACGACATTGGCCTTTCCTGGATGATAATGCAAGCTCATATCATAATCCTTTATAAGATCCAACCATCTCATTTGCTTGAGGTTCAACTCCTTCTGCGTGAAGATGTATTTCAAACTCTTATGATCCGTTTAAACATCACAAAGGTTTCCGATGAGAAAGTGTCTCCATGTCTTGAGTGCGTGCACTACGGCTGCTAACTCCAAATCATGCGTGGCATAATTCAACTCATGAGGTCGAAGCTGTCGTGAGGCATATGAAACAACTCTTCCGTCCTGCATAAGCACACCTCCAAGTCCTCAACGTGAAGTGTTGCAATATACTTGGAAATCCTTGCGCATGTCTGGGAGAATCAGCACTCGGTTGTAACCAAACGTTTCTTCAACTCCTGAAAACCGGCTCACAATCCTCGGTCCATTTAAACTTGGTGTCCTTCTTTAATAACTCAGTCATGGGATCCGCAATCTTGGAAAAATTCTCAATAAATCTCCGATAATAACCTGCGAGTCCAAGAAAACTTCTGATCTGTCCAACTGAGGTGGTGTCACGACCGGTTTTCCAATAAAAATATTTATTGAGAAACCAATCTTTTGAGTCCAGTATGAGAGAAATCCTCCTCACTGGTAGACAAATTCTTAATACAATAAGCCAGTAGCATAAAATATATTACAGGGTCGAACTACGGTTGCTCAACCAAATTATTACAAGCACGCCAATAACTATACATAATTGCGGACATGACACAGTGGTGTGGAGGCATACTACTGACTCGAGGATAGGGCGGTGGTGGAGAAACACAGCGGGGAGAGGAATACAAAACTCTAAGTCTATCATCTCATCGAGCGTCGCGGTGAGGCTCGATGAATTTATTTGGTAGCGGAAGCGGATATAAAACAGAGACCAAATCCAGGATCGCACGAGACTGACTGGGACTCCTCTAGGTGTCGGACTCGCTATCAAACTCTTCATCCATGAGATCGCCTTCGTCAGCATCTGGCCAAATCAACAAGCCAGTGAGTACTTTGAAAGTACTCGCAAGACAGTTCGGACGTAAGATATAACAAATGCATGCATGAATGCGTCATGAATAATTCACCAATGTACATTCAAAAATTAGCATAACAAGGTAAGTAAAAGGGAAACGGCGGTAGTCCTCCTAAAATCCCAACAAAACATAAATAACTACCGATCGGGTGTCTGAAGCGACGCCTCGAAAGGTGAACAAATAAATATAAGGAAATGATGCCACAGTCGGGCGTCTTAGCGACACCACATAAAGGGCTTTAAAAGAAATACCACAGTCGGATGTCGGGGCGACATCACAGAAAGGGCTTTAAAAGAAATGCCACAGTCGGACGTCGGGGCGACATCACAGAAAGGGCTTTAAAAGAAATGCCACGGTCGGACGTCGGGGCGACATCACAGAAAGGGCTTAAAAAGAAATGCCACAGTCGGACGTCGGGGCGATATCACAGAAAGGGCTTAAAAAGAAATGCTACAGTCGGACGTCGGGGCGATATCACAGAAAGGGCTTAAAAAGAAATGCCACGGTCGGACGTCGGGGCGACATCACAGAAAGGGCTTAAAAAGAAATGCCACAGTCAGACGTTGGGGCGACATCACAGAAAGGGCTTTTATTCACAAGTAAATATACTCATAATAAACATTTAATTCAGAAGAATAAATGGGTTAGTCCATCCACAGGAATAATCATTTAATCGGAATTAGCACTCATGCGACTCACCGGAGTCTCTGCCATAAAAACTGACATTTTGATTAGGATAAGATAATACAAATTTGGACATGGAATAGATGATTTGGAGGAATATATGACTCTGCAGAGTTTGTACAAAATTTTCCCACAGCCAACGGATTTCCGTAGTCACGAAGGACTAGTTCCGTTTACGGTATTTCGGAAGAAAACACAGCTAACCAGTACACACCCATCCTACCTCTCGATGCTAGGAATCGCCCTAGACATCGTCCAAGAAAAACTTTTGAGACGGGGAGATCACAATCTCGAATAGCATGGGATCAAATTTATATACGCGCGCTCTAAGGGGTGCCCCCCTCTCGGTCCCAACCGGAAACACCCATGCCCCCTGACCGGATGACTGGCTTTAATCCAGGGCCATGGAACCATCATTACGGCCTCTCCTTTTGGTGTGTTCTAGAAAAGCGGTTTGCAACTTACTAAACCATATTCCTTGCGGAAAACATGTGGTAGTACAGGGAAGGAAATGAGAGGAACTGGACCGATACGGTTTGACACTGAAGTCACATAGTCTGGCGTAAGACTGGCATGCTACGACACTGCCATCTCACCCATCTTCATGCCAACACATGGCCATTCATACTCACATCCATCCACTTATGGATCATCGAACTCACTTACCTCATTATCGCATAAAATAACGTTCATCGATATGCTTCTCAACAAGCCATGAAACTAACTAAATGCAAAACATGCCAAGACACTCATCATATCAAAAGTTCAAACATTGCTTGCCTGGTTCAGAGTAGTTGGAGCCTAGCTCGGTGAAGTTCGCGGCTCCGTCACCTCCTTCGGTATCTACGGTATAAAGAAAATATATGCGCTATCGTAAATACCAAGGAGTGCACAGAAAGTATTTCAAATATTTTTCAAATAAATCTGATAAAAAACTAGACAAAATTTTAAAGAGAACAGAAAAAGAATCAATCAAAAATACTTTTCTGTTTAAAAGTTATAAGGGTTTTGTCCAGGGACTCATCTGTAATGAAACAGAAGATTTCCAGGGGGTAGCTTATAAAAACAGAAAACGCTTCGGCAGGAACTACGCCAGCCCAAAGGGAAAATGCATTTTGCCCGAAGGCGCTTCCAGAAAACGTTTCAATTAGAGAGAGCAGAGAGGCTGACGGTGGGGTCCCACTCGTCAGGTTTAAACTTCAAAAAGGGGGGGTGAAGCTCGTCGGCGCCCGAGAGCCGCGGTAGTCGCCGGCGGCGATCCACGGCGAGGCAGGGGGATCGGAGGGTACCTCCGTGCTCAGGGCGCCATTCCGCGTCGGTTGGTGGTGGTGGTGGTCGCCGGCGAGTACCACGTCGACGGCGAGCTTTGCTCCGGCGGACGGCGGCTCGGGTGGTCGAGGGACTCGTCGGAGAGAGCTGTGAAGATCAAATTGAAGAGGGGTTAGGCTCCTGGTAGCTAGAGAGGGTAACGGACGGGGTTTGGGCGTCGGAGATGGCCTCACCGGAGCGAATCGTGGTGGAGGCCGAGGCGGATCGGGGCGGCCGGAGTTCAGGGAGGAGACCTCCTTGAGGTCCTCCTAGTGGCCTGGCGGGGTGTTGGTGAGGAGGGGGAATGATGCGTGCATGAGGGTGAGCTCGGGGGCCCTTTTTATAGGCGGCCCGAGGCGGTTGCCGTGAACGGGGATCTCCGGCGAGTGATTACGGCGGTGCCGTGGATGTGCAGTGGGATTAGGGGCTTGGGCATCGTCGTTGAGGTCCACCGGTCCCATTTAGGCGCTAATCGAGCTGGAGTTTGGTGCGTTGGGGTGAGTTCGACAGAATGGGGCGGCGCGGGCCCGTCGGCGGCAGGGAGCACGTCCCGTGCTTGCCGGCCACGGTGGCGGTGCCACGGGCGTGCGCTTGCACGCATGAGGCCACGCGGAGAGCAGAGGGGCGATGGGCGGCGCGGAACGGCGTTGAGCCGCCGTTCTTGTCCCCTGTCGGCCGCCACGGGAGGTCCCGACGCCGCAGAAGACGCCGGCGAGGGCAGGCTAGCGTGCCACCGACGCCAGGAAGGCTCCACGCACGCGTGTGAAGCCCCGGACAAGAGGGAGGGGCTGCGAGGAATGTGCCAAGTGCACTGTGAACGCGTGATAGAAACTGACGGACGAAAACGACACTGAAACTGAATTTTCTGAATTTTGAACAGCAACAGTGCATGCAAGGTGTTCGACACAATGAATTTGGCCTCTGGTGATTTTTCCTTGAGCTGATTTTTGGTGGAGTGGCTTCTCATTGCTCAAGTAGGCTGCCTGAATTTTGGTGGAATTTTTGGAGCAGTTTAGATATGAATATCATCAAATTTGGCAAATCTGGTCCAAACTTGCAGAGACTGAATTTTGAAAACTTTGAAAAGAGGGGTAGTGGATCAAGATGGTTCTGGGTTGTGGGTACAAAGGACTATCCAGGAGAGTTGGTTTGAGGTCAAAACTCAAATGCAATAGGGTACTTGCTTTGAAAATCACTCAGGCTCCAAATAATTTTCAGAATTGATTTGAGAGGAAAAATAATTAGAATAAAATCCAAAACTTGTTTGGATTAGTTGGGACAGAGAACTTAGGTTGATCACAAGGTGTAGGGGAGGTTTTGGAGGGGTTTTACCACATGGGCAAAATGCCAAGTCATGGGTGGTTTTCAAGATATGAAAATCCCAAATTTTTCATAGAGTTTCAATTTAAAAGAAAAAGATTAAACTCCAAAAATAAATTTGAGAGGGAACCAACAGAGAGAAGTTTCAAAAGATTCAAACACCAATGTTTGAAAAAAAATAAAATCCTTGCCAAAGCAAAGGAAGCTTTTAAGAGGAAGGTTTTCTGAAGGAAAAATTTAAATGACCTCTTTTCAAAGAAAACCACAAAGTTTTTGATAAAGACCAAATTAAAATTTTGGAGTGTCACAACACCTACCCCCTTAGGAAAAATATCGTCCCCAAGATTTCAGCTGATCCTTAAATAATTGTGGATGCTCTGTCCGAAGAAAATCCTTGCTTTCCCAAGTTACTTCACTGTTGGTGTGATTGCTCCATTGGACTTTGAAAAACTTGATGGTCTTCTGTCGGGTCCTCCTTTCAGACTCCTCTAATATTCTTACGGGGCGTTCCCGATAAGTGAGGTCTGGCTGCACGTCAATGTTTTTATGGGATACTTGTTTCTCTGGGTTGCTTACGCACTTCCTTAATTGAGAGACGTGGAACACGTCGTGAAAGTCGGACAAGTCTTCGGGTAAGTCTGGCTGGTAGGCTACAGTGCCTCTTCGTGCCACTATGCAGAATGGTCCAATGAATCTTGGTGCTAACTTTCCTTTAATCTTAAACCGTTGCAGTCCTCTCATAGGGGATACTCTCAGGTATACGAACTCACTGGGTTCGAAGCTGACCCTACGATGTTTCTGATCATAATAACTCTTCTGTCGACTTTGAGCGGTCTTAAGTCGGACTTTGATTAGCTTGACCTTTTCCTCGGCTTCTCTGAGCATATCTGGTCCGAAGATGCGGCTGTCTCCGGTCTCTGACCAATTTAACGGGGTACGACATCTTCGTCCGTATAAAGCCTCAAATGGTGCCATTTATAGGCTGGCCTGGTAGCTATTGTTATACGCGAACTCGGTGTATGGCAGGCTTTCTTCCCAACTGGTTCCATATGTGAGGACACATGCTCTCAGCATGTCTTCTAAAATTTGGTTTACGCGCTCAGTTTGTCCATCAGTCTGGGGGTGGTATGCGGTACTGAAGGCTAGTTGGGTTCCCAGAGCCTGTTGTAAATGCTCCCAAAATCTTGAGACGAACTGAGTGCCTCTGTCGGATATTATAGTCTTCGGGACACCGTGCAGACAAACTATGCGGGAAAGATAAATCCTGGCAAGCCTTTGAGTGGTGTGGGTCGTCTTCACTAGAATAAAGTGTGCCACTTTGGTCAACCTGTCAGTGATGACCCATATGGCATCATTCCCGTGTCGCGACCGAGGTAGTCCGACAATGAAATCCATCCCTATTTCATCCCATTTCCACTCAGGTATTTTGTTCGGTTGCAGTAGTCCGGCTGGTCTCTGATGCTCAGCTTTTATGCGTTGACATGAGTCGCAACATGCAATGAAGGTGGCTATGTCCCTCTTCATACCGTGCCACCAAAATCTTTCCTGAATATCCTTATACATTTTGGTTCCTCCAGGGTGGATTGAATATGGAGTGGTGTGTGCTTCAGCTAAAATTTCCTGCTTAAGGTCTTCTATGTTTGGCACGCAGAGCCTTTCTCCGTACCATAATATTCCTTCATTGTCTATTATGAATTCCGTGGCCTTGCCCATACTCAACTTTCTTTTGATGCCTTCGATGCTGGTGTGACCGAGCTGAGCTTCTTTAATTTTCTTCACAAGGTTGGGTTGTATTTCCAAGTTTGATATGGTGCCTTCTGCTACCATTATCAAGTTGAGCTTGGCAAATTCTTGTTGGAATTCGGGCCTCAAGCTGTGCAGATTGTTTTCGTCGGAGCTGGGGTTCCGACTAAGGGCATCGGCCACTACATTTGCTTTCCCTGGATGGTAATGGATACCAACATCATAATCCTTTACCAACTCCAACCAACGTCGTTGCCGTAAGTTTAGTTCTGGCTGTGCGAAAATATATTTGAGACTTTTGTGATCCGTATATATTTCACATCGATTCCCAAGTAAGAAATGCCTCCATTCCTTGAGTGCATGAATAACTGCTGCCATTTCTAAGTCATGAGTTGGATAATTTTCCTCATGCTTGCGAAGTTGCCTTGAAGCGTAGGCGACAACCTTGCCTTCCTGCATCAACACGCATCCGAGACCCTTTCTGGACGCGTCACAATATACTTCAAAATTCTTGTGTATATCGGGGACAATTAATACCGGTGCTGTCGTTAACTTCCGCTTTAGCTCTTGGAAACTTTTCTCGCAAGCTTCTGTCCATTCAAACTTCTTATCTTTCTTGAGCAACTGTGTCATAGGCTTGGCTATGGTGGAAAATCCTTCAATAAATCTGCGGTAATATCCTGCCATTCCCAAGAAACTCCGAATGTCCGTTACACTAGCTGGTGACTTCCAGCCAAGTACGGCCTTGACTTTCTCTGGGTCCACTGCGATACCGTCTTGGGTCAGGACGTGGCCTAGAAAGCCTACTTGTCTTAGCCAAAATTCGCACTTGCTGAACTTTGCATACAATTGGTGTTTTCTTAGCTCTCCTAGCACAATCCTGAGATGTTCTGCGTGCTCTTTTGGTGTCTTGGAGTATACTAGAATATCGTCGATGAATACCACGACGAACTTGTCCATAAACTTCATAAATGCTTTGTTCATGAGGTGAACAAAATATGCTGGGGCGTTAGTTAATCCAAATGGCATCACTGTGAACTCGTACAGTCCATATCTGGAGGTGAAGGCTGTTTTGGGAATATCTTCCGTTCGTACCTTCAATTGATGGTATCCTGACCTTAAGTCAATTTTTGAGAATACCTTGGCCTGAGCGAGTTGATCAAACAAATCGTTTATCCTTGGCATCGGGTATTTGTTTTTGACTGTGACCATGTTAAGTGCTCGATAGTCAATACACAATCTCAGCGTTCCATCCTTCTTTTTGGCAAATAAAATTGGTGATCCCCAAGGTGAGGAGCTGGCTCGGATGTATCCTTTTTCCAGTAATTCCTTTATTTGCTTCTTCAACTCGATCAACTCGGATGGTGCCATTCTGTATGGTTTCTTGTATATGGGAGTGGTTCCTGGTGCTAGCTCAATACGGAATTCTATTTCTCGATCTGGTGGCATGCCCGGTAGTTCTTCAGGGAATACATCTGGAAATTCACACACTACTGGAACCTTGTTTAGCTCAGAAATGTCCACCTTATTTAATCTCGGTTGATGGGGTATTTTTCCTTCCTTGGCTGATACTCTTATTGTCTTCCCTTGGTGGTGTGTGAGAATTACGGTCCTGTTGAAACAGTCGATAAAACCCTTATTGGTGGTTAGCCAATCCATCCCTAGGATGACATCCAGTCCTTTATTTTCCAACACAATAAGATTTGCGTGAAACTCCAATCCTTCGAACTCAATGACCACATTCTGACAGTAGTTCTAAGTAACTTGCTGAATCCCAGGGGACTTGATGATCATGGATTTCTCCAAAGGAAGCATCGAAAAATTATTTTGCAAAGCAAAACTTTTCAAAATGAAAGAGTGAGAAGCTCCAAAATCAAACAAAACCATTGCAGGTATTGTGTTGACAGGAAACGTACCGAGTACGATATCCAGAGCATTTTGTGCCTCCTCTTTGGTTACGTGGTTTAGATGACCCTTCCTGTGGTTATTGTTGGAATTGAAATTGTTTCGCTTGGGCGCGGAATTGTTGCCGTTGTTCGGCTTTGGGGTTGAATTCCTTGGCTTGGGGCACTGTTTGGCATAGTGCCCTTCTTCTCCACAAGCGTAACAAGTAACGCCGGGGCGATAGGTGAATTCCTTGTCCCTTGCATGAAAATTCTTGATTGGGCGTGAGACATTGGATGAGAATTTGTGTGTCCCACCCTTTTGAAAATCTGTCTTGCTTCGGTGATTGCGAGCATGATTAGTCTGGTCCCTTTTTCGCTTGCGGATATCTTCCAGACTGCGTCTCTCATTTTCCAGAGTAATGGCTTTGTCTACCAGTGTTTTAAAATCAGGAAAAGTGTGCACAACCAGTTGGCATTTAAGCGCGGGCGCCAGACCGTCAAGGAATTTCTCCATCTTCTTGATTTCAGTCATACGCTCTTCATTGGCGTAGCGGGACAATAGAGTAAATTGACTATTGTAATCTGACACTGTCATGTTCCTTTGTTTGAGGTCATCGAATTCTCTCTTCTTGATTTTCATAATACTCTTAGGAATGTGTGCACCACGGAAACCTTCCTTGAAATCATCCCAGGTTATGTCATTTTCATTGGGATGCATGTGCAGAAAATTCTCCCACCACGATGCGGCTGCTCCTGTGAGATAGTGCGGAGCATATAATACCTTCTCGGGGTCTGAACATTTTGCAATAGTTAATTTTCTCTCCATATCTCGAAGCCAGTCCTCGGCTTCAAGAGGTTTGTCAGTGTGAGAAAATGTTTGAGGACGTGTCTTCTGTAGCTCAGATAACTTGGAATGCTGTTGATACTGTCCATGGTGATTTCCCATATTGATGACTTGGTTCATCATTTCCCGATGTTGTTGCTGACTCTGCTCATAAAGGCGGCACATTTGTGAAAGTGCCGATTCACTGCCCTGTTGGCTTGACTGTCCCTGAGTGAACTCGTTGCTGGGTTGTGCATCATAATTTTCCTCTGATGGAGTTGGCATGGAGCGAGTCCAAGGACGAGACATTTTTCACTCTAGGGATATATTTGTAAGACCCATAAGAAAAGCGGAAAGAGTTGCAAAAACAAATCCATAAATGCATAAAGTTGGCAAATAAAATTAAATAACTCAGCTTACTTAAGAAAAACAAATCGACTTGCACACGGAGAAGGACTGCTCATTACATATCTTACACGCGGGCGGTAATTATACAATACATCACTCAGGACATGCGTACAAAATCCTGACATGTTATTTAGGCTAGTGCACTTCTCCAGATCCTACATGGTGCGCAAACATGCTACTTCTCACAACCTATGTACATATCTTACAAAGCGGTATATTACATGGTAGCTAGGCGTACTCAGGCAGAGATGTTAACGACCTCCTTTGCCCTGCCGAGGGCGAGACGTAGCGAGGTTGGGGACTCGACTTCCTCCTCGCTAATGGGCTCCATACATGTAGTGTTGCGCAGAGTGGACGGAGCGGTTGCCAGGGGCGGAGCAACACGTACAGGAGTGGGCGCGAAGGGTGGTGCAGTGCGCGCTAAAGTGGGTACAATGACTTGGTTGAATTCTTCGGTAGAAGGCAGGCGACGAGTAGGCGTAAAAGATGCTGAGGACGAGACCAAAGTCAGTGGCGGTGCGATGGGTAGGAGCTCCCTCCTGTTGGCAGCACAACCATGAACTGAGTCCATGCGGGTAGCTACGAAGTCGTCCACCAGGTTGTCGAAGGCTGCCTCCAGGGCCCGGAGATACTCAATGAGCATCTCAAAAGCCTCGTCTCGTTCTCCTCTGGGGCAGGAGTATGCGTAGTGACAGGTGTAAGGCACATGGCACGGAAGATAACGGTAACGACGAGTCTTCATTACGGGGAGGACATCCCTGAGACGAGCTATTGCCTCGCGGGCTGCCATCTGCATAGCATGCCTCTCCGTAGGCATGGCTCTTCCCACGAACCGGAAGCGGCGTAACTCACCATGCCCTCCCTTGAACTGCACTGCGGCCTGGTGCATGGTCAGACTGTCATTGACTCGGTGCTGGCAGAGTGTGAACACTGGGCGCACGGATGGCCCCATCGCGACCTAAACGATGAAAGAAAGAAGCTTGACGAACCCATCGGGCACGTTGGCGAAGGTCTGAGACTCGCAGCTGTTGTCGGCCATCTACAAAAGTAGGCAAAAATTCTGCATGGTCAGATCATAAATTTATGCTGACTGACAGAAAATGACTACAAGTGCAAAAATATAATTTAGCTCTATCATGCTAATAACCAATTAGCGATCGCACCTAGTGGCTTCCTACAGTCAGCCTGGCTCTGATACCAAGCCTGTCATGACCGGTTTTCCAATAAAAATATTTATTGAGAAACCAATCTTTTGAGTCCAGTATGAGAGAAATCCTCCTCACTGGTAGACAAATTCTTGATACAATAAGCCAGTAGCATAAAATATATTACAGGGTCGAACTACGGTTGCTCAACCAAATTATTACAAGCACGCCAATAATTATACATAATGGCGGACATGACACAGTGGTGTGGAGGCATACTACTGACTCGAGGATAGGGCGGTGGTGGAGAAACACAGCGGGGAGAGGAATACAAGACTCTAAGTCTATCATCTCATCGAGCGTCGCGGTGAGGCTCGATGAATTTATTTGGTAGCGGAAGCGGATATAAAACAGAGACCAAATCCAGGATCACACGAGACTGACTGGGACTCCTCTAGGTGTCGGACTCGCTATCAAACTCTTCATCCATGAGATCGCCTTCGTCAGCATCTGGCCAAATCAACAAGCCAGTGAGTACTTTGAAAGTACTCGCAAGACAGTTCGGACGTAAGATATAACAAATGCATGCATGAATGCGTCATGAATAATTCACCAATGTACATTCAAAAATTAGCATAACAAGGTAAGTAAAAGGGAAACGGCGGTAGTCCGCCTGAAATCCCAACAAAACATAAATAACTACCGATCGGGTGTCTGAAGCGACGCCTCGAAAGGTGAACAAATAAATATAAGGAAATGATGCCACAGTCGGGCGTCTTAGCGACACCACATAAAGGGCTTTAAAAGAAATACCACAGTCGGATGTCGGGGCGACATCACAGAAAGGGCTTTAAAAGAAATGCCACAGTCGGACGTCGGGGCGACATCACAGAAAGGGCTTTAAAAGAAATGCCACGGTCGGACGTCAGGGCGACATCACAGAAAGGGCTTAAAAAGAAATGCCACAG
>NC_041385.1:786247775-786262425 GCF_002162155.2 Triticum dicoccoides | reverse complement strand
GGACGTCGGGGCGATATCACAGAAAGGGCTTAAAAAGAAATGCCACGATCGGACGTCGGGGCGACATCACAGAAAGGGCTTAAAAAGAAATGCCATAGTCGGACGTCGGGGCGATATCATAGAAAGGGCTTAAAAAGAAATGCCACAGTCGGACGTCGGGGCGATATCACAGAAAGGGCTTAAAAAGAAATGCAATGGTCGGACGTCGGGGCGACATCACAGAAAGGGCTTAATAAGAAATGTCACAGTCGGACGTCGGGGCGACGTCACAGAAAGGGCTTTTATTCACAAGTAAATATACTCATAATAAACATTTAATTCATAAGAATAAATGGGTTAGTCCATCCACAGGAATAATCATTTAACCGGAATTAGCACTCATGCGACTCACCGGAGTCTCTGCCATAAAAACGGACATTTTGATTAGGATAAGATAATACGAATTTGGACATGGAATAGATGATTTGGAGGAATATATGACTCTGCAGACTTTGTACAAGATTTTCCCACAGCCAACGGATTTCCGTAGTCACGAAGGACTAGTTCCGTTTACGGTATTTCGGAAGAAAACACAGCTAACCAGTACACACCCATCCTACCTCTCGATGCTAGGAATCACCCTAGACATCGTCCAAGAAAAACTTTTGAGACGGGGAGATCACAATCTCGAATAGCATGGGATCAAATTTATATACGCGCGCTCTAAGGGGTGCCCCCCTCTCAGTCCCAACCGGAAACACCCATGCCCCCTGACCGAATGACTGGCTTTAATCCAGGGCCATGGAACCATCATCACGGCCTCTCCTTTTGGTGTGTACTAGAAAAGCGGTTTGCAACTTACTAAACCATATTCCTTGCGGAAAACATGTGGTAGTACAGGGAAGGAAATGAGAGGAACTGGACTGATACGGTTTGACACTGAAGTCACATAGTCTGGCGTAAGACTGGCATGCTACGACACTGCCATCTCACCCATCTTCATGCCAACACATGGCCATTCATACTCACATCCATCCACTTATGGATCATCGAACTCACTTACCTCATTATCGCATAAAATAACGTTCATCGATATGCTTCTCAACATGCCATGAAACTAACTAAATGCAAAACATGCCAAGACACTCATCATATCAAAAGTTCAAACATTGCTTGCCTGGTTCAGAGTAGTCGGAGCCTAGCTCGGTGAAGTTCGCGGCTCCGTCACCTCCTTCGTTATCTACGGTATAAAGAAAATATATGCGCTATCATAAATACCAAGGAGTGCACAGAAAGTATTTCAAATATTTTTCAAATAAATCTGATAAAAAACTAGACAAAATTTTAAAGAGAACAGAAAAAGAATCAATCAAAAATACTTTTCTGTTTAAAAGTTATAAGGGTTTTGTCCAGGGACTCATCTGTAATGAAACAGAAGATTTCCATGGGGTAGCTTATAAAAACAGAAAACGCTTCGGCAGGAACTACGCCAGCCCAAAGGGAAAACGCATTTTGCCCGAAGGCGCTTCCAGAAAACGTTTCAATTAGAGAGAGCAGAGAGGCTAACGGTGGGGTCCCACTCGTCAGGTTTAAACTTCAAAAAGGGGGGGCGAAGCTCGTCGGCGCCCGAGAGCCGCGGTGGTCGCCGGCGGCGATCCACGGAGAGGCAGGGGGATCGGAGGGTACCTCCGTGCTCAGGGCGCCATTCCGCGTCGGTTGGTGGTGGTGGTGGTCGCCGGCGAGTACCACGTCGACGGCGAGCTTTGCTCCGGTGGACGGCGGCTCGGGTGGTCGAGGGACTCATCGGAGAGAGCTATGAAGATCAAATTGAAGAGGGGGTTAGGCTCCTGGTAGCCAGAGAGGGTAACGGACGGGGTTTGGGCGTCGGAGATGGCCTCACTGGAGCGAATCGTGGTGGAGGCCGAGGCGGATCGGGGCGGCCGGAGTTGGGGGAGGAGACCTCCTTGAGGTCCTCCTAGTGGCCTGGCGGGGTGTTGGTGAGGAGGGGGAATGATGCGTGCACGAGGGTGAGCTCGGGGGCCCTTTTTATAGGCGGCCCGAGGCGGTTGCCGTGAACGGGGATCTCCAGCGAGTGATTACGGCGGTGCCGTGGATGTGCAGTGGGATTAGGGGCTTGGGCATCGTCGTTGAGGTCCACCGGTCCCATTTAGGCGCTAATCGAGCTGGAGTTTGGTGCGTTGGGGTGAGTTCGACAGAACGGGGCGGCGCGGGCCCGTCGGCGGCAGGGAGCGCGTCCCGTGCTTGCCGGCCACAGTGGCGGTGCCACGGCCGTGCGCTGGCACGCATGAGGCCACACGGAGAGCAGAGGGGCGATGGGCGGTGCGGAACGGCGTTGAGCCGTCGTTCTTGTCCCCTGTCGGCCGCCACGGGAGGTCCCGACGCTGCAGAAGACGCCGGCGAGGGCGGGCCAGCGTGCCACCGACGCCAGGAAGGCTCCACGCACGCGTGTGAAGCTCCGGACAAGAGGGAGGGGCTGCGAGGAACGTGCCAAGTGCACTGTGAACGCGTGATAGAAACTGACAGACGAAAACGACACTGAAACTGAATTTTCTGAATTTTGAACAGCAGCAGTGCATGCTAGGTGTTCGACAGAATGAATTTGGCCTCTGGTGATTTTTCCTTGAGCTGATTTTTGGTGGAGTGGCTTCTCATTGCTCAAGTAGGCTGCCTGAATTTTGGTGGAATTTTTGGAGCAGTTTAGATATGAATATCATCAAATTTGGCAAATCTGGTCCAAACTTGCAGAGACGGAATTTTGAAAAATTTGAAAAGAGGGGGAGTGGATCAAGATGGTTCTGGGTTGTGGGTACAAAGGACTATCCAGGAGAGTTGGTTTGAGGTCAAAACTCAAATGCAATAGGGTACTTGCTTTGAAAATCACTCAGGCTCCAAATAATTTTCAGAATTGATTTGAGAGGAAAACTAATTAGAATAAAATCCAAAACTTGTTTCGATTAGTTGGGATAGAGAACTTAGGTTGATCACAAGGTGTAGGGGAGGTTTTGGAGGGGTTTTACCACATGGGCAAAATGCCAAGTCATGGGTGGTTTTCAAGATATGAAAATCCCAAATTTTTCATAGAGTTTCAATTTAAAATAAAAAGATTAAACTCCAAAAATAAATTTGAGAGGGAACCAACAGAGAGAAGTTTCAAAAGATTCAAACACCAATGTTTGAAAAAAAATAAAATCCTTGCCAAAGCAAAGGAAGCTTTTAAGAGGAAGGTTTTCTGAAAGAAAATTTTAAATGGCCTCTTTTCAGAGAAAACCACAAAGTTTTTGATAAAGACCAAATTAAAATTTTGGAGTGTCACAGGTGGGTGCCAACCACTTAGTGAAAGATGCAACCTTGGTAGGGTCTACTGCTATTCCTTCTCCTGAAATAACATGTTCGAGAAATCCAACTTCTTTCAACCAAAACTCACATTTGCTGAACTTGGCATACAACTGATGTTCCCTGAGCTTCTCGAGAACCAAGCGCAAATATTCCTTATGCTCCTCTTCATTCTTCGAGTAGACTAATATATCATCAATGAACACCACAACAAACTTGTCCAAAAACTCCATGAACACCTTGTTCATCATACTCATAATATAGGCAGGGGCATCAGTTAAACCAAATAACATAACGATATACTCATATAGCCCATACCTCGTGTTAAAAGTTGTCTTGGGTATATCCTGCTCTCTGATCTTCGGCCGGTGATAACCTGACCGAAGATCGATCTTGGAGAAAACCTTAGCTCCCTGCAGCTGGTCAAATAAATCATTGATCATCGGTAGAGGGTATTTGTTATTGATCATCACCTCATTCAGCGCACGATAATCAACAACCATCCTCAAGGATCCATCCTTCTTCTCAACTAGAAGCACTGGGGCTCCCCAAGGGGATGGGCTTGGTCAAATATAACCTTTTTCTAGCAACTCCTTAATCTGCTTCTCAATTTCCTCCAGATCATTTGCGGGCATCCGGTATGGTCTCTTTGATATTGGCCCAGTGCTTGGCAATAACTCAACCAAAAACTCAATATCTCGATCTGGTGGCATGTCTAGTAACTCCTCTAGAAATACATCAGGAAAATCCTTCACCACTGGTACTTCCTCCTGAACAACTCTCGATAGGGAATTCACCCGTGTCCTCCTCGGCGCATGCCTAGACACATACTTGATCCTCTTTCCTTCTGGGGTGGTGAGAAGAATTGATTTACTGGGCAATCGATGTTTCCCTCAAACCTGGATAGCCAATCCATGCCTAGGATCACGTCCAATCCTTGTGACTCTAGGACAATAAGGTCGCTGGGGAAAACATGTCTACCTATAGTTATTGGCAACTGATAGCATCCCCTACTAGCCACATACTCCGCTCCTGGGGAACTTACTAACATAGGTGACCTGAGGGCTACAGTTGGCAACTTAAACTTATGCACAAATCCCCTTGATATGAATGAATGAGATGTAACAATATCGAAAAGAACAAGTGTTGTAAATGCATTAATCAAAAACTTACCGACAACTGCGTCGGGCTGCTCCTCAATCTCCTCCACACTGACGTGGTTCACCTGACCTCTGGTGAATGGGTTGGGCTTCTTTCCAGATTTCCGTTGCCATTCCCATTCTTTGCTTCAGAACATTCAGTGGCATAGTGTCCGGTCTTCCCGCACTTGAAACAAGCAATGTGACTCAGATCCTTCTTGGCGGGAGTCACGGGGTTGGAACAGTTCTATTTGTTGCTTCCTCCATTTCCATTGCCATTCTTAGGGCCACTATGGTTGTGTGAACTTCCTCCATTGTGCAAATGTCCTCCATGGTTATGAGTATGTCCTCTCGAGTACGAGGAATGGCGAGGCTTCTGTTGAGCTCCAGAATTGTACCTTGCCTATCTGTACTTCCTCTTGCGATTGTCAATCTGTTGTTGCTTGCCTTCTATCTTGAGGGCCCTGTCTACGAGCTCCTGGTAGTTGTTGGAAGTTGCCACCACCAACTCCATGCTTAGCTCATCATTGAGTCCCTCAAGAAACTTCTCTTGCTTAGCAGCATCTGTGACAACATCATTTGGGGCATAACGTTCTAACTTGTTGAACTCATCCACATACTATCCCACTATACGACTCCCTTGGCGCAAGTTGCGAAACTCACGCTTCTTGAAACTCATGGCGCTAGCCGAAACATGTGCGGTGCGGAAGGCCTGTTGAAACTGATCCCATCGCTACTAGGAAAAACCCTAGTAGTAGCTCGGGTTTTGAGGCTAGCAGCAGCGCGGGCAGCCGCGCTACTAGTAAGGCGCTACAGCTAACTCTTAGTAGTAGCGCGGTCGGTACCCGCGCTACTACTATTGACTATATTAGCAGCGCTTTTCTGGAATGCGCTACTATTAGTTAGCTGTAGAGGTTTCCTAACCCCTCGCTACTGCTATATCTTTCAACATTTTCCCCAGCTTCTTACCCCGTTTCGGTCCAGACACTAGGGACTACTAGATATCAATTTCATAAAGCATTATAGGTACTAGGTAGTACTCCCTCCGTTCTAAATTACTCGTCGTGGTTCAAACCACGACGAGTAATTTGGAAAGAAGGGAGTACTAGATAACAATTTCATATATAGTCAACATGCATCCTCAAGCAGTACTTGGTGATATCGACCATGATCATCATATGTAGTTCTAGATGATATCGACGATGATCATCATATGTAGTTCTAGATGATATCGACGATGATCATCATATGTAGTTCTAGATGATATAGCCACACACACATATGTAGTTCTAGATGACATCGAAGATGATCATCATCCTCAAGCCTGGGCGGTTGGTGTTCCTGATAGTAATGAGGATGGCCTGTCCAACACGAAGATTCTTGCCATCGAGGAATCTCTTCCACCCAACCGAGTTTAAGTGTGTGCGGCCGTCCGTTTCCACACGGTAATTACAGATTGTGATGGAGCCCCTTGTGGTAAGGTGTAGTACAGCTGAGCCTTCTTCATCAGGCTCGATACCATAACTCAGAGATAGGCTCTTTGCCAATTTTTGAAAAAGAAAAAACATATCAATTAATAAATAGCCTCACACATACTCTTACAAATAAGTATATATGGATTATCTACACAATTGATAGTTCCTTAGATTCTACACTAATAAGCATGTGATCGAACTCTACACTAAAGCATATCATCGACTAGATTCCACACAACATAGGATTGGACTGTACACTAAGCATATCATCGGATAATTTGCATTTGTAAATATAACATACCATATCATGTCGATCAACCATGGTACTTGTCGGGCGGGTCACAAATGGCACCCTGACAAAGTCAGCACGTGGCGGAATTATGTCCCATAGGTTGCACACCTCCTCCTTGCTCAACCTCATTCTTTGAGCTACGATGGCTTCATGAAGTGGGTCCTCATCATCTTCATCGCGTGGGTCCTCATTATCTTCATCATCTTCGTCATCTTCATCATCTTCCACCAGGTTGATATAAATGATAGCCAGCTTGGGTCTTTCTGCTCTAAAGGAGAAGCTGATCAACTCACCACCAGTAAGACGCATGCGGGCGAGGAAACGAGCCCATCCATCTCCTCCAATATGCGAAATATTGCGTCCTTTCTCAATCTCCATAGTGTACGACCCCCAGGAGCCTCAAATGTCACAGTGTCTCCTGTCAGCTTGTGGAATTTCAACCTCACATTGCATGGGACGATCTGTGTAAAAAAGAAAAATGACACAATGCAGTAATGCCAACACTAAAAATAAAATAGTTGTTACATTTTATATAATTTCTTACCGCCGCATGACAAAAACTCGGCTGGAAGTAGATGCCTAACAGCTTGCTAGTTGCACGGCTGCTGGCGCACCTTGACTTGCACAATCGACATGATGGTGGTGGTGGTGGCGCCATTTTCCTAAAGCAATATGAGCAAAGGCTTAACGATCCACTTCACACGAAAGAAAAACAATAGCATGTGATTTTTGGTTCTTCTTCACTTATATTTTCATAGCTTACTAACACCTTCTAGAATAGAACCAACAGCTAAATGCCAAATCTTTTGAGAGAAGCAATTTGATTCTTCTTCCACGAGAAGCAATTTGATGGACAATTATAATCCTAAGATCTAGCTAGGTGGTGCCAAATCTTCAGAGCTATCAATTAGCATACTAAATCAACTAAATCAAAATGGTCTATAAATCAACTAAATCAACTAGCCTATTAAATCAACTTGCCTACTAAATCAACTAAATCAAAATGTTCTATAAATCAACTAAATCAAGTAGCCTACTAGATCAACTTGCCTACTAAATCAACAAAATCAAAATGTTCTAAATCAACTAGCCTACTAAATCAACTAAATCATATGAACTAAATCAAAATGTTGCATATGAACTAGCCTACTAAATCAAAATGTAGAGGGAGGAGGGGTTGTGGATGGAGGAGGGAGGAGGGAGAAGGAGGGGCGATTGGAGGAGGGAGGAGAGAGTAGGACGGAGGAGGAAGGGCAGAGCAAGGAGTGGCCGGCTGATACGTCTCCAACGTATCTATAATTTTTGATTGCTCCATGCTACTTTATCTACTGTTTTGGACTATATTGAGCTTTATTTTCCACTTTTATATTATTTTTGGGACTAACCTATTAACCGGAGGCCCAGCCCAGAATTGTTGTTTTTTGCCTATTTCAGTGTTTCGAAGAGACGGAATATCAAAGGAAGTCCAAATGGAATAAAACCTTCGGGAACGTGATTTTCTCACCGAACGTGATCCAGGAGGCTTGGACCCTACTCCAAGAAGTGCCAGAGGCGGTCACGAGGGAGGAGGGCATGCTCCTCCCTGGGCGCACCCCCCTACCTTGTAGGCCCCCTGTTGCTCCACCGACGTACTCCTTCCTCCTATATATACCTACGTACCCCTGACAGATCAGAAGAGGAGCCAAAAACCTAATTCCACCGCCGCAACTTTTTGTATCCATGAGATCCCATCTTGGGGCCTGTTCCGGAGCTCCGCCGGAGGGGGCATCTACCACGGAGGGTGAGGGAGACAAGTGGATAGCTCTCCCCAGGCTACCCACCACGTTGTTGTGGTAGAGGAACAATGCGGCGACTCTTCTTCTATGTTAAAAACTAGCTATATCCGGATTCCTGATCCCTCCATGCCGGATTCCCGCGGAGAGACGGACGTCAATCAAATACTGAACCTAAAGTCAGGCATCGGACCAGATTTGTTGGAAGGCATCCAACAAACCAAGCTTCCAAATCCGGAAACTTTTTGGCCTTTGAGCCTCAGATCTGGCGGGGTTCCGAACTTAATACCACCCGCCCAGCCAAACATAAGTGATCTATCTCAAATACGGCAAGAGCCCGATGAAACAGTACATCATTACTGGGCCAGATTCCTCCTGGTTATGCACAGGATAAAGGACTGCCGTGAAGAAAGTGCGATTTCAATTTTTCGCAACAATTGCACGGACAAGGGAATCATAAACGCCATAAGTCGTCGCGAAGTTACATGCTTCGCCGACCTAGTGACCCTTGTACAAAAATACTGTGCGATGGAGAGCGCCTGGAAAACCGAAACCAGGTTTTGGGACAATCTGGCCCTGAATACAACCCCAGTCCGAAATAAAAGGGTGCGTCATACTCAAGAACCTGGATTAAAAACCAAAAAGCAAAAAACCCCTAAAGGGTACGGAACCATACTGGAGGGATGGCTCAACGGGCCCTGCAAAATCCACAGTACAGAGGGCTCCACTCCAACACATAGCCTTCGAGCATGTTGGATACTAAGGCAGGTGGCCAAAAGTGGCGAAGGCTTTTTAGCCCCGGGCAACCAGCCCAGCAGTACCAGTACGGTATTAACAGTCTTCGAGACTTTCGCATCAAATAACATGCGGAAATGAACAATCTGCAGCCTCGCCGAAGTCTACCAAGTAGCAACAGCAAATCCATGGAGCGACACGGCTATCACCTTCAATGCCAGCGACGAACCTAAATTCCGAACAGCTAGAGCACCGGCCGCATTGGTCCTCAGTCCGATAGTGGACGGCTTTCGTCTTACCAAGGTACTCATGGATGGCGGCAGCGGATTAAACCTCATCTATGAAGGAACCCTTCAAAAATGGAAATTTACTGGAGCCGCATTGAGCGAAGCAGCACAACCTTCAGGGGAATAATCCCTAGTCGAGAAGTACGCTGCACAGGAAAAATCACACTAGATGTAGTGTTCGACTCGCCAGACAATTATAGGTCCGAAGAGGTCACATTCCAAGTGGCCCCATTCGGCAGCGGATATCACGCCTTGTTAGGGCGAGAGGCATTCACAATCTTCCAAGCTATACCCCATTACGGGTACATGAAGCTCAAAATGCCCGGACCCAATGGAATAATCACTCTCGCCAGTGATCCAGATACAACACTCCGCGCTGAAAATAAGACAGCCGCACTGGCCCTAGAGGCATTATCCGAAGCCCTAGCGGCAGAGGAACTAACTGCGCGGCGCTCCACGGTGGATAGGGACGATGTGATACTCGATAAGAGGTCCAAGTCCACCTCTTTTAAACCAGCAGACGAAATAGTCAAATTCCAGGTCCATCCAACGGACCCCACAAAGACGGCCTTCATTGGGGCACAATTAAATCCTGATGTAGAAGCCGCACTACGAGAATTCCTTCGGGAAAATTGGGACATTTTTGCCAGGCACCCTTCAGACATGCCAGGAATCCCACGCAGGCTGGCAGAGCACAACCTAAATATCCTAAAAGGATTCAAGCCAGTCAAACAATCTCTTCGACGATTTTCCGAACCCAAAAGACAGGCAATGGGAGAGGAGCTAGCCAAACTCTTAGAAGCCGGATTCATCAGAGATATAAAACATCCGGACTGGCTAGCCAACCTAGTAATGGTACCAAAAAAGGACAAATCCTGGCGCCTTTGCCTTGATTTCAAAGACCTTAACAAGGCCTGTCCAAAGGACCCTTTCCCTCTCCCTCGCATCGACCAAATCATCGATGCTACCGCAGGGCACGATTCATTGTGCTTCCTCGATGCATACTCCGGATACCATCAAATCAAGACGGCGGAAAAAGACCAGGCCACAACGGCATTCATTACTCCATATGGGCCATTCTGCTTCAACACAATGCCCTTCGGACTCCAAAACGCCGGCGCAACATATCAGCGCATGATTCAGACATGTCTGGCTACCCAGATAGGCAAAACAGTAGAGGCATACGTAGACGATGTGGTCGTCAAGACCAAACACGTCGAAACTCTAGTAGACGACTTGAGGGTGACATTTGACAACCTCCGAGCATATGACATTAAGCTCAACCCGGAAAAATGTGTCTTCGGAGTACCAGCCGGAAAGCTCTTGGGCTTCATCGTATCCGGTAGAGGAATTGAAGCAAACCCAGCTAAGATCCGAGCTCTGTCACAATTGGATATCCCAAAAGACCTCAAGCAAATACAAAAACTAACTGGATGCGTAGCGGCTCTAAGCCGCTTCATCTCCCGTTTGGGAGAAAAGGCACTGCCCCTCTATCGCCTCCTCCTGCGCACCGAACACTTCGAATGGACGGATGCTGCCACGGCCGGACTCGAAGAAATCAAGGCCATACTGGCAACAAATCCGGTCCTGGCTGCACCCAACCTGGGTGAACCTATGTTATTATATATCGCAGCAACACATCAAGTTGTCAGCGCGGTACTCGTCGTCGAACGAGAAACAGAAGGGCACAAATTCCCTCTCCAAAAACCAGTGTACTACGTATCCACTGTCTTAACCCCATGCAAGTCCCGGTACCCACACTATCAAAATATAGCGTATGCGGTGTTCATGGCATCCCGGAAGCTGCGACAGTACTTTCAAGAGTGTTCCATAACGGTGGCCTCCGAAGTACCTCTCAACGACATTATAAACAATCGCGATGCGACGGGCAGGATTGCAAAATGGGCCATTGAGCTCTTACCATTTGATATAACCTACAAACCATGGCGAGCTATCAAGTCGCATGTTCTGGCTGACTTCATCGCCGAATGGACCGAAGCCGAACTCCCTAAAGAGTACGGCGCATACTCCAATTGGATCATGCATTTCGACGGCTCCAAAATGTTGGCTGGCTTGGGGGCTGGCGTCGTCTTGACATCCCCAACCGGAGACACAGTCCAATATGTGCTTCAAATAATGTACACGGACTCCAACAACGCAGCCGAATACAAGGCCCTCCTACATGGCCTTCGGATGGCAATCTCCATGGGAATTCAACGCCTATAGGTGCACGGGGATTCAAACCTCGCAATATCCCAAGTAAATGGAGACTTTGACGCCAAGGATCCGAAAATGGCAGCTTACCATAACGTTGTCCTAAAAATGTCAGCCCGGTTTGAAGGACTCGAATTCCACCATGTAGCCCGGGATAATAACCAGGCAGCAGACGTGTTGGCACGCATCGGCGCAAAACGCGACGCCGTCTGTGACACTCCAAAGTTTTTATTTGGTTTTTTTTATCAAAACTTTGTGGTTTTGAGGAGAGACCTTTTTAAAAAAATTTCTTTTTCAGAAAAACCTTCCTCTTAAAAACCTCCTTTTGCCTTGGCAAAGATTTTATTTCTTTCAAACTTTGGTGGTTGATCTTTTGCAAACTTCTTCTCTGTTAGTTCCCTCTAAAAATCTAAATTTTTTTTGGTACTTTTTAATTTGTTTTTTTAAGTGAAGCTCTATGAAAATTTGGGTTTTTCTTATCTTTGAAGCCACCCTTGGCTTTGTATTTTTGCCCATGAGATAAAACTCCTCCAAGACCTCCCCTCCCCCTAGTGATCAACCTAAATTCTCTGTCCCAACTAATCCAAACTGGTTTTGGATTTTTATTCTAATTATTTTTCCCCTCAATTCAATTCTGAAAATTATTTGGAGCCTGAGGGATTTTCAAAGCAAGTACACTTTTTCATTTGAGTTTTGACCTCAAACCAATTCTCCTGGATTGTCCTTTGAACCCACAACCCAGAACCATCTTGATCCACTCCTCCCCTTTTCAAATTTTTCAAAATGCAGTATCTGCAAGTTTGGACCAGATTTGCCAAATTTGGTGAAATTCATATCCACACTGCTCCAAAAATTCCACCAAAAATCATGCAGCCTACTTGAGCAAGGAGAAGCCACTCCACCAAAAATCAGCTCAAGGAAAAATCACCAGAGGCCAATTTCATTCGGTCGAACACCTAGTGGGCACTGTTACTGTTCAAAGTTCAGATAATTCAGTTTCAGTGTCATCTTTAGTCTGTCAGTTTCAGTCACGCAGCCACAGTGCCCTTGGCACGTTCCTCGCCGCCTCTTCCTCTTGTCCGAAGCTGCACACGCGTGCGTGGAGCCTTCCTGGCGTCGATAGCGTGCTGGCTCGCCCTCGCCGGCGTCTTCTGCAGCGTCGGGACCTCTCGTGGCGGCCGACAGGAGGCACACCACGGCAGAACGCCGTTCCGCGCCGCCCATCACTCCCTGGCCCTCCGCGTGGCCTCATGCACGCCAGCGCACGCCCGTAGCACAGCCACCATGGCCGGCAAGCACGGAACGCGCTCTCCGCCGCCGACGGGCCCGCGCCATCACCGTTCCGTCGAGCTCGCCCTTAACACCCAAACCCCGGCCAGTTTAACACCAAAACGGACCCATTGAACCTCCGTGATGACGCTCGACCCCCTAACCACCCCGACCGAGCACTGCGCCACCGTAATCGCTCGCCGGTCATCCTCGTTCACGGCAACCGCCTTGGACCGCCTATATAAAGGGGTCCCGAGCTCACTCTAGTGCACGCAGCACCCCCACTACTCACCAACACCCCGCCAGGCCACTAGGGGGACCTCGAGGAGGTCTCCTCCCCCAGCTCCTGCCGCCTCGTCCCGCCTCGGCCTCCAGCCCGATTCGTTCTGGTGAGGCCATCTCCGGCGCTCAAACCCCGTTCGCTACCCTCTCTAGCTGCCAGGAGCATAACCCCCTCTTCAATTTAACCTTTGCAGCCCTCTCCGACGAGCCCCTCGACCACCCGAGCCGCCGTCCGCCGGAGCAGAGCTCGCCGTCGACGTGGTGCTCGCCGACCGACTCCACCACCATCAACTGACGCGGAAGGGTACCCTGAGCACGGAGGTACTCTCCGATCTCTCTGCCTCGCCGTGGATCGCCGCCGGCGACCACCGCGGCTCTCGGGCGCCGGCGAACTCTGCCGCCCCGTTTGAACATTTGAACCTGACGGGTGGGACCCCACCGTCAGCCTCTCCGCTCTCTCTTTCGAATCGTTTTCTGGAAGCGCCTTCGGGCAGAATGCGTCTTCTCTTCGGGCTGGCGTAGTCGCTACCGAAGCATTTTCTGTTTTTATAAACTAGCCCCTGGAAATCTTCTGTTTCATTACAGATAAGTCCCTGGACAAAAACCCTTACAACTTTTAATCAGAAAAGTATTTTTGATTGATTCTTTTTCTGTTCTCTTTAAAATTTTGTCTAGTTTTTTATCAGATTTATTTGAAAAATATTTGGTTTACCTTCTGTGCACTCCTTGGTATTTACGTTAGCGCATATATTTTCTTTAAACCGTAGATACCGAAGGAGGTGACGGAGCCGCGAACTTCACCGAGCTAGGCTCCGACTACTCTGAACCAGGCAAGCATGTTTGAACTTTTGATATGATGAGTGTCTCGGCATGTTTTGCATTTAGTTAGTTTCATGGCATGTTGGTAAGCATACCGATGAACCTTATTTTATGTGAAAATAAGGTGAGTGAGTTCAATGATCCATACGTGGATGAATGTGAATATGAATGGCCATGTGTTGGCATGAGGATGGGTACGATGGCAGTGTTGTAGCATGCCAGTCTTACGCCAGACTATGTGACTTCAGTGTCAAACCATATCGGTCCAGTACCTATCATTTCCTTCCTTGTACTACCACATGTTTTCCGCAAGGAATATGGTTTAGTAAGTTGCAAACCACTTTCATGGTACACACCAAAGAGGAGAGGCCGTGATGATGGTTGCATGGCCCTGGATTAAAGCCAGTCATCCGGTCAGGGGGCATGGGTGTTTCCGGTTGGGACCGAGAGGGGGGCACCCCTTAGAGCGCGCGTATATAAATTTGATCCCATGCTATTCGAGATTGTGATCTCCCCGTCTCAAAAGTTTTTCTTGGACGATGACTAGGGTGATTCCTAGCATCGGGAGGTAGGATGGGTGTGTACCGGTTAGCTGTGTTTTCTTCCGAAATACCGTAAACGGAACTAGTCCTTCGTGACTACGGAAATCTGTTGACTGTGGGAAAAAAATTGTACAAACTCTGCAGAGTCATATATTCCTCCAAATCATCTCTTCCATGTCATGTTTCGTTCCATCTTATCCTAATCGATTGTCAGCTTTGATGACAGAGACTCCGGTGAATCGCATGAGTGCTAAGTCCGGTTGAATGATTATCCCTGTGGATGGACTAACCCGTTTATTCTCATGGATTGAATGTTTATTATGAGTATTATTTACTGATGAACTTTTAAAGCCCTTTCTGCAATGTCGCTCAGACGTCCGACTGTGGCATTTCTTTTAAAGCCCTTTATGTGATGTCGCTCAGACGTCCGACTGTGGCATTTCTTTTAAAGCCCTTTCTGCGATGTCGCTCAGACGTCCGACTGTGGCATT
>NC_041385.1:786237470-786246406 GCF_002162155.2 Triticum dicoccoides | reverse complement strand
GATCGCTAATTGGTTATTAGCCTGATAGAGCTAATTTATATTTTTGCAATGGTAGTCATTTTCTGTCAGTCAGCATAAATTTATGATCTGACCATGCAGAATTTTTGCCTACTTTTGTAGATGGCCGACAATAGCTGCGAGTCTCAGACCTTCGCCAACGTGCCCGATGGGTTCGTCAAGCTTCTTTCTTTCATCGTTCAGGTCGCGATGGGGCCATCCGTGCGCCCAGTCTTCACACTCTGCCAGCACCGAGTCAACGACAGTCTGACCATGCACCAGGCCGCGGTGCAGTTCAAGGGAGGGCGTGGTGAGTTACGCCGCTTCCGGTTCGTGGGAAGAGCCATGCCTACGGAGAGGCATGCTATGCAGATGGCAGCCCGCGAGGCGATAGCTCGTCTCAGGGATGTCCTCCCCGTGATGAAGACTCGTCGTTACCGTTATCTTCCCTGCCATGTGCCTTACACCTGTCACTACGCATACTCCTGCCCCAGAGGAGAACGAGACGAGGCTTTTGAGATGCTCATTGAGCATCTCCGGGCCCTGGAGGCAGCCTTCGACAACCTGGTGGACGACTTCGTAGCTACCCGCATGGACTCAGTTCATGGCTGTGCTGCCAACAGGAGGGAGCTCCTACCAATCGCACCGCCACTGACTTTTATCTCGTCATCAGCATCTTTTACGCCTGCTCGTCGTCTGCCTTCTACCGAAGAATTCAACCAAGTTATTGCGCCCACTCCAGTGCGCACTGCACCACCCTTCGCGCCCACTCTTGTACGTGTTGCTCCGCCCCTGGCAACCGCTCCGCCCACTCTGCGCAACACTACACGTATGGAGCCCATTAGCGAGGAGGAAGTCGAGTCCCCAACCTCGCTACGCCTCTCCCTCGGCAGGGCAAGGTAGATCGTCAATATCTCTACCTAAGTACGCTTAGCTGCCGTGTATTGTACCACTTTGTAAGATACGTGCATAGGCTGTGAGAAGTAGCCTGTTTGCGCATCATGTAGGATCTGGAGAAGTGCACTAGCCTTAATAACATGTCAGGATTAAGTACGCATATCCTGAGTGATGTATTGTATAATTACCGCCCGCGTGTAAGATATGTAATGAGCAGTCCTTCTCCGTGCGCAAGTCGATTTGTTTTTCTTAAGTAAGCTGAGCCATTTAATTCTATTTGCCAGCTTTATGCATTTTATGGATTTGTTTTTGCGACTTTTTCCGCTTTTCTTATGGGTTTTACAAAATATATCCCCAGAGTGAAAAATGTCTCGTCCTTGGACTCGCTCCATGCCAATTCCATCAGAGGAAAATTATGATGCACAACCCAGCAATGAGTTCACTCAGGGACAGTCTAGCCAACCGGGCAATGAATCGGCACTTTCACAAATGTGCCGCCTTTATGAACAGAGTCAGCAACAACATCGTGAAATAATGAACCAAGTCATCAACATGGGAAATCACCATGGACAGTATCAACAGCACTCCAAGTTATCTGAGCTACAGAAGACACGTCCTCAAACATTTTCTCATACTGACAAGCCTCTTGAAGCCGAGGACTGGCTTCGAGATATGGAGAGAAAATTAATTATTGCAAAATGTTCAGACTCCGAGAAGGTATTATATGCTCCGCACTATCTCACAGGAGCAGCCGCGTCGTGGTGGGAGAATTTTTTGCACATGCATCACAACGAAAATGACATAACCTGGGATGATGTCAAGGAAGGTTTCCGTGGTGCACATATTCCTAAGAGTATTATGAAAATCAAGAAGAGAGAATTTGATGACCTCAAACAAAGGAACATGACAGTGTCAGATTACAACAGTCAATTTACCCTATTATCCCGCTACGCCAATGAGGAGCGTATGACTGAAATCAAGAAGATGGAGAAATTCCTTGACGGTCTGGCACCCGCACTTAAATGCCAACTGGTCGTGCACACTTTTCCTGATTTTAAAACGCTGGTGGACAAGGCCATTACTCTGGAAAATGAGAGACGCAGTCTGGAAGATACCCGCAAGCGAAAAAGGGACCAGACTAATCACACTCGCAATCACCGAAGCAAGATAGATTTTAAAAAGGGTGGTACACCCAAATTCTCATCCAATGTCTCACGCCCAATCAAGAATTTTCAAGCAAGGGACAAGGAATTCACCTATCGCCCCGGCGTTACTTGTTACGCTTGTGGAGAAGAAGGGCACTATGCCAAACAGTGCCCCAAGCCAAGGAATTCAACCCCAAAGCCAAGCAACGGCAACAATTCCGTGCCCAAGCGAAACAACTTCAATCCCAACAATAACCACAGGAAGGGTCATCTGAACCACGTAACCAAAGAGGAGGCACAAAATGCTCCGGATATCGTACTCGGTACGTTTCCTGTCAACACAATACCTGCAATGGTTTTGTTTGATTCTGGAGCTTCTCACTGTTTCATCTCGAAAAGTTTTGCTTTGCAAAATAATTTTTCATGCTTCCTTTGGAGAAATCCATAATAATCAAGTCCCCCGGGATTCAGCAAGTTTCTCAGAATTACTGTCAGAATGTGGTCATTGAGTTTGAAGGATTGGAGTTTTACGCAAATCTTATTGTATTGGAAAATAAAGGACTGGATGTCATCCTAGGGATGGATTGGCTAACCACCAATAAAGGTTTTATCGACTGTTTCAATAGGGCCGTGATTCTCACACACCACCAAGGGAAGACAATAAGAGTATCAGCCAAGGAAGGAAAAAGACCCCGGCAACCGAGATTAAATAAGGTGGACGTTTCTGAGCTAAACAAGGTTCCAGTAGTGTGTGAATTTCCAGATGTATTCCCTGAAGAGCTGCCAGGCATGCCACGAGATCGAGAAATAGAATTCCGCATTGATCTAGCACCAGGAACCAACCCCATCTACAAGAAACCATACAGAATGGCACCATCCGAGTTGATCGAATTGAAGAAGCAAATAAAGGAATTACTGGATAAAGGATACATTCGGGCCAGCTCCTCACCTTGGGGATCACCAATTTTATTTGCCAAGAAGAAGGATGGAACGCTGAGATTGTGTATCGACTATCGAGCACTTAACATGGTCACAGTCAAAAACAAATACCCGATGCCAAGGATAAACGATTTGTTTGATCAACTTGCTCAGGCCAAGGTATTCTCAAAAATTGACTTAAGGTCAGGATACCATCAATTGAAGGTACGAACAGAAGATATCCCCAAAACAGCCTTCACCTCCAGATATGGACTGTACGAGTTCACAGTGATGCCATTTGGATTAACTAACGCCCCGACATATTTTGTTCACCTCATGAACAAAGTATTTATGAAGTTTATGGAAAAATTCGTCGTAGTATTCATCGACGATATTCTGGTATACTCCAAAACACCAGAAGAGCACGCAGAACATCCCAGGATTGTACTAGGAGAGCTAAGGAAACACCAATTGTATGCCAAGTTCAGCAAGTGCGAATTTTGGCTAAGACAAGTAGGTTTTCTAGGCCACGTGCTGACTCAAGACGGTATAGCAGTGGACCCAGAGAAAGTCAAGGCCGTACTTGACTGGAAGTCACCAGCCAACGTAACAGACATACGAAGTTTCTTGGGAATGGCAGGGTATTACCGCAGATTTATTGAAGGATTTTCCACCATATCCAAGCCTATGACACAGTTACTCAAGAAAGATAAGAAGTTTGAATGGACAGAAGCCTGCGAGAAAAGTTTCCAAGAGCTAAAGCGGAAATTAACAACAGCACCAGTATTAATTGTACCCGATATACACAAGAATTTTGAAGTATTTTGTGACGCATCCAGAAAGGGTCTCGGATGCGTGTTGATGCAAGAAGGCAAGGTTGTCGCCTACGCTTCAAGGCAACTTCGCAAACACGAGGAAAATTATCCCACTCATGATTTAGAAATGGCAGCAGTTATTCATGCACTCAAGGAATGGAGGCATTTTCTACTTGGGAATCGATGTGAGATATATACGGATCACAAAAGCCTCAAATACATTTTTACGCAGCCAGAACTAAATTTACGGCAACGCCGCTGGTTAGAATTGGTAAAGGATTACGATGTTGGTATCCATAACCATCCAGGGAAGGCAAACGTAGTGGCCGATGCCCTGAGTCGGAACCCCAGCTCTGATGGGAACTATATGCACAGCTTGAGGCCCGAATTCCATCAAGAATTTGTCAAGCTCAACTTGATAATGGTAGCACAAGGCACCATATCAAACTTGGAAATACAACCACACCTTGTGGAGAAAATTAAAGAGGCTCAGTCCGGTCACCCCAGCATTGAAGGAATTAAAAGGAAGTTGAGTATGGGCAAGGCCTCAGAATTCGTCATAGACAATGAAGGAACATTATGGTACGGAGAAAGGCTATGCGTGCCAAACATAGAAGACCTTAAACAACAAGTTTTAACTGAAGCACACACCACTCCATATTCGATCCACCCTGGAGGAACCAAAATGTATAAGGATATTCAGGAAAGATTTTGGTGGCACGGTATGAAGAGGGACATAGCCGCTTTCATTGCATGTTGCGACTCATGTCAACGCATAAAAGCTGAACATCAGAGACCAGCCGGACTACTGCAACCTAACAAAATACCTGAGTGGAAATGGGATGAAATAGGGATGGATTTTATTGTCGGATTACCTCGATCACGACACGGGAATGATGCCATATGGGTCATCACTGACAGGTTGACCAAAGTAGCACACTTTATTCCAGTGAAGACAACCTACACCACTCAGAGGCTTGCCAGGATTTATCTTTCCCGCATAGTTTGTCTGCACGGTGTCCCGAGGACTATAATTTCCGACAGAGGCACTCAGTTCGTCTCAAGATTTTGTGAGCAATTACAACAGGCCCTGGGAACCCAACTAGCCTTCAGTACCGCATACCATCCACAGACTGATGGACAAACAGAACGCGTAAACCAGGTTTTAGAAGACATGCTGAGAGCATGTGTCCTCACCTATGGAACCAGTTGGGAGGACAGCCTGCCATATGCCGAGTTTGCATACAACAACAGTTACCAGGCCAGCCTGCAAATGGCTCCTTTCGAAGCCCTATACGGAAGGAGATGTCGTACCCCGTTAAATTGGTCAGAGACCGGAGACAGCCGCATCTTCGGACCAGATATGCTCAGAGAAGCCGAGGAAAAAGTCAAGCTAATCAGGGACCGACTTAAGACCGCTCAAAGTCGACAGAAAAGTTATTATGATCAGAAACATCGTAGGGTCAGCTTCGAACCCGGTGAATTCGTATACTTGAGAGTATCCCCGATGAGAGGATTGCAACGGTTTAAGATTAAGGGAAAATTAGCACCAAGATTCATTGGACCACTTTGCATAGTGGCACGAAGAGGCACTGTAGCCTACCAACTAGACTTACCCGAAGACTTGTCCGACATTCACGACGTGTTCCACGTCTCTCAATTAAGGAAGTGCGTAAGCAACCCAGAGAAACAAGTATCCCATGAGAACATTGACATACAGCCAGACCTCACTTATCGAGAACGTCCCATAAGAATATTAGAGGAGTCTGAAAGGAGGATCCGACAGAAAACCATCAAGTTTTTCAAAGTCCAGTGGAGCAATCACACCGACAGTGAAGCAACTTGGGAAAGCGAGGATTTTCTTCGGACAGAGCATCCACACTTATTTAAGGATCAGCTGAAATCTCGGGGACGAGATTTTTCCTAAGGGGGTAGGTGTTGTGACACTCCAAAGTTTTTATTTGGTTTTTTTTATCAAAACTTTGTGGTTTTGAGGAGAGACCTTTTTAAAAAAAATTCTTTTTCAGAAAAACCTCCTTTTGCCTTGGCAAAGATTTTATTTCTTTCAAACTTTGGTGGTTGATCTTTTGCAAACTTCTTCTCTGTTAGTTCCCTCTAAAAATCTAAATTTTTTTTGGGAGTTTTTAATTTGTTTTTTTTAAGTGAAGCTCTATGAAAATTTGGGTTTTTCTTATCTTTGAAGCCACCCTTGGCTTTGTATTTTTGCCCATGAGATAAAACTCCTCCAAGACCTCCCCTCCCCCTAGTGATCAACCTAAATTCTCTGTCCCAACTAATCCAAACTGGTTTTGGATTTTTATTCTAATTATTTTTCCCCTCAATTCAATTCTGAAAATTATTTGGAGCCTGAGGGATTTTCAAAGCAAGTACACTTTTTCATTTGAGTTTTGACCTCAAACCAATTCTCCTGGATTGTCCTTTGAACCCACAACTCAGAACCATCTTGATCCACTCCTCCCCTTTTCAAATTTTTCAAAATGCAGTATCTGCAAGTTTGGACCAGATTTGCCAAATTTGGTAAAATTCATATCCACACTGCTCCAAAAATTCCACCAAAAATCATGCAGCCTACTTGAGCAAGGAGAAGCCACTCCACCAAAAATCAGCTCAAGGAAAAATCACCAGAGGCCAATTTCATTCGGTCGAACACCTGGTGGGCACTGTTACTGTTCAAAGTTCAGATAATTCAGTTTCAGTGTCATCTTCAGTCCGTCAGTTTCAGTCACGCAGCCACAGTGCCCTTGGCACGTTCCTCGCCGCCTCTTCCTCTTGTCCGAAGCTGCACACGCGTGCGTGGAGCCTTCCTGGCGTCGATAGCGTGCTGGCTCGCCCTCGCCGGCGTCTTCTGCGGCGTCGGGACCTCCCGTGGCGGCCGACAGGAGGCACACCACGACAGAACGCCGTTCCGCGCCGCCCATCACTCCCTGGCCCTCCGCGTGGCCTCATGCACGCCAGCGCACGCCCGTAGCACAGCCACCGTGGCCGGCAAGCACGGAACGCGCTCTCCGCCGCCGACGGGCCCGCGCCATCACCGTTCCGTCGAGCTCGCCCTTAACACCCAAACCCCGGCCAGTTTAACACCAAAACGGACCCATTGAACCTCCGTGATGACGCTCGACCCCCTAACCACCCCGACCGAGCACTGCCCCACCGTAATCGCTCGCCGGTGATCCTCGTTCACGGCAACCGCCTCGGACCGCCTATATAAAGGGGTCCCGAGCTCACTCTAGTGCACGCAGCACCCCCACTACTCACCAACACCCCGCCAGGCCACTAGGGGGACCTCGAGGAGGTCTCCTCCCCCAGCTCCGGCCGCCTCGTCCCGCCTCGGCCTCCAGCCCGATTCGTTCTGGTGAGGCCATCTCCGGCGCTCAAACCCCGTTCGCTACCCTCTCTCGCTGCCAGGAGCATAACCCCCTCTTCAATTTAACCTTTGCAGCCCTCTCCGACGAGCCCCTCGACCACCCGAGCCGCCGTCCGCCGGAGCAGAGCTCGCCGTCGACGTGGTGCTCGCCGACCGACTCCACCACCATCAACTGACGCGGACGGGTACCCTGAGCACGGAGGTACTCTCGGATCTCTCTGCCTCGCCGTGGATCGCCGCCGGCGACCACCGCGGCTCTCGGGCGCCGGCGAACTCTGCCGCCCCGTTTGAACATTTGAACCTGACGGGTGGGACCCCACCGTCAGCCTCTCCGCTCTCTCTTTCGAATCGTTTTCTGGAAGCGCCTTGGGCAGAATGCGTCTTCTCTTCGGGCTGGCGTAGTCGCTACCGAAGCGTTTTCTGTTTTTATAAACTAGCCCCTGGAAATCTTTTGTTTCATTACAGATAAGTCCCTGGACAAAAACCCTTATAACTTTTAATCAGAAAAGTATTTTTGATTGATGCTTTTTCTGTTCTATTTAAAATTTGGCTAGTTTTTTATCAGATTTATTTGAAAAATATTTGGTTTACCTTCTGTGCACTCCTTGGTATTTACGTTAGCGCATATATTTTCTTTAAACCGTAGATACCGAAGGAGGTGACGGAGCCGCGAACTTCACCGAGCTAGGCTCCGACTACTCTGAACCAGGCAAGCATGTTTGAACTTTTGATATGATGAGTGTCTCGGCATGTTTTGCATTTAGTTAGTTTCATGGCATGTTGGTAAGCATACCGATGAACCTTATTTTATGTGAAAATAAGGTGAGTGAGTTCAATGATCCATACGTGGATGAATGTGAATATGAATGGCCATGTGTTGGCATGAGGATGGGTACGATGGCAGTGTTGTAGCATGCCAGTCTTACGCCAGACTATGTGACTTCAGTGTCAAACCATATCGGTCCAGTACCTATCATTTCCTTCCTTGTACTACCACATGTTTTCCGCAAGGAATATGGTTTAGTAAGTTGCAAACCACTTTCATGGTACACACCAAAGAGGAGAGGCCGTGATGATGGTTCCATGGCCCTGGATTAAAGCCAGTCATCCGGTCAGGGGGCATGGGTGTTTCCGGTTGGGACCGAGAGGGGGGCACCCCTTAGAGCGCGCGTATATAAATTTGATCCCATGCTATTCGAGATTGTGATCTTCCCGTCTCAAAAGTTTTTCTTGGACGATGACTAGGGTGATTCCTAGCATCGGGAGGTAGGATGGGTGTGTACCAGTTAGCTGTGTTTTCTTCCGAAATACCGTAAACGGAACTAGTCCTTCGTGACTACGGAAATCCGTTGACTGTGGGAAAACTTTTGTATAAACTCTGCAGATTCATATATTCCTCCAAATCATCTCTTCCATGTCAAGTTTCGTTCCATCTTATCCTAATCGATTGTCAGCTTTGATGACAGAGACTCCGGTGAATCGCATGAGTGCTAAGTCCGGTTGAATGATTATCCCTGTGGATGGACTAACCCGTTTATTCTCATGGATTGAATGTTTATTATGAGTATTATTTACTGATGAACTTTTAAAGCCCTTTCTGCGATGTCGCTCAGACGTCCGACTGTGGCATTTATTTTAAAGCCCTTTATGTGATGTCGCTCAGACGTCCGACTGTGGCATTTCTTTTAAAGCCCTTTCTGCGATGTCGCTCAGACGTCCGACTGTGGCATTCCTTTTAAAGCCCTTTATGAGATGTCGCTCAGACGTCCGACTGTGGCA
>NC_041385.1:786237156-786237401 GCF_002162155.2 Triticum dicoccoides | reverse complement strand
TCCCTTTCTGTGATGTTGCTCAGACGTCCGACTGTGGCATTTCTTTTAAAGCCCTTTATGCGATGTCGCTCAGACGTCCGACTGTGGCATTTCTTTTAAAGCCCTTTCTGTGATGTTGCTCAGACGTCCGACTGTGGCATTTCTTTTAAAGCCCTTTTTGTGATGTCGCTCAGACGTCCGACTGTGGTATTTCTTTTAAAGCCCTTTATGTGGTGTCGCTAAGACGCCCGACTGTGGCATCATTT
>NC_041385.1:786225455-786237093 GCF_002162155.2 Triticum dicoccoides | reverse complement strand
GATGTCGCTCAGACGTCCGACTGTGGCATTTCTTTTAAAGCCCTTTCTGTGATGTTGCTCAGACGTCCGACTGTGGCATTTCTTTTAAAGCCCTTTTTGCGATGTCGCTCAGACGTCTGACTGTGGTATTTCTTTTAAAGCCCTTTATGTGGTGTCGCTAAGACGCCCGACTGTGGCATCGTTTTTCCTTATTTTTATTTTGTTCACCTTTCGGGGCGTCGCTCCAGACACCCGATCGGTCTTCATTTGTGTTATGTTGGGATTTCAGGCGGACTACCGCCGTTTCCCCTTTTTCTTACCCCGTTATGCTAATTTTATTTTAATGTGCATTGATGAATTAATCATGTCGCATCCATGCATGCATTTGTTATATCTTACGTCCGAACTGTCTTGCGAGTACTTTCAAAGTACTCACTGGCTTGTTGATTTGGCCAGATGCTGACGAAGGCGATCTCATGGATGAAGAGTTTGATAGCGAGTCCGACACCTAGAGGAGTCCCAGTCAGTCTTGTGCGACCCTGGATTTGGTCACTGTATTATATCCACTTCCGCTACCAAATAAATTCATCGAGCCTCTCCTCGACGCTCGATGAGATGACAGACGTAGAGTCTTGTATTTCTCTCCCCGCTGTGTTTTTCCACCACCGTCCTATCCTCGAGTCAGTAGTATGCATCCACACCCCTGTGTCGTGTCCGCCATTATGTATAATTATTGGCATGCTTGTAATAATTTGGTTGAGCAATCGTAGTTCGACCCTGTAATATATTTTTTGCTACTGGCTTATTGTATCAAGAATTTGTCTGCCAGTGTGGAGGATTTCTCTTATACTGGACTTAAAAGATTGGCTTTTCAATAAATATTTTTATTGGAAAACCGGTCGTGACACCGTCCCTCGAAACATCTTCCTGGAGCGGCTGTTTAATCCATCTGTATTATGGGAAGTGGAGTCCAAAAATAACAATCCGGAACCAACTGCATCACCTAATGCAGAACATTCTGACACAATCGGTGGCTTAGCCAATGAAATAACAGATTCAGCCCACGAAATACTGGCAGTAATTGCCCCGTGGACGGAACCATTCCTAGCCTACTTAATCAGGCATGAACTTCCCGAAGACCAAAATGAGGCCCGCTGCATAGTTCGGCGATCTAAAGCCTACAAGGTCCATGAGGGAGAACTTTATAAGAAAAGCACAACCGGAGTCCTTCAAAGGTGTATCTCCGAAGAGGAAGGGCGAAATCTCCTGGCTGAAATTCACGCCGGACTCGGCGGGCACCACGCCGCCGCCCGGGCCCTTGTAGGCAAGGCCTTCCGTACACGATTCTATTGGCCGACCGCCCTGGCAGATGCTCAGGACTTAGTCCAACGATGCGTCGGTTGCCAGCTCTTTGCTAATCAAAGCCACATGCCACCCACCGCCCTCAAAACTATACCCATTACTTGGCCGTTCGCGGTCTGGGGGCTTGACATGGTTGGACCCCTTAAAGGGGGAACCCACAAGCACAAATGCTGATTGGTCATGGTGGACAAATTCACCAAATGGATAGAGGCCAAGCCGGTTAAAACGGCAGAATCCGGACCGGTGATAGACTTCATATCCGGGGTGGTACACCGTTTTGGCGTCCCCCACAGCATCATCACTGATAACGGCACGAATTTCACAGCCGACGAGGTTAAACTCTAGTGCAAAAACATGGGCATCAAGCTCGACTACGCTTCAGTCTACCACCCTCAAACTAATGGTCAAGTGGAACGAGCAAATGGTCTAATCATGAGCGGCATCAAACCCAGATTAGTGCGGTCCCTCACGAAATCTAACACGCACTGGGTAGAGGAGCTCGACTCCGTACTCTGGGGGCTGCGGACCACGCCAAACCGCACAACCGGATTCACACCATTTTTTATGGTATACAGCGCTGAGGCAGTTTTGCCCCGCGATATAATTCATGACTCACCTCGCATGCGCATGTACAGGGAAAGATAAGCCGAGTTGGATCGGCAGGACAGTTTGGACGCTTTAGAGGAGGAGCGCGACGTGGCAAAATCCCGTTCCGCATTCTATCAACAGCAGGCTCGAAGATATCAAAGCAGAGAAGTACGGGCCAAAACTTACAATGTTGGCGAGCTAGTTCTACGCCTGCCGGACAAGAAAAAGGACAAACTTAAGCCCAAATGGGAAGGTCCCTTTATCATCGACCAAGTCCTTACCGGCGGGGCATACCGTCTACGCAACGCATCTGACAACCGACTCGAGCCAAACCCATGGAACGCAGCCCGTCTCCGAAGATTTTACGCCTAGCGCCGGACTCAGGGTTCGTCTCCTTCCTCCGTCCACCTCTCATGTTTTTTCGCTGTCTTTGTTTTCCCTCCTTTTTCCTCCCTCTTTCAGTACAAACCTCTTAAGGGTTAATCTGCGCTTTGTTCACACTCACTCGATGTGCTACTCGCAGTCGTTATACCTGGGGGCTTCTTTAACAGAAGCTTATTTATATGGGCTTCATGCCCACCACATGTGTCACACTTCCGCATGTACCTTTTGATCACCATTTTATGCATCGATATGACTTAAGTTTTGGCCAAGCCGGGTTGCCTGGCTCCTGTGCTTACCCCTACGTTCCCGATTGTTCGGCTAGGAGGTAAAGGGAGCACCTCTGCAATTGTTACTGCCGGGTCAGCCGGATGTGTACCTCAGACCGGATGAAGCCGAAGGCTAGCATTCTTAAGGGAATATTCGGTTGGTGACCTAAAAGATGATTTATTACTTACTTATTTATCTGCCCCCAGATGCTTTTTCTACTAATTTTGCAGTCCGGACATACACTTTAGGGCATGCCTCCCAGGGAAAGGAACCCTTAACGGAACTATTCTCCCTGGAAGATGTTTCTTACTAACCATGTAATATAACATAGCTAGTTGGGCACTTGTCTGATAAAGCAACTATGACCCCTACGCCTTGTCTCCATGCATGCCCCGGTTCTTTTATAACCGTAAGGGTATTCGGACACACTCCGGACCGTTGGGTCCCGAGGTTGAAGCGAAAAGGTCCGCAAAGGCAAACGATCTACAATCCGGCTAGAAGGGATTTTACATGTCATTTTAAAATTACATTGTCAAACAGACTGATTGTACTCCTCTTCAATCCCATCTAACAGGCTGTCTAATTTACAGTCCTGTTGGGAATATTTCGCGGCCAACTCTACTTGGACGTACATCAGGCTCACAGGGATCTCCTTCCCATCGGGCCCCACAGGTCCGACCTCGGCCATGTGGTTTGGGTCAGCCTTCGGGTACCGCGTCTTCACCATAGCCCAGGCCTCCCTGGCGCCTTGACGGCAGGCCGATATCTTCCACAAACGGAGACGCCGCCGTACTCCCTGAAGCTTCTCAGCAAGCCCTCCAAGACCCTCGGGTAGGGAGACGGAAGGCCATAAGGCCTGCATGATGCCGCTCATCACCTGCCGAACACGTTCGTGTAGTTGCAGCAGCTCGGGAAGAGGGTCTCCCGTGGAACCAGGCACCTCCTCCGCCGGACGACCTGTGAGCACACCTACAGACACATTTCTGTCAATCGACTTCCTCGCCGAACTCTTCTTTTCAAAAGAGTTTGCTCAAGCACTTACTATAAATGCCGCGACGAAGACGCCGATTCTCCTTTCAGGAGTTTGACAGCTGGACCCAAACATCTTTTAGTTCTTCGCCCAGCTGGGTGTTGGCATCTTGGAGTTTGTTCCTCTCCTGCTGCACCCTCATAAGCACCCTCTCGCCGGCCTTCAACTGGCGTAGCAGCTGTTGCTTGTCCGGATCTAGTCCGGCATCCTCTGCAATATTATTGTCAGACTATACACACACGCCGCACTTCATAAACTACTTCTTTCAAAATATGAATTACCAGAGGGGGTCTCCATGGCTCCCCCGGCAGCGGCTAGTGCGGCCTCAAGTTGGGCCTTGCATTCTTGAAGCCCCTGAGACGGGTGGGTATTCTTCTCAGTAAGATCCTGCATAACAAATGATCCTTAAATCAGTTAGTTTAACTATTTTAAGTCTCGGGGGCTACTGGCATATATAACTATTAAAATTCCTTACCTGTATGTCCTTTACATACTGCTCCGTGGCTCTGGTTAAACCATCTTGAGCAGCAAGGAGGTACGCATCTCCCGCATTAAAGGCATTTAACGCCTCAGGGGAGAAACACGCGTCACGAAGAACTGTCCGACGGCGCCTGTGATTCATGGCGCTCTCCACCTCAGACCTGGTGGCGGACAACCTGTCGGAATCCTCCGCTGGAGGAGCATCCGGCTCGCGCCTTGCGCTCGCCTCCCCCTCCGGACCAGGCGTTGGAGCCTGGTTGGCGGAGGCTTGGTGGGCACCCTCTCCGGACTCAGTCCGGCGAGCGCTCTTTCTCCTGGAAGAATCATGAGCATTAATATGCCTCCAAGGAGTCTTTCCCTTAAAAGACAATGGTGCACCACACCTTTGCGGCGATGTTTCGATTCGCGCCGCACTCCTCTTCCGCCTGCTAGGCCGCACTGACCTTGTTTGGTCAGTCGCCGCGAGCTCGGCTTCCTGCCGTAAAGGCACCTCCTGCCAAGCACCATTGGTGCACGGTGGTCAGAAATAAGCATTAAAAAAGTAACGGTGTCAGGAGTTCGGTCGTACTCACCTGGGAAGCCGGACATAAACTGGGGTAGTCAGCCGTAATGGCGACTAAAGCATTGTCCATGTGAGTTGGTGGAACACCCCGTCAATTAGCTCCACCTTTATGTCTGGATCCTCTTCGGAGGCCGGATCAAGGGATCTTCCCGGATCCTCGGGTTGTGGAGCTGGACTGTGTATGCCCTCCACATCCCGACGCAGTTCCTACGTCAAAATCATAAAGTAAGGCATTTAACTTTGAAAGCATGGGTTGGATGAATAAACGTTCGCTTACTCAGCTCCGAGGGTTATTCATGGAGAACCCATTCAATGGGCTCGTCTCGAGGAAGTCCTCCTTCTCCCCCTTGTACAAGCCGGATAAGATCTTCACCAGACCTGCAGCCAATCCTGGCCCCTTGCGGCCATGACGGGTGGCGTCGTTCTCCCTGTTGAAATCCCACATGGGGTGGCCCCTGTACTGGAGCGGCTGCACCCCTCGCATAATGCACGTGGCCATGACTCCAATCATGGTCAATCCCGAATGGGCCAGCAACCTTATCCGACCCATCAGGTAGTGGACGCTCCTATCATCTTCCCATTGAGGGCTCCGCGGGCGCCAACTCAGGCGTTTCGTCAGTGGAGCAGTGCTGAACTCCGGGAGGCCGATTCGAACTGGGTCCGGCAGTGGAGCGTCTTCTATGTAAAACCATTCTGAGGGTCAGTCTTCGGATGCCTTCTTTGGGGTTCCGGATAGATATCCGGTCCCGGCGATGCGCCATATTTCGGCTCCGCCCACTTGATATGTCAACCCCCCGTGAGAACGGGGTACGAGGCAAAACAGCCTCTTCCACAGCGCAAAATGGGGCTCGATGCCCAAGAACAGCTCGCAAAGAGCTACAAATCCCGCGATATGCAAAATGGAGGCAGGCATGAGGTGGTGAAGTTGGAGTCCATAGAACTCCAGGAGCCCCTGGAGAAACGGATGTATAGGAAATCCGAGTCCCCTTAATAAGTAGGGGACAAAGCATACCCGCTATCCTTTGGAGGGATTGGGGACGCTCTCCGCCTGCTTCCCACCCTTGTATGTGGCTAGTCCGACTCGAACCGGAACCATAAAGGCTAGGGGACATATCCCTCTGCTTGGAGCATCACTAACTCGCTATGCGGGACTGAGCATCTCCTCCAATCTCCTGGCTGAGGACTGGGAGCGCGAGAAGAGGAGCCGCGTCGACTATCCATGTTGGAATGGATTTTTTGTCAGATGCGCCTTGATGAGTACTTGCGGAAGGAGGATGGTGTGATTTGGATCTGGATCCTCGCCTCTCTTATAGGCGGCTTATTTGCGCAGCTAGGGGGTAAAACGTAAGAATACCCTGGCTTTTTGCATTCGTACAACACGTGGAAGAAGGCCATTATTGGACATGGAAGCCAAGGAGCGCAACATATATGAAGCAACCGGACACTATCCGGCAAACACATGGAACATGAAGGAGAACCCGCCTTCCAAACGCCAAAGACAATTTACGCTCCTGACTCGTCGTCATTGAAGCCTGGTTCGGGGGCTACTGAGGGAGTCCCGGACTAGGGGGTGTCCGGACAGCCGAATTATCATGATCGGCCGGACTCCAAGACTATGAAGATACAAGATTGAAGACTTCGTCCCGTGTCCGGATGGGACTTTCCATGGCGTGGAGGGCAAGCTTGGCGATACGGATATGTAGATCTCCTACCATTGTAACCGACTCTGTGTAACCCTAGCCCCCTCCGGTGTCTATATAAACCGGATGGCATTAGTCCGTAGGACGAACAACAATCATACCATAGGCTAGCTTCTAGGGTTTAGCCTCCTTGATCTCGTGGTAGATCTACTCTTGTAACACACATCATCAATATTAATCAAGCAGGACGTAGGGTTTTACCTCCATCAAGAGGGCCCGAACCTGGGTAAAACATCGTGTCCCTTGTCTCCTGTTACCATCTGCCTAGACACACAGTTCGGGACCCCCTACCCGAGATCCGCCGGTTTTGACACCGACAGAGGGCTTCTACATCAACACCAAAGCCCCTCCGATGAAGTGTGAGTAGTTTACTTCAGACTTTCGGGTCCATAGCTAGTAGCTAGATGGCTTCTTCTCTCTTTTTGGATCTCAATACAATGTTCTCCCCCTCTCTCCTGGAGATCTATTCGATGTAATCTTCTTTTTGCGGTGTGTTTGTTGAGACCGATGAATTGTGGGTTTATGATCCAGTATTATCTATGGAAACTATTTGAATCTTCTCTGAATTCTTTTATGTATGATTGAGTTATCTTTGCAAGTCTCTTCGAATTATCCTTTTTGGTTTGGCCAACTAGATTGGTAGTTCTTGCAATGGGAGAAGTGCTTAGCTTTGGGTTCAATCTTGCGGTGTCCTTACCCAGTGACAGAAAGGGTTGCAAGGCACGTATTGTATTGTTGCCATCAAGGATAACAAGATGGGTTTTTTATCATATTGCATGAATTTATCCCTCTACATCATGTCATCTTGCTTAAGGCGTTACTCTGTTTTTAGCTTAATACTCTAGATGCATGATGGATAGCGGTCGATGAGTGGAATAATAGTAGTAGATGTAGAATCATTTCGATCTACTTGTCTCGGACGTGATGCCTATATACATGATCATTGCCTAGATATGCTCATAACTATGCTCAATTCTTTCAATTGGTCAACAATAATTTGTTCACCCACCGTAGAATACTTATGCTCTTGAGAGAAGCCACTAGTGAAACCTATGGCCCCCGGGTCAATTCTCATCATATCAATCTCTATCACTTTATTTACTTGCTTTGTTTTTACTTTGCCTTTTACTTTTCACTTTGCATCTATCTATCAAAAATACCAAAAATATTATTTATCATCTCTATCAGATCTCACTCTCGTAAGTGACCGTGAAGGGATTGACAACCCCTAATTGCTTTGGTTGCGAGTAGCTATCATTTTATGTAGGTACGAGGGACTTGTGCATGGTCTCCTACCGGATTGATACCTTGGTTCTCAAAAACTAAGGGAAATACTTATGCTACTTTACTGCATCATCCTCTCCTCTTCGGGGAAAACCAACGCAATGCTCAAGAGGTAGCAAGAAGAATTTCTGGCACCGTTGCCGGGGAGGCTCACGCAAGCAAGTCAACAATACCAAGTACCCATCACAATCCCTATCTCTCGCATTACATTATTTGCCTCTCGTTTTCCTCTCCCCCACTTCACCCTTGCTGTTTTATTCGCCCTCTCTTTCCCAATCTCCTCCTCTCACTACAAGAAATATGTCAACTTGTGACCACCACTATTGGTCAATGAAAGGTCACTGTTTTCAATTTGTGACCTTTTTGTGACCAAAAACATAAGGTCAAAAGCTGAGGGTCGTTAACTGACTATAGCGACCTTCTCTGTGAGAAGGTTGTGGACGTTTACGACCAAAATATTCCTACTGTAGCATTTTGGTCACTAGCAACCTCCCCAGGCCACATAGGCATCCAGCGTGGCAAGCTGATGTGGCACAAGATTCAGCCCGGTCCAATTAGGTGTTTTACATGGGCCGAGCCCATTAATTCAGCCTTTTATTATTTTTTTCCTCGGTAATTCTGGTCGGCTTCATGGGCCAAGCCCAACATTGTAGCCTTTTTTATTGTTGGCCTGTGGCCTTTTATTATTTATTGCTTTTCTATTTTTAGCCATTATATATTCAAGTTGGTCCCACTAGTCAAATGGGTCCCACTTGTCATGATCATCTCTCAAATTGGTCCCACATGTTAGAAATGTACAAATTTGACAAATTATTTTCATAAGTGGACCCATTGGTCAAGTTTCCATTTCACAAGTTTTCATATCACATACGTAATCAAAAAGAACACATAAATTTCATCAAATATACCACTAAATAAATCTATTACAATCTTTACAACACATATGTGCTACAATATGCTACTCTTCACTAAGTAGAACTTGACGGCTTCACACTTCACGGCTTCACACTTGCTTCACACTTCACACTTGAGCATCTGTAAAAGAGGAACAACCACAAATTTAAATCTCAATTGCAGTATAGGCCATATGCAGAAGCAGTTCAAAGTTGAAACAACATCAATTAAACACACACGCACAGAAACATAGGAGTCAAAATGCAGTATAGGACCAGGACAAGGAAACTCCTGTTATCAAATCAACACACGGCTTGTAGCAAAACAGCAACAGAATACATTATAACAAGAGTAAGCTTGAATCAAACAGCATAGAAACATGTGGATATCTCATGTGAGCATCATGCTGTGGTTTTATTAGACAATGATACATCAACAGAATACAATATCTTCAATGCAAATTATGGTACTTGTAGCAAAACAGTTTGAAACAACAACTACACAATACATTATAATCACTTGCCAAACTCACAAGAGCATAAGCAAAAGACCAGTGCATATTACCCAAGTTTCTTCAGTACTCGAGCATCACAAGGAAAAAGAGCAGTGCATCACTAGTGACTAAGTATAAACTAGTGAGATCTAGATGATATCAAACCGAAGCAAATCAGCCACATCAAAGAAAGGAGAAAGTGATACAGCTAAAGAAAAAGATGGATGGAGGCAAGATAGAGAAGCAGCAGCCAACCTCATACTGCTCGGTCCACAGGCTGGTCCCAGTGGCCTGCTGGTAGCGGTCGAAGATCCCCTTGATGCTGCAAGTAGCACATGAAGAAGAAGAACAAAACGAAGCTGCCTTAGAGAGGTAATCAAGCAAGCAAACATAAGAAACAGTGTAGTACAGAATGTATCACTATAGCAGGGGCATAATTTTTGTACTAGTTAAAATCGAACATGGTTTGTACTTCTCACATAAATCTTTACTCTTGTAAATTCAAATCTATGTTTGATCCCAAACGACATGAGCTGATGATTATAATGTATGACACCCTACTGAAGCAACAAACAACTCCTGACTTATTACTACAAAGAAAATAGTTCTTCCCAAGCCTCCATTTTAACAATGTATAAATCTGCACAAGCATATACTGTTATGTCACTGCCTCCTAAGTATATAGTGACAGCCAATTTAAATTCAGCATACAAGCTAAGATGCAACGTGTTAATCAACTCACATTAACTACTGGTAATTCAGAGTGAAGTTGTTTCTGAACACCACTAGTGTAATTAGCTAGCTAGGTGTGTGCAAGGAGGGAGGGAATCTAGCTAGGTAGCTAAGGATTTGAGTGACATTCAGAGAAATCAATGGATCGATCAGTCTAGTAGTAGTAGTAACTCCTACATAATGGCAGTTCCATTTGATGAAATGAAACCAGGAGGCGCACCCTTTTTTCTCAAACAAAATGAACAGAACTACAACCTACAAGCTACTGAATTTTCATGGAAAAAATGAACAAAGACCCACATATGTAAACACTTTCAGGGCAAAAGACAATCTGTAGTTGTAACAAAACTACCCGTTCATATGTTTTATTTCACAGCAACATTTTCTAGGCAAAAGATTTACAATTCGATCAAGATGCAGAACACCACCTGCAGGGACACTCACGAGACATACCAATGTGGAGTGGCATTTCTATCAGAATAGTAGACTGGATATGAAAAACATAGAGGTGTATTCCCAGCTGAATTATGATGTCACAGGCTAGTCTAATAATTAAGATGAAACAAGAGTACAAGACTAAAATTAACCTAAACCATCTCAGTTGTAGTTCATTGAGCTAAATAGCAAATGGGTCTCATAAATGGAAAAGGACTAAATTCAGATTATGTTGAAACTATTTTCGCAAATAGACCAGATACATCTCCATTCCAATGTTGAAACTCGTACTGCCAAACTGAGAACATGTAACAATCAGCTGCTGTAATTCCATTTCGGTGCACCAAATTAAGTAACTTCTAATCAAAGTTACAGGTAGCAGCTTGATCCGAAATTCAAAGCACTATATTAGTTTCCTTCCAGAGCACACATGGTGATCCATTTATAGGGCGTGCATCAAAATGTAGAAACAACTATACATTGCTACATATATAAACTATAAAATCCATGCCCTCCCCAAGACTCCAGCAAGCAAACCAACAGCAGGGTGGCATTGATATCTATCAAGCCTCTAAAATTTTGGTAAATGAAACAGACAAATTTAAGTTGCTGATGTAGTACATGTTGAATAAAAAATGTTGCAGCTTGGTTCGTAGGAATTGAATACCCAACTAATTTTATTTTCAATTTAAGAAATGCACATACAAATAGAAGTAAACAAAATATCCCAATACATGTGCGTCAAATGCTGTCCAAACTGAAACTCAACTGTAGGTGTCCCTCTCCTATGTTATAACCAAACTACATGGCAGGATTGGATCGGATTGGACCAACCAAAATCAAAACAGCTACTAGCTAGCAAGGAAGGGAAGGGGTCGTACTTCTCTTACCACCACTGTGGTTGTACAGTAGCAGCTTCTGATCTCCACTGCCACATGAAGTTGTACGTGCTGAAGATGTCACGTACATCTCTCCAAGGATGTCGTGGAACGCGAGATGCACTGCAGACCATGAGAAGGAACACGTCTTCCCTGTCTCGCTCGTCACAGATCAGTTGTTGTATGGTGACCCGCGCCATGGATCCCACGGGAGGAGCGTGGCCTGGTGGATCTGGGAGGGAGGGGGCCATGGATCCCACAGTGAATACACTAATTACACCAATTGATCTGCACATATGCTTCTAAAGTTCACAGAACGCATGGTATAGGATTGAGACAGGCAAAGGAAAAAATACCCTAGGCGATGGCGTTGTCGAGCAGGAGAGTCGGAAGGACACCAGCGCTGCTCCCGGTAGGGCGGCTCGCGGCACCCGAGTCGGAGGAGGCTCGCGGTGGCGCCCCCGAGTCGGAGGAGGCTTGGCGCAGGATGCCGGAGGAGGCTTTTCCGACAGTGCGGCATGACCCACACGCTGGCGCAGCACCGAGATGAGCTGTCACGGGTCTGTAGGG
>NC_041385.1:786197542-786225327 GCF_002162155.2 Triticum dicoccoides | reverse complement strand
GGCGCTGGTGCCGCGCCGCAGTCCTGCTCGTGCGGCGGCCAAGGGAAGAGAGCGAGGGAAGGTGAGGGGAAAGGAAGAGGAGGGGGGCGGCGATGGTGGGGGAGAAGGGCATCGAGGTCGTCGGTGGGGATGGGAGGCGTCGAGGGAGATGAGGGGCGGCGGCGGCGGCGTGTGGATCTGGATCGAGGAGAGAAGGTGAGGGGAGTCGGCGGGGAGGGGGAGAGGTGGATCTGTATAGGGGAGAGAACCGTAGGGTAGGGTAGGATCTGGATCAGTGGGTTGGATGGACGGTGGATGGCTGTATGGATGCACGGATCTCCGCCATGTCATCGATCCATGCCATAGCTAATTCAACCAATCAGAATTAAGGTTGTGTAAATAAAATCTTTTGTTTTTCTTATAGTTTTTATCCTCTTATTAAGGGCAAACATTCAACATATTAACCACTTATAGTTTGTTAAAATAAATCAATATTTTGCACATGTATGTATCTTAGGATGACAAATAACGTTGATTTGGGGGGTTTCATTTTCATTGCACAAAGAGCCATTTTCTATTTTTCGAGTGCCCAAAATGGTTTTTTTTGGGAATAACCTAACATGTATTTGTTGCAAAATTGTACCGTATAATTTTTAGAAAATACTAATGCATATTTAACGTACAATTCAAAAAATTGTTGGTTGTTAAAAGGTTCTATACGCCTCTCGTGAAAAAGACAAATTTCCACCGATTCAGCTGGAAGCGGGTCAAATTTGAACTGCAGCTACGTTATGGTTTGTTCTTTATTTTTTCGAAAAATCATTTCTAGGTAAATAAGTATCTATTTAATCATAGAAACACCAAAAAAAATTCCAAGATTCAACCACTAGCTAGGAACGGTCAAGCCCGCCGTTTTGACCGCATTTTGAAACGGGCATAAAAAATTCAAAAAAAAACAAAAAATTGGAAAACCTTCGCATTGTGTCATTATATGTGACCAAGTTTCCAGGAAAAATAATAAACTTGTAATACCGTAACTATTTTAAAAAAGTGTTCTTAGAAGTGAGCTATCATGCGTGAAGATTCATGGCTTTCAAGCCAAATGATCAATCTTATGGCCACATTCATGGCATAGTTTGTTCAAATGATCTCATATTGTGCACAAGGGTACATCTTGGAATTCCAAACAATGTTGCCTAAGGAAGTTTTCATTTTCTTTGCACGGAAAATTCATTATTCATTTTCCGAGTGCCCAAAAGGAGGTTTCTTTGTGAAGGAACTACCAAATAGTTGTAGCAAAAATGGACCAAATCAATTTTATAAAATACTAGGCCATATATAATGCACAACTGACCAAATGGTTGGTTGTCCAAAGCTTTTATCCACCTCTCGTGAAAAAGACAAATTGTCGTTGATTCAGTTGGAAGCGGGTCAAATTTGAACTGTAGCTGCCTTGTAGTTTGCTCTTTATTTTTTCCAATAATCATTTCTAGGTAAATAAGTATCTATTTAATCATAGAAACACCAAAAAAATTCCAAGGTTCAACCACTAGCTAGGAACGGTCATGCCCGCCGTTTTGACCGCATTTTGAAACGGGCATATAAAATTCAAAAAAAATCAAAAAATTGGAAAACCTTCGCATTGTGTCATTATATGTGACCAAGTTTCCAGGAAAAATAATAAACTTGTAATATGGTAATTATTTTAAAAAAGTGTTCTCAGAAATAAGCTATCATGCGTGAAGATTCATGGCTTTCAAGCCAAATGATCAATCTTATGGCCACATTCATGGCATAGTTTATTCAAATGATCTCATATTGTGCACAAGGGTACATCTTGGAATTCCAAACAATGTTGCCTAAGGAAGTTTTAATTTTCTTTGTAGGGAAAATTCATTTTTCATTTTTCGAGTGCCCAAATGGAGGTTTTTTTGTGAAGGAACTACCAAATAATTGTTGCAAAAATGGACCAAATCAATTTTATAAAATACTAGGCCATATATAATGCACAATTGACAAAATGGTTGGGTGAAAAAGGTTTTGATCCACCTCTGGTGAAAAAGACAAATTGCCATCGATTCAGCTGGAAAGAGGTCAAACTTGAACTATAGATGCCTCATAGTTTGCTCTTTATTTTTTCCAAAAATCATTTCTAATAAATAAGTATCTATTTAATCAGAAATACATGGTTTGATGGCGAGACATCGAGGTTTGGACGGTGGCCGAGGGCCCCAACTCTAGAGTACGTAAGCTCACATGCCCGTCGCATGGTCACCGCGTGACCGTGGCGTTGCCATGTGTTCTGGACGGCCTAGGCATGTCTAGTGGGTTGGGCACTCCCCAGGTAGGTGCTAGGAAGAAAATCACAACATAAGATTCTCACGAGGAGACCGATCGATGCTCAAACATGAATAAGCAGCCAAGTGTTTGATTTGCGGTACGGGAAATGCACATGGCTAATGGGTGTGAGTTTTGGCTGAGGATGATCAGTTACTAAGAAGACCGTCTTCACAAATTTACACCTCAAAAGGAGGAGCCTAGGTGGTACTTGCTTTACAAAGTACCACACTGGACATTAATATGAATGTTGAAGCTCGGCTCAAATAATGAATGGATTGAGCTGGCATTTGGTGGAGGATGGTTATTTGGGCATAGGAAAGCACTGTAGAAAATAGATACTATTTGGACATGCCAAAGTGGTACTTTCTTCACAAAGTGCTACTCTGAACAGAATAGGAAAATGAATAATTTCGAATTATTTTTGAACTAGGCAAGGAATGTTCTTGACATATTTGATGAAGATATGATCTAAAACATTTATGAGATTTTTTTGGGAATTTTGGGAATAACAGAAATATAGGTTACTTCACAACCTAGGGCAAAAACTGCCACATGGACATGACACATAGGCAAAACTGATGAGATGGCGCCTAGTCATCACAACCCACCACAATCTATAAGGTTATGACCATCTATATTGGTCATTAACAACTAGAAATATGGCAGTGGACTAGCACTGTTTGCTTTGTGACCTTTTCGTGTAAGGAAATTACGACCTTTCTGACCAAAATGGTCGCAATGGTTTAGGGTTTGGAGCCCCTCGAACAGCTTTTGACCAATTGGTCTGAAATGGTCATAGATCTATGACCAATTCTTCCAGGGTCACTGACAAAAGGTCACTAGTTGGCATATTTCTTGTAGTGTCTCTTTCCCGTTTGCCTTTCTGTTTGCTTGTGTGTTGGATTACTTGTTGCCATGGCGCAAGATAATACCAAATTGTGTGACTTCTCGAATACCAATAATAATGATTTCCTTAGTACTCCGATTGCTCCTCTTAATAATGATGAGTCTTGTGAAATCAATACCGCTTTGCTGAATCTTGTTATGAAAGATCAATTCACCGGCCTTCCTAGTGAAGATGCCGCTACTCATCTAAACAATTTTGTTGATTTGTGTGATAGGCAAAAGAAGAAAGACACGGATAATAATATTGTCAAATTGAAGTTATTTCCATTTTCGCTTAGAGATCGTGCTAAAGTTTGGTTTTCGTCTTTGCCTAAAAATAGTATTGATTCTTGGAACAAGTGCAAAGATGCTTTTATCTCTAAGTATTTTCCTCCCGCTAAGATCATCACTCTTAGGAACGATATCATGAATTTTAAACAACTTGATCATGAGCATGTTGCCCAATCTTGGGAAAGAATGAAATTGATGCTTCACAATTGCCCTACTCATGGGTTGAATTTATGGATGATCATACAAAAAATTTATGCCGGATTGAATTTTGCTTCTAGAAATCTTTTAGATTCGGCAGTGGTGGAGGCACGTTTATGGAAATTACGTTAGGAGATGCTACCAAATTGCTTGATAATATTATGGTTAATTATTCTCAATGGCACACCGAAAGATCTTCTAGTAAAAAAGTGCATGCTATAGAAGAAATCAATGTTTTGAGTGAAAAGATGGATGAACTTATGAAGATGTTTGCTCCTAAAAATACTCCTCTTGATCCCAATGATATGCCTTTTTCTACCTTGCTTGAGAATAATAATGAATCTATGGATGTGAATTTTGTTGGTAGGAATAGTTTTGGAAACAACGCGTATAGAGGGAATTTTAATCCTAGGCCTTATCCTAGTAATCCTTCTAATAATTATGGAAATTCCTACAACTACTCTTATGGAAATTTTAATAAGATGCCCTCTGAATTTGAGAGTAGTGTTAAAGAGTTTATGAATTCATAAAAGAATTTTAATGCTTTGCTTAAAGAGAAATTGCTTAAAGTTGATGATTTGGCTAGGAATGTTGATAGAATTTCTCTTGAGATTGATTCTTTAAAGCTTAGATCTATTCCTCCTAAGCATGATATCAATGAGTCTCTCAAAGCCATGAGAATTTCCATTGATCAGTGCAAGGAAAGAACCGCTAGGATGCGTGCTTCCAAAGATGCCTTTATTAAAGCGTGTTCTTCCAATTCCCATGAAAATCAAGATGAAGATCTAAAAGTTATTGATGTGTCCCCTATCAAATCTTTGTTTTCCAATATGAATCTTGATGAAACTGAATATGATCTTCCTTTGCCTAGAAGGCGTTCTAAGAATTTGGAGTTTCTAGATCTTGATGATGAATTTGATGAAAGTGGGGTTGAAAGAAATAAAAACCGAGATGTTGCTAAACCCACTATTTTGGATCTCAAGGAATTTAATTATGAAAATTGCTATTTGATTGGTTGTATTTCCTTGTTACAATCCGTGCTAGATTCTCCTCATGCCTATAGTCAAAATAAGGCCTTTACCGAACACATTGTTGATGCCTTGATGCAATCTTATGAAGAAAAACTTGAGTTGAAAGTTTCTATCCCTAGAAAACTCTATCATGAGTGGGAACCTACTATTAAAATTAAAATCAAATATTATGAGTTTCATGCTTTGTGTGATTTGGGTGCTAGTGTCTCTACTATCCCCAAAACTTTATGTGATTTGCTAGATTTCCGTGACTTTGATGATTGCTCTCTAAACTTGCATCTTGCGGATTCCACTATTAAAAAGCCTATGGGAAGAACTAATGATGTTCTTATTGTTGCAAATAGGAATTATGTGCCCGTAGATTTTATGGTTCTTGATATAGATTGCAATCCTTCATGTCCTATTATTCTTGGTAGACCCTTCCTTAGAACGATTGGTGCAATTATTGATATGAAGGAAGGGAATATTCGATTCCAATTTCCCTTAAAGAAGGGCATGGAACACTTCCTTAGAAATAAAATAAAATTACCATATGAATCTATCATGAGATCCACTTATGGATTGCCTACCAAAGATGACAATGCCTAGATCTATCCTTGCTTTTATGCCTAGCTAGGGGCGTTAAACGATAGCGCTTGTTGGGAGGCAACCCAATTTTATTTTGTGTTTTTGTTTTTGCTTCTGTTTAGTAATAAATAATCCATCTAGCCTATGTTTGGATGTGGTTTTATGTTTTAATTAGTGTTTGTGCCAAGTAGAACCTATAGGATAACCTACGATGATAGTTGATTTGGTTCTGCTGAAAAACAGAAACTTTGCACGCACGAATATAATTTTGTTAAATCACAGGAACATGATTTTGCGTTGATTCTTTTTGATGATTTTCAATAGACAAATTGTCCAGGACTCCCTATTTTGGTAAAATTTATAGAGTTCCAGAAGTTTGCGTTAGTTACAGGTTGCTACAGACTGTTCTGTTTTTGACAGATTCTGTTTTACGTGTGTTGTTTGCTTATTTGGATGAACCTATGGCTAGTAAAATAGTTTATAATTCATAGAGAAGTTTGAATAAAGTAGGTTTAACACCAATATAAATAAAGAATGAGTTCATTACAGTACCTTAAGTAGTTCTTTGTTTTCTTTCTCTAACGGAGCTCACGAGATTTCTGTTGAGTTTTGTGTTGTGAAGTTTTCAAGTTTTGGGTGAATTCTTTTGATGGATTATGAAACAAGGAGTGGCAAGAGCCTAAGCTTGGGGATGCCCATGGAACCCCCAAGATAATCCAAGGACACCAAAAAGTCAAAGCTTGGGGATGCCCCGGAAGGCATCCCCTCTTTCTTCTACTTCCATCGGTAATTTACTTGGAGCTATATTTTTATTCACCACATGTTATGTGTTTTGCTTGGAGCGTCTTGTATTATTTGCGTCTTTGCTTGTTAGTTTACCACAATAATCCTTGCTGTACACACCTTTTGAGAGAGCCATACATGAATTGGAATTTGTTAGAATACTCTATGTGCTTCACTTATATCTTTTGAGCTTGATAGTTTTCCTCATAGTACTTCACTTATATCTTTTGAGCGTGAAAATTGTTGCTCTAGTACTTCACTTATATCTTTTACAACACAGTGGTGGATTTGTTTTGAAGAAACTATTTATCTCGCATGCTTCACTTAGATTATTTTGAGAGTCGTTAATGGCATGGTAGTTCGCTTAATGTTAATATACTTGGTATTCAAGATATGTGAAACTTTCTTTTGAGTTAATTGAATACTAAGATAAGTTTGACGCATGATAATTTGTTTTGAGATATGGAGGTGATAATATCAAAGTAATGCTAGTTGGGTGATTATGAATTTAAAGAATGCTTGTGTTGAAGTTTGTGATTCCCGTAGCATGCACGTATGGTGAACCACTTTGTGATGAAGTTGGAGCACAATTTTATTTATTGATTGTCTTCCTTATGAGTGGTGGTCGGGGACGAGCGATGGTCTTTACCTACCAATCTATCCCCCTAGGAGCATGCGCTTAGTGCTTTGGTTTTTGATTACTTCTAAATTTTTGCAATAAGTATGTTAGTTCTTATGATTAATGTTGAGTCCATGGATTATACGCACTCTCACCTTTCCGCCTTTGCTAGCCTCTCTAATACCGCGCACTTTTCGCCGGTATCATACACCCACCATATACCTTCCTCAAAACAGCCACCATACCTACCTATTATGGCATTTCCATAGCCATTCCGAGATATATTGCCACGCAACTTTCCACCGTTCCATTTATTATGACACACTCCATCATTGTCATATTGCTTTTTGCATGAACACGTAGTTGACATTGTATTTGTGGCAAGGCCACCTTCATAATTTCCGTACATGTCGCTCTTGATTCATTGCATATCCCGGTACACCGCCGGAGGCATTCATATAGAGTCATATTTTGTTCTAAGTATCGAGTTGTAATTGTTGAGTTGTAAGAAAAATAAAAGTGTGATGATCATCATTATTACAGCATTGTCCCAAGTGAGGAAAGGATGATGGAGACTATGATTCCCCCATAAGTCGAGATGAGACTCCGGACGAAAAATAAAAAAAAGGGGCCAAAAAAAAGAGAAAGGCCCAAACAAAAAAAAAGAGAGAAGGGACAATGCTACTATCCTTTTACCACACTTGTGCTTCAAAGTAGCACCAAGATCTTCATGATACAGAGTCTCTCATTTTGTCACTTTCATATACTAGTGGGAATTTTTCATTATAGAACTTGGCTTGTATATTCCAATGATGGGCTTCCTCAAAGTGCCCTAGGTCTTCGTGAGCAAGCAAGTTGGATGCACACCCACTTAGTTTCTTTCGTTGAGATTTCATATACTTATAGCTCTAGTGCATCCGTTGCATGGCAATCCCTACTCACTCACACTGATATCTATTGATGGGCATCTCCATAGCCCGTTGATATGCCTAGTTGATGTGAGACTATCTTCTCCTTTTTGTCTTCTCCACAACCACCATTCTATTCCACCTATAGTGCTATGTCCATGGCTTACACTCAAGTATTGCGTGAAAGTTGAAAGAGTTTGAGATTACTAAAGTATGAAACAATTGCTTGACTTGTCATCGGGGTTGTGCATGATTAAATACTTTTTGTGATGAAGATAGAGCAACAGCCAGACTATATGATTTTGTAGGGATAACTTTCTTTAGCCATGTTATTTTGAGAAGACATAATTGCTTTGATTAGTATGCTTGAAGTATTATTACTTTTTATGTCGATATGAACTTTTATCTTGAATCTTTTGGATCTGAATATTCATGCCACAATTAAGAAGTTTTACATTGAAATTATGCCAAAGTATCTCTCTGCATCAAATTTTTTTTATCATTTAAATACTCGAGGACGAGCAGGAATTAAGCTTGGGGATGCCTGATACGTCTCCAATGTATATATAATTTTTGATTGCTCCATCCTACTTTATCTACTGTTTTGGACTATATTGGGCTTTATTTTCCACTTTTATATTATTTCTGGGACTAACTTATTAACCGGAGGCCCAACCCAGAATTGTTGTTTTTTGCCTATTTCAGTGTTTCGAAGAAATGGAATATCAAACGGAGTCCAAATGGAATAAAACCTTCGAGAACGTGATTTTCTCACCGAACGTGATCCAGGAGGCTTGGACCCTACTCCAAGAACTGCCAGAGGCGGTCACGAGGGTGGAGGGCGCCCCCTGGGCGCGCCCCTACCTCGTGGGCCCCCTATTGCTCCACCGACGTACTCCTTCCTCCTATATATGCCTACGTACCCCCCGACAGATCAGAAGAGGAGCCAAAAACCTAATTCCACCACCGCAACTTTCTGCATCCACGAGATCCCATCTTGGGGCCTGTTTCGGAGCTCCGCCGGAGGGGGCATCTACCATGGAGGGCTTCTACATCAACACCATAGCCCCTCCAATGAAGTGTGAGTAGTTTACTTCAGACCTTCGGGTCCATAGCTAGTAGCTAGATGGCTTCTTCTCTCTTTTTGGATCTCAATACAATGTTCTCCCCCTATCTCGTGGAGATCTATTCGATGTAATCTTCTTTTTGCGGTGTGTTTGTTGAGACCGATGAATTGTGGGTTTATGATCCAATATTATCTATGGAAAATATTTGAATCTTCTCTCAATTCTTTTATGTATGATTGAGTTATCTTTTCAAGTCTCTTCAAATTATCCTTTTTGGTTTGCCCAACTAGATTGGTAGTTCTTGCAATGGGAGAAGTGCTTAGCTTTGGGTTCAATCTTGCGGTGTCCTTACCCAGTGACAGAAAGGGTTGCAAGGCACATATTGTATTGTTGCCATCGAGGATAACAAGATGGGTTTTTTATCATATTGCATGAATTTATCCCTCTACATCATGTCATCTTGCTTAAGGCGTTACTCTGTTTTTAGCTTAATACTCTAGATGCATGCTGGATAGCGGTCGATGAGTGGAGTAATAGTAGTAGATGCAGAATCGTTTCGATCTACTTGTCTCGGACGTGATGCCTTTATACATGATCATTGCCTAGATATGCTCATAACTATGCTCAATTCTTTCAATTGCTCAACAGTAATTTGTTCACCCACCGTAGAATACTTATGCTCTTGAGAGAAGCCACTAGTGAAACCTATGGCCCCCGGGTCTATTATCATCATATCAATCTCTATCACTTTATTTACTTGCTTTGTTTTTACTTTGTCTTTTACTTTTAACTTTGCATCTATCTATCAAAAATACCAAAAATATTATTTATCATCTCTATCAGATCTCACTCTCGTAAGTGACCGTGAAGGGATTGACAACCCCGAATCACGTTGGTTGCGAGTAGCTATCGTTTTGTGTAGGTACGAGGGACTTGTGCGTGGTCTCCTACTGGATTGATACCTTGGTTCTCAAAAACCGAGGGAAATACTTATGCTACTTTACTGCATCATCCTCTCCTCTTCGGGGAAAACCAACGCAGTGCTCAAGAGGTAGCACCGGCCGGGAGTGAGTCGAGGGAGGACGGAGGAGGAGGACGGTACCGAGTCTAGCGAGGAGGAGGAGGTGACGGCGGCGCAGAGGGAGGAGGGGTAGGCGACAACGGCCGACGGGGAGGACCGGCGCGGGGGGTTGAGTGGGAGATCGAGTGAGTGTGAGTGTGAGTGTGGATCGGATAGAGAGGAGAGCGTGTGGGTGGTGAGATAGCTACTTTTAGCAGTAACGTGGTGTACGTAAAGGTGCTACTACTAAACTACCTAGCAGTAGCACCCTTCTAGTTAACGCGCTGCTACTATAACTAGCTCCGTGGCGGGGTCGTGGGAATTATAGCAGTAGTGTGGCTTAGAGGTGGCACGCTACTGCTACTTTTCTTTCAGCAGCGAGTTCTGGTGGAGCGCGCTACTGATAAATTGCAGCAGCGCCTTATTTTAAAACTTGCTACTGGTAAGATCCTGTGTATAGGCTTTTCCCTAGTAGTGCATGTAACTGTAGCAATTGGGTAAGTGGTGGTGAAATTCTCCCACCAAGATGTTGCGGGTCGATCAAGTCAATGCGAGGCAAAGCGCACTCTCTCCGCATTTGTGCGTCCAGCAGTGGTCAGCTTTCTTCCAATCTTGCGGAGCCAATCATGTGCAACAATTGGCTCGGTGCTGCTAGAAAACACCAGCGGATTCATCCTCAGAAAGCGGGCTAGGTTGTCAACATGGGGTGGTGGCGGTGGGTTGTTGTTGTTTTTACCTTGATTCTGATTCTGCTTCTGGACTAACATCTGCATCAAGGCATTCTGCATCTTAATCAACTTGGTGAGCTCCAGCGGGAAAATGAATCCAGTGTCATGTCTCGGAGGCATCTAATGGGTTAGAGGGGGTGAGAAAACAGAATAGAGTAAGGTCTAAGAGATATTTCACTACCCATATGCACATGAGGCAAATACAATCAATTCAATTCACTCAATATCAAACAAGGTTCACACAAATGGTCTAAACTATGATTACAAATCGATCGATGCTAACTACTTGGAAGAATACTACTAATAACATGGTGGTCGTCTAGTAATTTTGATCGGTGGAAGACTCCATAATATCTGCTCCAGCTTCGTCTACGTAGTCGTCATTGCTGTCATCATTTGCATCACTGTCTGTGTCGGTGTTTTCCAAGATGATGTAGTCCTCCGAACGGATCTCCACTTCAGGTTCTTGCTTCTGGTTCACCACAGGAATTCCTAGCTTCTTCTTCAGGTCTTCATGCTTCTCCAGTAGCACAACAATTTCTTCTTCGTATAAATCGCGTGTTGACTTGAATTCCTCTTCTAGCTTGATATTCCTCTTCATCAGCTTCTTGGTCTTCTTCATGTGATACAACACATCTGGTTCTCATATCGACGAATATGCTGATCCATCTCCTGAATGTATGCTAGAATTGATCCATCCTTCCTGGTATGAATCATCTCACATTCCTCCGGTCGGATTTACAGATCCGCCAACCCTTGAGAGGTTCAAACTCTAGGGTGCGTGCGGAGATCTCAACCTGCCTAGCCTGCCTACTCGCAATCCTCCCTAGCCTAGCGTGTCGAGCTCAAGAGACACAAAGACATAGAGATTTATACTGGTTCGGGCCACCATTGTGGTGTAATACCCTAATCCAGTGTGCTGTGGTGGATTGCCTCGAGGGGCTATGGATGAACTAGTACAATGGATGAACAAGCCTCAGGAGGTGAGGTGTTCTTGAGCTGGTGTGGTGTTCCGCTTGTTTTGATCTAGGTCCCCCTCCTATGTTGGTGGCTAGTCCTATATATAGTGGCCTTGGTCCTCTTCCCAAATATGAGCGGGAAGGGATTCCATAACGGCGGGATTTTAAAGGGGACAGGTAGTACAGTCTATCCTGACAAAAGTAGTCTTCGCCTGCGAAAAGCCTCTAGTCATGACGCTGCGGTGGGCTCGGTGATGACCTGCATCCTGCCGTCCTGGCGGTCTTGGTCTTGTTGCACCAGAATGGAAACCTTTGGCTGATTCCTCGAGACTCCGCGCATGTGGTGAAGGAAATATGCCCTAGAGGCAATAATAAAGTTATTATTTATTTCCTTATATCATGATAAATGTTTATTATTCATGCTAGAATTGTATTAACCGGAAACATAATACATGTGTGAATACATAGACAAACAGAGTGTCACTAGTATGCCTCTACTTGACTAGCTCGTTAATCAAAGATGGTTATGTTTCCTGACCATGAACAATGAGTTGTTATTTGATTAACGAGGTCACATCATTAGTTGAATGATCTGATTGACATGACCCATTCCATTAGCTTAGCACCTGATCGTTTAGTATGTTGCTATTGCTTTCTTCATGACTTATACATGTTCCTATGACTATGAGATTATGCAACTCCCGTTTGCCGGAGGAACACTTTGGGTGCTACCAAACGTCACAACGTAACTGGGTGATTATAAAGGAGCATTACAGGTGTCTCCAAAGGTAGATGTTGGGTTGGCGTATTTCGAGATTAGGATTTGTCACTCCGATTGTCGAAGAGGTATCTCTGGGCCCTCTCGGTAATGCACATCACATAAGCCTTGCAAGCACTGCAACTAATATGTTAGTTGTGAGATGATGTATTACGGAACGAGTAAAGAGACTTGCCGGTAACGAGATTGAACTAGGTATTGGATACCGACGATCAAATCTCGGGCAAGTAACATACCGATGACAAAGGGAACAACGTATGTCGTTATGCGGTCTGACCGATAAAGATCTTCGTAGAATATGTAGGAGCCAATATGGGCATCCAGGTCCCGCTATTGGTTATTGACCGGAAACGTGTCTTGGTCATGTCTACATTGTTCTCGAACCCGTAGGGTCCGCACGCTTAAGGTTTCGATGACAGTTATATTATGAGTTTATGAGTTTTGATGTACCGAAGGAGTTCGGAGTCCCGGATGAGATCGGGGACATGACGAGGAGTCTCGAAATGGTTGAGACGTAAAGATCGATATATTGGATGACTATATTCGGAGTTCGGAAAGGTTCCGAGTGATTCGGGTATTTTCCGGAGTACCGGGGGGTTACGGGAATACGGGGAAGAGTATTGGGCCTTGATGGGCTTTAGTGGGAAGAGGAGAAAAAGGCTGCGCCCCCCCTCCCCTCTAGTCCGAATTGGACTAGGGAAAAGGGGGCCGGCCACCTCTCCTTCTCCTCCTATTCCTTCTCCCTTCCTCCCCTCTTGGTGGACTCCTACTAGGACTTGGAGTCCTAGTAGTACTCCCTATCCTGGCCGCACCTTTGCCTTGGCCGGCCTCCTCCTCCTCCATCCTTTATATACAGGGGCAGGGGGCACCCCATAGACACAAGTTGATCCACGTGATCTATTTCTTAGCCGTGTGCGGTGCCCCCTGCCACCATATACCTCGATAATACTGTAGCGGAGTTTAGGCGAAGCCCTGCTGCTGTAGTTCATCAAGATCGTCACCACGCCGTCGTGCTGACGAAACTCTTCCCCGACACTTTGCTGGATCGGAGTCCGGGGATCGTCATCGGGCTGAACGTGTGCTCGAACTCGGAGGTGTCGTAGTTTCGGTGCTTGATCGGTTGGATCGTGAAGACGTACGACTACTTCCTCTACGTCGTGTCATCGCTTCCGCAGTCGGTCTGCGTTGGGTACGTAGACAACACTCTCCCCTCGTTGCTATGCATCACATGATCCTGTGTGCGCGTAGGAAATTTTTGAAATTACTACGAAACCCAACAGTGGTATCAGAGCCTAGGTTATTTATGTTGATGTTATATGCACGAGTAGAACACAAGTGAGTTGTGGACGATACAAGTCATACTGCCTACCAGCATGTCATACCTTGGTTCGGCGGTATTGTTGGACGAGACGACCCAGACCAACCTTACGCGTACGCTTACGCGAGACCGGTTCCCTCGACGTGCTTTGCACAGAGATGGCTTGCGGGCGACTGCCTCTCCAACTTTAGTTGAACCAAGTATGGCTACGCCTGGTCCTTGCGAAGGTTAAAACGGAGTCTATTTGACAAACTATCGTTGTGGTTTTGATGCGTAGGTGAGATTGGTTCTTACTTAAGCCCGTAGCAGCCACGTAAAGCATGCAACAACAAAGTAGAGGACGTCTAACTTGTTTTTGCAGGGCATGTTGTGATGTGATATGGTCAAGGCATGATGCTGAATTTTATTGTATGAGATGATCATGTTTTGTAACCAAGTTATCGGCAACTGGCACGAGCCATATGGTTGTCGCTTTATTGTATGCAATGCAATCGCGATGTAATGCTTTACTTTATTACTAAACGGTAGTGATAGTCGTGGAAGCATAAGATTGGCGAGACGACAACGATGCTACGATGGAGATCAAGGTGTCGCGCCGGTGACGATGGTGATCATGACGGTGCTTCGGAGATGGAGATCACAAGCACAAGATGATGATGGCCATATCATATCACTTATATTGATTGCATGTGATGTTTATCTTTTTATGCATCTTATCTTGCTTTGATTGACGGTAGCATTATAAGATGATCTCTCACTAAATTATCAAGAAGTGTTCTCCCTGAGTATGCACCGTTGCAAAAGTTCTTCGTGCTGAGACACCACGTGATGATCGGGTGTGATAGGCTCTACGTTCAAATACAACGGGTGCAAAACAGTTGCGCACGCAGAATACTCAGGTTAAACTTGACGAGCCTAGAATATGCAGATATGGCCTCGGAACACGGAGACCGAAAGGTCGAGCGTGAATCATATAGTAGATATGATCAACATAATGATGTTCACCGATGAAACTACTCCATCTCACGTGATGATCGGATATGGTTTAGTTGATTTGGATCACGTGATCACTTAGAGGATTAGAGGGATGTCTATCTAAGTGGGAGTTCTTAAGTAATATGATTAAATTGAACTTAAATTTATCATGAACTTAGTCCTGGTAGTATTTTGCAAATCATGTTGTAGATCAATAGCTCGCGTTGTTGCTTCCCTGTGTTTATTTTGATATGTTCCTAGAGAAAATTGTGTTGAAAAAAAAATGTTAGTAGCAATGTTGCGGATTTGATCCGTGATCTGAGGTTAAATCCTCATTGCTGCACAGAAGAATTATGTCCTTAATGCACCGCTAGGTGACAGACCTATTGCAGGAGCAAATGCAGACGTTATGAACGTTTGGCTAGCTCAATATGATGACTACTTGATAGTTTAAGTGCACCATGCTTAACGGCTTAGAATCGGGAATTCAAAGATGTTTTGAACATCATGGACCATATGAGATGTTCCAGTAATTGAAGTTAATATTTCAAGCAAATACCCGAGTTGAGAGATATGAAGTCTCCAACAAGTTCTATAGCTAAAAGATGGAGGAGAATCGCTCAACTAGTGAGCATGTGCTCAGATTGTCTGGGTACTTCAATCGCTTGAATCAAGTGGGAGTTAATCTTCCAGATAAGATAGTGATTGACAGAATTCTCTAGTCACCATCACCAAGTTAGTAGAACTTCGTGATGAACTATAGTATGCAAGGGATGATGAAAATGATTCCCGAGCTCTTCGTGATGTTGAAATCAACGAAGGTAGAAATCAAGAAAGAGCATCAAGTGTTGATGGTTGACAAGATCACTAGTTTCAAGAAAAGGGCAAAGGGAAAGAAAGGGGAACTTCAAGTAGATTGACAAGCAAGTTGTCACTCCCACGAAGAAGCCCAAAGCTGAACCAAAGCCTGAAACTGAGTGCTTACACTGCAAAGGAAATGGTCACTGGAAGCGGAACTACCCTAAATATTTGGTAGATAAGAAGGATGGCAAAGTGAAAAAGGGTATATTTGATATACAGGTGTTTGATGTGTGCTTTACTAGTGTTTATAGCAACCCCTCGGTATTTGGTACTGGTTCAGTTGCTAAGAGTAGTAACTCGAAACGGGAGTTGCAGAATAAACAGAAACTAGTTAAGGGTGAAGTGATGATGTGTGTTGAAAGTAGTTTCAAGATTGATATGATCATCATCACACACTCCCTATTCTTTCGGGATTAGTGTTGAACCTAAATAAATGTTATTTGGTGTTTGCGTTGAGCATGAATATGATTTGATCATGTTTATTGCAATACGGTTATTCATTTAAGTAAGAGAATAAACTGTTGTTCTATTTACATGAATAAAACCTTATATGGTTACACACCCAATGAAAATGGTTCATTGGATCACGATCGTAGTGATACACATATTCATAATATTGATGCCAAAAGATGCAAAGTTAATAATGATAGTGCAACTTATTTGTGGCACTGCCGTTTGGGTCATATCGGTGTAAAGCGCATGAAGAAACTCCATAAAGATGGATTTTCGGAATCACTTGGTTATGAATCATTTGATGCTTGCGAACCGTGCCTTTTGGGCAAGATGACTAAAACTCCGTTCTTCGGAACAATGGAACGAGTTACTGACTTGTTGGAAATAATACATACCGATGTATGCGATCCAATGAGTGTTGTTGCTCGTGGCAAGCATCGTTGTTTTCTGACCTTCACAAGATGATTTGAGCAGATATGGGTATATCTACTTGATGAAACATAAGTCTGAAATAGTTGAAAGGTTCAAAGAATTTCAGAGTGAAGTGGAAAAATCATCGTAACAAGAAAATAAAGTTTCTACGATCTGATCGCGGAGACAAATATTTGAGTTACGAGTTTGGTCTTCAATTAAAACAATGTGGAATAGTTTCACAGCTCACGCCACCTGGAACACCACATCGTTATGGTGTGTCCGAACGTCGTAACCGCACTTTATTTGATATGGTGCGATCTATGATATCTCTTTACCACTATCGTTTTGGGGTTATGCATTAGAGACAGCTGCATTCACGTTTTAAAATAGGGCACCATCTAAATCCGTTGAGACGACACTGTATGAACTATGGTTTAGCAGTAAACCTAACCTGTTGTTTCTTAAAGTTTGGGGCTGCGATGCTTATGTGAAAAAGGTTTCATCCTGATAAGCTCGAACCCAAATCGGAGAAGTGCGTCTTCATACCCAAAGGAAATTGTTGGGTACACCTTCTATCACAGATCCGAAGGCAAGACATTCGTTGCTAAAATGGATCCTTTCCAGAGAAGGAGTTTCTCTCGAAAAAAGTGAGTGGGAGGAGAGTAGAACTTGATGAGGTAATTATACCTTCTCCCTTATTGGAAAGTAGTTCATCACAGAAATCAGTTCCAGTGATTCCTACACCAATAAGTGAGGAAGTTAATGATGATGATCATCAAACTTCAGATCAAGTTACTACCAAACCTCGTAGGTCTTCCAGAGTAAGATCCGCACCAGAGTGGTACGGTAATCATGTTCTGGAAGTCATGTTACTAGACCATGATGAACCTACGAACTATGAGGAAGCAATGATGAGCCCAGATTCCACGAAATGGCTTGAGGCCATGAAATCTGAGATATGATCCATGTATGAGAACAAAGTGTAGACTTTAATTGACTTGCCCGATGATCGGTGAGTCATTAAGAATAAATGGATCTTCAAGAGGAAGACGGACGTTGATAGTAGTGTTACTATCTACAAAGCTAGACTTGTCGAAAAAGGTTTTTGACAAAGTTCAAGGTGTTGAATACGATGAGATTTTCTTACTCGTATCGATGCTTAAAAGTCTGTCCGAATCATGTTAGCAATTGCCGCATTTTATGATTATGAAATTTGGCAGATGGATGTCAAAACTGCATTCCTGAATGGATTTCTGGAAGAAGAGTTGTATATGATGCAACCGGAAGGTTTTGTCGATCCAAAGGGAGCTAACAAAGTGTGCAAGCTCCAGCGATCCATTTATGGACTGGTGCAAGAATCTCGGAGTTGGAATATACGCTTTGATAAGTTGATCAAAGCATATAGTTATTGTACAGACTTACAGTGAAGCCTGTATTTACAAGAAAGTGAATGGGAGCACTACAACATTTCTGATAAGTATATGTGAATGACATATTGTTGATCGGAAATAATGTAGAATTATTCTGCAAAGCATGAAAGGATACTTGAATAAAAGTTTTTCAAAGAAAGACCTTGGTGAAGCTGCTTACACATTGAGCATCAAGATCTATATAGATAGATGAAGACGCTTGATAAGATTTTTTCAATGAATACATACCTTGATAAATTTTTGAAATAGTTCAAAATGGAACAGTCAAAGAAGGAGTTCTTGCCTGTGTTGCAAGGTGTTAAGTTGAGTAAGACTCAAAGCCCGACCACGGCAGAAAATAGAAAGAGAATGAAAGTCATTCCCTATGCCTCAGTCATAGGTTCTATAAAGTATGCCATGCTGTATACCAGATCTATTGTATGCCATACCACTGAGTTTGGCAAGTGAGTACAATAGTGATCTAGGAGTAGATCACTGGAGAGCGGTCAAAATTGTCCTTAGTGGAATAAGGATATGTTTCTCGATTATGGAAAAAGGTTCGTCGTAAAAGGTTACGCCGATGCAAGTTTGACACTAATCTAGATGACTCTAAGTCTTGATCTAGATACATATTGAAAGTGGGAGCAATTAGCTAGAGTAGCTCCGTGCAGAGCATTGTAGACATAGAATTCGCAAAATACTTACGGATCTGTATATGACATACCCGTTGACTAAGATTCTCTCACAAGCAAAATATGATCACACCTTAGTACTCCTTGGGTGTTAATCACATAGCGATGTGAACTAGATTACTGAATCTAGTAAACCCTTTGGGTGTTGGTCACATAGCGATGTGAACTATGGGTGTTAATCACATGGTGATGTGAACTATTGCTGTTAAATCACATGGCGATGTGAACTAGATTATTGACTCTAGTGCAAGTGGGAGACTGAAGGAAATATGCCCTAGAGGCAATAATAAAGTTATTATTTATTTCCTTATATCATGATAAATGTTTATTATTCATGCTAGAATTGTATTAACCGGAAACATAATACATGTGTGAATACATAGACAAACAGAGTGTCACTAGTATGCCTCTACTTGACTAGCTCGTTAATCAAAGATGGTTATGTTTCCTGACCATGAACAACGAGTTGTTATTTGATTAACGAGGTCACATCATTAGTGGAATGATCTGATTGACATGACCCATTCCATTAGCTTAGCACCTGATCGTTTAGTATGTTGCTATTGCTTTCTTCATGACTTATACATGTTCCTATGACTATGAGATTATGCAACTCCCGTTTGCCGGAGGAACACTTTGGGTGCTACCAAACGTCACAACGTAACTGGGTGATTATAAAGGAGCATTACAGGTGTCTCCAAAGGTAGATGTTGGGTTGGCGTATTTCGAGATTAGGATTTGTCACTCCGATTGTCGGAGAGGTATCTCTGGGCCCTCTCGGTAATGCACATCACATAAGCCTTGCAAGCACTGCAACTAATATGTTAGTTGTGAGATGATGTATTACGGAACGAGTAAAGAGACTTGCCGGTAACGAGATTGAACTAGGTATTGGATACCGACGATCAAATCTCGGGAAAGTAACATACCGATGACAAAGGGAACAACGTATGTCGTTATGCGGTCTGACCGATAAAGATCTTCGTAGAATATGTAGGAGCCAATATGGGCATCCAGGTCCCGCTATTGGTTATTGACCGGAAACGTGTCTTGGTCATGTCTACATTGTTCTCGAACCCGTAGGGTCCGCACGCTTAAGGTTTCGATGACAGTTATATTATGAGTTTATGAGTTTTGATGTACCGAAGGAGTTCGGAGTCCCGGATGAGATCGGGGACATGACGAGGAGTCTCGAAATGATCGAGACGTAAAGATCGATATATTGGATGACTATATTCGGAGTTCGGAAAGGTTCCGAGTGATTCGGGTATTTTCCGGAGTACCGGGGGGTTACGGGAATACGGGGAAGAGTATTGGGCCTTGATGGGCTTTAGTGGGAAGAGGAGAAAAAGGCTGCGCCCCCCCTCCCCTCTAGTCCGAATTGGACTAGGGAAAAGGGGGCCGGCCACCTCTCCTTCTCCTCCTATTCCTTCTCCCTTCCTCCCCTCTTGGTGGACTCCTACTAGGACTTGGAGTCCTAGTAGTACTCCCTATCCTGGCCGCACCTTTGCCTTGGCCGGCCTCCTCCTCCTCCATCCTTTATATACAGGGGCAGGGGGCACCCCATAGACACAAGTTGATCCACGTGATCTATTTCTTAGCCGTGTGCGGTGCCCCCTGCCACCATATACCTCGATAATACTGTAGCGGAGTTTAGGCGAAGCCCTGCTGCTGTAGTTCATCAAGATCGTCACCACGCCGTCGTGCTGACGAAACTCTTCCCCGACACTTTGCTGGATCGGAGTCCGGGGATCGTCATCGGGCTGAACGTGTGCTCGAACTCGGAGGTGCCGTAGTTTCGGTGCTTGATCGGTTGGATCGTGAAGACGTACGACTACTTCCTCTACGTCGTGTCATCGCTTCCGCAGTCGGTCTGCGTTGGGTACGTAGACAACACTCTCCCCTCGTTGCTATGCATCACATGATCCTGTGTGCGCGTAGGAAATTTTTGAAATTACTACGAAACCCAACAGTGGTATCAGAGCCTAGGTTATTTATGTTGATGTTATATGCACGAGTAGAACACAAGTGAGTTGTGGACGATACAAGTCATACTGCCTACCAGCATGTCATACCTTGGTTCGGCGGTATTGTTGGACGAGACGACCCAGACCAACCTTACGCGTACGCTTACGCGAGACCGGTTCCCTCAACGTGCTTTGCACAGAGATGGCTTGCGGGCGACTGCCTCTCCAACTTTAGTTGAACCAAGTATGGCTACGCCCGGTCCTTGCGAAGGTTAAAACGGAGTCTATTTGACAAACTATCGTTGTGGTTTTGATGCGTAGGTGAGATTGGTTCTTACTTAAGCCCGTAGCAGCCACGTAAAGCATGCAACAACAAAGTAGAGGACGTCTAACTTGTTTTTGCAGGGCATGTTGTGATGTGATATGGTCAAGGCATGATGCTGAATTTTATTGTATGAGATGATCATGTTTTGTAACCAAGTTATCGGCAACTGGCACGAGCCATATGGTTGTCGCTTTATTGTATGCAATGCAATCGCGATGTAATGCTTTACTTTATTACTAAACGGTAGTGATAGTCGTGGAAGCATAAGATTGGCGAGACGACAACGATGCTACGATGGAGATCAAGGTGTCGCGCCGGTGACGATGGTGATCATGACGGTGCTTCGGAGATGGAGATCACAAGCAAAAGATGATGATGGCCATATCATATCACTTATATTGATTGCATGTGATGTTTATCTTTTTATGCATCTTATCTTGCTTTGATTGACGGTAGCATTATAAGATGATCTCTCACTAAATTATCAAGAAGTGTTCTCCCTGAGTATGCACCGTTGCGAAAGTTCTTCGTGCTGAGACACCACGTGATGATCGGGTGTGATAGGCTCTACGTTCAAATACAACGGGTGCAAAACAGTTGCGCACGCAGAATACTCAGGTTAAACTTGACGAGCCTAGCATATGCAGATATGGCCTCGGAACACGGAGACCGAAAGGTCAAGCGTGAATCATATAGTAGATATGATCAACATAATGATGTTCACCGATGAAACTACTCCATCTCACGTGATGATCGGACATGGTTTAGTTGATTTGGATCACGTGATCACTTAGAGGATTAGAGGGATCTCTATCTAAGTGGGAGTTCTTAAGTAATATGATTAAATTGAACTTAAATTTATCATGAACTTAGTCCTGGTAGTATTTTGCAAATCATGTTGTAGATCAATAGCTCGCGTTGTTGCTTCCCTGTGTTTATTTTGATATGTTCCTAGAGAAAATTGTGTTGAAAAATGTTAGTAGCAATGTTGAGGATTTGATCCGTGATCTGAGGTTAAATCCTCATTGCTGCACAGAAGAATTATGTCCTTAATGCACCGCTAGGTGACAGACCTATTGCAGGAGCAGATGCAGAAGTTATGAACGTCTGGCTAGCTCAATATGATGACTACTTGATAGTTTAGTGCACCATGCTTAACGGCTTAGAATCGGGACTTCAAAGACGTTTTGAACGTCATGGACCATATGAGATGTTCCAGGAATTGAAGTTAATATTTCAAGCAAATACCCGAGTTGAGAGATATGAAGTCTCCAACAAGTTCTATAGCTAAAAGATGGAGGAGAATCGCTCAACTAGTGAGCATGTGCTCAGATTCTCTGGGTACTTCAATCGCTTGAATCAAGTGGGAGTTAAACTTCCAGATAAGATAGTGATTGACAGAATTCTCTAGTCACCATCACCAAGTTAGTAGAACTTCGTGATGAACTATAGTATGCAAGGGATGATGAAAATGATTCCGAGCTCTTCGTGATGTTGAAATCAACGAAGGTAGAAATCAAGAAAGAGCATCAAGTGTTGATGGTTGACAAGATCACTAGTTTCAAGAAAAGGGCAAAGGGAAAGAAAGGGGAACTTCAAATAGATTGACAAGCAAGTTGTCACTCCCACGAAGAAGCCCAAAGCTGAACCAAAGCCTGAAACTGAGTGCTTACACTGCAAAGGAAATGGTCACTGGAAGCGGAACTACCCTAAATATTTGGTGGATAAGAAGGATGGCAAAGTGAAAAAGGGTATATTTGATATACAGGTGTTTGATGTGTGCTTTACTAGTGTTTATAGCAACCCCTCGGTATTTGGTACTGGTTCAGTTGCTAAGAGTAGTAACTCGAAACGGGAGTTGCAGAATAAACAGAAACTAGTTAAGGGTGAAGTGATGATGTGTGTTGAAAGTAGTTTCAAGATTGATATGATCATCATCACACACTCCCTATTCTTTCGGGATTAGTGTTGAACCTAAATAAATGTTATTTGGTGTTTGCGTTGAGCATGAATATGATTTGATCATGTTTATTGCAATACGGTTATTCATTTAAGTAAGAGAATAAACTGTTGTTCTATTTACATGAATAAAACCTTATATGGTTACACACCCAATGAAAATGGTTCATTGGATCACGATCGTAGTGATACACATATTCATAATATTGATGCCAAAAGATGCAAAGTTAATAATGATAGTGCAACTTATTTGTGGCACTGCCGTTTGGGTCATATCGGTGTAAAGCGCATGAAGAAACTCCATAAAGATGGATTTTCGGAATCACTTGGTTATGAATCATTTGATGCTTGCGAACCGTGCCTTTTGGGCAAGATGACTAAAACTCCGTTCTTCGGAACAATGGAACGAGTTACTGACTTGTTGGAAATAATACATACCGATGTATGCGATCCAATGAGTGTTGTTGCTCGTGGCAAGCATCGTTGTTTTCTGACCTTCACAAGATGATTTGAGCAGATATGGGTATATCTACTTGATGAAACATAAGTCTGAAATAGTTGAAAGGTTCAAAGAATTTCAGAGTGAAGTGGAAAAATCATCGTAACAAGAAAATAAAGTTTCTGCGATCTGATCGCGGAGACAAATATTCGAGTTACGAGTTTGGTCTTCAATTAAAACAATGTGGAATAGTTTCACAGCTCACGCCACCTGGAACACCACATCGTTATGGTATGTCCGAACGTCGTAACCGCACTTTATTTGATATGGTGCGATCTATGATATCTCTTTACCACTATCGTTTTGGGGTTATGCATTAGAGACAGCTGCATTCACGTTTTAAAATAGGGCACCATCTAAATCCGTTGAGACGACACTGTATGAACTATGGTTTAGCAGTAAACCTAACCTGTTGTTTCTTAAAGTTTGGGGCTGCGATGCTTATGTGAAAAAGGTTTCATCCTGATAAGCTCGAACCCAAATCGGAGAAGTGCGTCTTCATACCCAAAGGAAATTGTTGGGTACACCTTCTATCACAGATCCGAAGGCAAGACATTCGTTGCTAAAATGGATCCTTTCCAGAGAAGGAGTTTCTCTCGAAAGAAGTGAGTGGGAGGAGAGTAGAACTTGATGAGGTAATTATACCTTCTCCCTTATTGGAAAGTAGTTCATCACAGAAATCAGTTCCAGTGATTCCTACACCAATAAGGGAGGAAGTTAATGATGATGATCATCAAACTTCAGATCAAGTTACTACCAAACCTCGTAGGTCTTCCAGAGTAAGATCCGCACCAGAGTGGTACGGTAATCATGTTCTGGAAGTCATGTTACTAGACCATGATGAACCTACGAACTATGAGGAAGCAATGATGAGCCCAGATTCCACGAAATGGCTTGAGGCCATGAAATCTGAGATATGATCCATGTATGAGAACAAAGTGTAGACTTTGATTGACTTGCCCGATGATCGGTGAGTCATTAAGAATAAATGGATCTTCAAGAGGAAGACGGACGTTGATAGTAGTGTTACTATCTACAAAGCTAGACTTGTCGAAAAAGGTTTTTGACAAAGTTCAAGGTGTTGAATACGATGAGATTTTCTTACTCGTATCGATGCTTAAAAGTCTGTCCGAATCATGTTAGCAATTGCCGCATTTTATGATTATGAAATTTGGCAGATGGATGTCAAAACTGCATTCCTGAATGGATTTCTGGAAGAAGAGTTGTATATGATGCAACCGGAAGGTTTTGTCGATTCAAAGGGAGCTAACAAAGTGTGCAAGCTCCAGCGATCCATTTATGGACTGGTGCAAGAATCTCGGAGTTGGAATATACGCTTTGATAAGTTGATCAAAGCATATAGTTATTGTACAGACTTACAGTGAAGCCTGTATTTACAAACAAAGTGAGTGGGAGCACTACAACATTTCTGATAAGTATATGTGAATGACATATTGTTGATCGGAAATAATGTAGAATTATTCTGCAAAGCATGAAAGGATACTTGAATAAAAGTTTTTCAAAGAAAGACCTTGGTGAAGCTGCTTACACATTGAGCATCAAGATCTATATAGATAGATGAAGACGCTTGATAAGATTTTTTCAATGAATACATACCTTGATAAATTTTTGAAATAGTTCAAAATGGAACAGTCAAAGAAGGAGTTCTTGCCTGTGTTGCAAGGTGTTAAGTTGAGTAAGACTCAAAGCCCGACCACGGCAGAAAATAGAAAGAGAATGAAAGTCATTCCCTATGCCTCAGTCATAGGTTCTATAAAGTATGCCATGCTGTATACCAGATCTATTGTATGCCATACCACTGAGTTTGGCAAGTGAGTACAATAGTGATCTAGGAGTAGATCACTGGAGAGCGGTCAAAATTGTCCTTAGTGGAATAAGGATATGTTTCTCGATTATGGAAAAAGGTTCGTCGTAAAAGGTTACGCCGATGCAAGTTTGACACTAATCTAGATGACTCTAAGTCTTGATCTAGATACATATTGAAAGTGGGAGCAATTAGCTAGAGTAGCTCCGTGCAGAGCATTGTAGACATAGAATTCGCAAAATACTTACGGATCTGTATATGACATACCCGTTGACTAAGATTCTCTCACAAGCAAAACATGATCACACCTTAGTACTCCTTGGGTGTTAATCACATAGCGATGTGAACTAGATTACTGAATTTAGTAAACCCTTTGGGTGTTGGTCACATAGCGATGTGAACTATGGGTGTTAATCACATGGTGATGTGAACTATTGCTGTTAAATCACATGGCGATGTGAACTAGATTATTGACTCTAGTGCAAGTGGGAGACTGAAGGAAATATGCCCTAGAGGCAATAATAAAGTTATTATTTATTTCCTTATATCATGATAAATGTTTATTATTCATGCTAGAATTGTATTAACCGGAAACATAATACATGTGTGAATACATAGACAAACAGAGTGTCACTAGTATGCCTCTACTTGACTAGCTCGTTAATCAAAGATGGTTATGTTTCCTGACCATGAACAATGAGTTGTTATTTGATTAACGAGGTCACATCATTAGTTGAATGATCTGATTGACATGACCCATTCCATTAGCTTAGCACCTGATCGTTTAGTATGTTGCTATTGCTTTCTTCATGACTTATACATGTTCCTATGACTATGAGATTATGCAACTCCCGTTTGCCGGAGGAACACTTTGGGTGCTACCAAACGTCACAACGTAAATGGGTGATTATAAAGGAGCATTACAGGTGTCTCCAAAGGTAGATGTTGGGTTGGCATATTTCGAGATTAGGATTTGTCACTCCGATTGTCGGAGAGGTATCTCTGGGCCCTCTCGGTAATGCACATCACATAAGCCTTGCAAGCACTGCAACTAATATGTTAGTTGTGAGATGATGTATTACGGAACGAGTAAAGAGACTTGCCGGTAACGAGATTGAACTAGGTATTGGATACCGACGATCAAATCTCGGGCAAGTAACATACCGATGACAAAGGGAACAACGTATGTCGTTATGCGGTCTGACCGATAAAGATCTTCGTAGAATATGTAGGAGCCAATATGGGCATCCAGGTCCCGCTATTGGTTATTGACCGGAAACGTGTCTTGGTCATGTCTACATTGTTCTCGAACCCGTAGGGTCCGCACGCTTAAGGTTTCGATGACAGTTATATTATGAGTTTACGAGTTTTGATGTACCGAAGGAGTTCGGAGTCCCGGATGAGATCGGGGACATGACGAGGAGTCTCGAAATGGTCGAGACGTAAAGATCGATATATTGGATGACTATATTCGGAGTTCGGAAAGGTTCCGAGTGATTCGGGTATTTTCCGGAGTACCGGGGGGTTACGGGAATACGGGGAAGAGTATTGGGCCTTGATGGGCTTTAGTGGGAAGAGGAGAAAAAGGCTGCGCCCCCCCTCCCCTCTAGTCCGAATTGGACTAGGGAAAAGGGGGCCGGCCACCTCTCCTTCTCCTCCTATTCCTTCTCCCTTCCTCCCCTCTTGGTGGACTCCTACTAGGACTTGGAGTCCTAGTAGTACTCCCTATCCTGGCCGCACCTTTGCCTTGGCCGGCCTCCTCCTCCTCCATCCTTTATATACAGGGGCAAGGGGCACCCCATAGACACAAGTTGATCCACGTGATCTATTTCTTAGCCGTGTGCGGTGCCCCCTGCCACCATATACCTCGATAATACTGTAGCGGAGTTTAGGCGAAGCCCTGCTGCTGTAGTTCATCAAGATCGTCACCACGCCGTCGTGCTGACGAAACTCTTCCCCGACACTTTGCTGGATCGGAGTCCGGGGATCGTCATCGGGCTGAACGTGTGCTCGAACTCGGAGGTGCCGTAGTTTCGGTGCTTGATCGGTTGGATCGTGAAGACGTACGACTACTTCCTCTACGTCGTGTCATCGCTTCCGCAGTCGGTCTGCGTTGGGTACGTAGACAACACTCTCCCCTCGTTGCTATGCATCACATGATCCTGTGTGCGCGTAGGAAATTTTTGAAATTACTACGAAACCCAACATGTGGCTTGCCTCCCTTGCACCGAAGAGGAAACCTGCGCTCTGCACCCGCGTGGTGAAGGAAATATGCCCTAGAGGCAATAATAAAGTTATTATTTATTTCCTTATTTCATGATAAATGTTTATTATTCATGCTAGAATTATATTAACCGGAAACTTAGTACATGTGTGAATACATAGACAAACATAATGTCACTGGTATGCCTCTACTTGACTAGCTCGTTAAATCAAAGATGGTTGAGTTTCCTAGCCATCACTACTAGGAAAAACCTTATACGCAGAAGTTTATCAGTAGCGCGGTTTAAAAATGGGCGCTACTGCTAATTAGTAGTAGCGGGGGTATAAAAACCGCGCTACTACTAAGTTGATAGTAGTAGCGAGGGTTATAAACCCGCGCTGCTACTAAATGGTCTCCAACAATACCCCCGGGATAGGCCATAGTAGTAGCGAGGGGTATAAACCGGCGCTACTAGTAAAAAGTAGTAGTAGTGCAAGTAAGACCCCAACGCTACTACTAAGCGTGTCCACCCCGGCCCGGTCCACACTCCCACCACACCAACCGTCCCACACCACCAACCCCCCGTCTGTCTCAGAAAAAAAACACGCAGCCCGAATCCCCCACCTCCTCTCCTCCATGCGTCAGCCCCCATGGACCCCGCTGCATGCGCCACGGCGCGGCCGCGCGCCCGC
>NC_041385.1:786187994-786197034 GCF_002162155.2 Triticum dicoccoides | reverse complement strand
CCCCGTCTCGCGCCGCTGCCGGCCCCCGCCCCCTTCCGCCGCGCACGTGCCCGCCCGCCACGGCGCCAGCTCCTCCTCCACCGCGTCCCCGATCCAGATCCCCTCCACCGCGGCCTCCTTCCACCTCCTCTCCTCTCCAAACGGCATGGCCGGCTTCATCGTCGGATTCCTTGCCGCAGGCCGAACCCGCGAGAACCGGTATAAAACCGTCCCGGTTCGCCAGTCTTTTCTCTGTTTTTTTTGTTTAGATTAGATTGGTTTTTTATTTTTAGATCATTAATTAGTGAACGTTCACCTTTTTAGATTTGTTGGTGAACGAATTCGTTCGTTAGTCTCTGTTAGAGGACGTTCATCTGATAGAATTTTCTTTTTCTGTTTCTTTTCGGCAAAGAAACTATCCGTAAATAGCTTGATCGCAGTTTAGCCCCTAATTTTAAACTAGCGTAACTTTTACCTCGTTTGTCCAAATTAGATGAAACCAACGCCTAAGTCTTTGCAACGATCCCCTCTATCCAGTAAACAAATTTGAACATCATTTGACAAATTAAAATTTGAGTTTAGTTCAGATTAGTATTTGATCTTATTTTGTTTGTATCTTGAGTTTCGTAGCTCCGCTTGAGTTGATTCTTTTTGCTAATCGTAGCTAATCACATACACCTACTGTTAAGATATAATCCACATAAAATAATGTTGTTAGAATTTGTTTTATATTTAGATTTGTTATGTTCTTGTTTCGAGTTTTATTTGGATCTTTTCCTGATTTTTGTTTGCATCATTTGCTTGATTGCTTATGTATGCTATTGTTTGTTTATGATAGATTTTCCAGAGTGTGAAGCTTGTTACTACGAACCTATAGAGTTTTCTGATCGTCAGCAAGGCAAGTTACACTTTGATCATACTTTTCTATACCCAATTTTTTACTATGCATTAGTTTTGCCCCTCAAATATTTGCATGAGTAGGATTGGGAACATGCACTACTGTAAACAGGGAATTTGCCATCAGTCAGCTCTTTGCTGTCTGCCAGCGGATGGCAAAGAACGTCTTTGCCATCTTCTTAAAAGAACAGACGGCAAAGAACTAACATATGTGGTTTGGTTGTAGTTCATGAGGTAGGAACCTATTACCTTTGATCACCCCGGGAATATACGTTGTGCTCTTATATTGCTTAGCCATGCTCTTAGATGGGGATTGGATTGTGATACACATGGAAGTTGTGAGAGATAATAATTTTTGGATAACATTAAGGTGGCAACTTTAATACACATCTAGGTGAACTGGTTGGGGCACCTGGAAAACCAGTGCTTGCCCGTTTGGGAAATCCTGGAGTACCCATGTGATTTTTCCTCGGTTCGCCACCCAGGCTCAAAGGGATCATATGATGTTTCATGCCTAGAAACTTCCGTGTGCAGCCACAAGCCATTATGGGCTCTGGCATAGTTGAGCAAGTTGTGTGAGCTCTTGCAGAGGTGGACTAGCAGATGTAGGGGATAGTAGGTGTACCGGTCTACCCAGAGTAGAGAGTTAATTCTTCAGAAAGACTATGTCTTGATCTTCCAATCATGGATGCGGTCGAGTCTTATGGGGAAAAGTGTGCAACCTCTACAGAGTGTATAAACTAATCATGGTTAGCCGTGTCCTCGGTTATGGACATCTTGAGTATGTGGAAGTGGATATTATTGTTGATCTCATCGCTCCTTAATTAATGAAATGGGTTTAATGATGATACTTTGATTAAGGTTGGGATTTGAGTTGGAGGAACCTTCTCAAATACTGGTTTAACTTTATAGTAAATAAATTTTATTCCTTTGTTGTAGAGAAAAATTAGCTTTATGCAAAACATTAAACTTAGAGCCTCCACCAGCCAAATATGCATGTAGATATAGTTTCTTGCATTCATTTGCTTTACAGTGTAACTCTGCCAGCATATTCCATGTGCTGACCTACACGACTTCAACGTCTCATGTTGCAGACTTTTCTGACGAAGAATGAGGTGTGATAGGTTGTTGTCATGCACTCAACTATGTTGTTGGAGTTGGTGGACTCATTTATCTTTGAAGCTTACGCGGTTATATAGTTTAGATGGCCTTCAGCCATACTATTTGTGTAACAGATATTCTTTATGAGGACCTCGATGTAATAAGTGTGTGATTGAACTCTGTTATAATTCCTCGAGTACTATGTGTGTCAGCATACTGATCCAGGTATGGCACTTAAGCATAGAGACTCGGTCCATTCAGATCGTGGTTGCTACAACACACGTTGAACAGATGCACAACCGATTCATCCTTGGCTTGTGTTCCATGGAGGGAATTGTGGCACATACAACGGTGATCCAGTCTACAATGGTTGGCTGCCAAAAACGCAAATGCTTCCTATTTCCGTATCCAAGTGAATTGAGCCAAACCACTTCCACTCTATACTATCTAGGTAGGTAGTACATAGCAAAGGCACAAGGACAACGTTGATCACAACCATGCATAACCTTTTACTGTGAGGTTGTCCTTGCTTCTGATTGGTTTAGGACAATTCCCACGCCGGAGCTTAGAGCATCTATATAGCCAGACCTCTCAAACCTTTCTCAAATGTCTGGAGGGATGATCCGGACACCGCTTGGATCGAAAACGTCACCCATCCTAAAGCTAGCCCAAACGTCTTGGTTGTCCAACACCCCTCAAATCCAACCCATATGTGGGGTGGATTTGGGCCGTCTGGACATCCCTCAAACGCAAAATCACAACGACGTTCTCAAGAGAATAGCGGCACTCGTGGGTGTCGCCGCCGTCGATGCCAAAATGCAGAGCTTTCCCACGGCAGCTCACCCTTGCCACCACGTGGCGCTTAGACCAACTACGATGAGTACAAGCTTCCAGATCTGGATTTGAGCGTCACCACTTCCAACTATATGGAGCGAGCCCGGGCCACCTGCCTCTACATCCCTCGCCGTCCAAACAACCAAGAGGCAAGCCACCACCGCTACCAAGGCACCCACTGAAGAGACAACCATGCGGACCACCATCCGGAGCAACTGCCCCGGCATCCATCTCCTAAGCCACCGCCATAGGACCACATCACACGCCCCAAACCACTGTAGGAAGAGGAGAGGACCCAACCGTCCACTTATAGCCCGACATCAGTCATCGAGTCTAGGTCGACACCTCCATCGTAGGAGGCATCAACGTCTATGTCCCGTGCCAATCCCAATGGACCGAGGGGGGGTGAACAACCTGGTGGGAAAGCAAGCCCTAGTTCTCTTACCTTGATCAAGGCGAGCTTGCACGCCGCTACACCAATGACCAACGGTGCCACCCTGACCGACGGCATAATAGTTGCCGGGGCATCACACTCGGACCGGCACCAAGACCAAGAAGCAGTAAAGGAGAGCACTCACGCGAAGGCACACACCAGCTTGGACTAGGTCGGCTCCCCGTACCTGCTCACTGCCCAATGTCGTCCACCACTACCTTCATGTGTTTCCACACCGCGAACACGGCTAATGAGCCCGTCATCTGCTGCACGGAGCCTCCCCTTACTCTGCCTTCTCGGAGCGTGGGCTGCATGAAGAACAACACCGCCACCTCCCGCCCCCACCATCCAGTCGGCCGCACCGCCACCAATCCACCACTCCAGCCACACCCACGGCAGGCTCGCCGGCCTGCCTACCAGAACCGCCCACAGGCCCCATTGCCTAGATCTGGACAAAACGTTGTAGCCACGGGCATGCAGCCGCTTCGTGACGAACTGCCGCCCAAACCTTCATCGCCCCGCCACACTGCAAGAACACCGCAACAGTGCATACGGGCCATGCGTGCATGATAGAAGTACAACTATCAAACCAAACCAGACCAAATTGCAAATGCTACAATCCAAACCAATCCAAACTGAATGTATTTCCAAGCCAAATCCATCCAGACCATTTTCTACATATAGTTTGAACCCAAAGTCCCAAACCATGGGTCAGTGAGCAGCAACTAGAACGTTGGACCCCAACTTAACTTGTACGTACAGAGTTACAAAAGGTATGAGGTACGTACAGAACTACAAAAGGTAGGAGGCAAGTACGAACAGCGGCTAGCCTGGTGTGTGCTTGGTGTGAGGAGCTTCGGTATACATAGTCCGTGCATGCATTGGAAGAGCAGATGGTGGCACCGGCACGGTGGCCTGTGACCGACAGCAAGATCGGGGTCTTCCAGTTCCTCATCGGCTTCGTCGGCCACATCGGCAAGGTCGAGCTCACGACCATATCCATTGTCAGCATCGTCGAAGGCCTTGTCTTTGGGTTCCTCATGTTCTGCATGGAGTTGAGTATTGTCACAAGAGATCTCGGTGGTGGCGGGGCGGTACTTGCGCTCATGTCACTCATCTCCGGCAGCCGCTGCACCTAAACCAAGCATTGGTCTCACATGACGCAGACGGTGTGTGCTTAAACTGGTTGCTAGACTGGTTTTTATCCCTGGATTACAACAGTCTGAGACCAATTTGTCTCTGTCCAGACCAAGCCAATTCAATTTATTAATTACAAATGTCCACACCAAACCAAACTACAATAGAGGCTCAACCCATTTCAACCAAATGAAAGTAGCCCAACAGGAAAACCAAATTGAATTGTTCGAGTCCAAACTATTCCCAGGTTTACGTGCATCTGACTCCTCCGCTCGGTTCAGTCACCTCACGCCAAACACGTCCGAGAGGAGGAGAGAGGGGCCTGTTGCCTGGCATTGCAAGGTGCTTTGCCCTAGCGCTTCTGCCGCCAGCGGCGGCGGAGAAGGAAGGAGAGGTAAGCGAGAAGACGTGGGTTGGTGCACCGCCCGAGCCGCCTATGTTGGCTTCGGTACCATTCTATCTTGTAGGTGCCCTGAATTCTTGATGGCACCCCATTTTTAGATTTCAACGGTGTAAAGTAAACCAAATCAAAGTTTGAGGTTGTAATGTAAACCTTAGTACAAGTTCATGACTTCTCTCAAGTTAAAAGTAACATTCAGTGGTACTTGTTGTTACGATCCTAGGAGGTGTGCCTATCCAAATTTTTGAGTAAACATGTACATAACCAGTGCCGCTTAGGAGGTGTGCCTATCCAAGTTAAAAGAATTACCTATCATCCAAATTAAACTTCCATGGTCCAAATTAACTCACATTTCAGATTTTACCATAACCATTTCTTTGAGATCATTGCATCTCTAACCAGTGCCGCTTGAAGCGCACTACAATATCTTTGTGTATTTTTTTGAGGTTTTCGTATTCCATAAAGAAAAGATAAGGGCATCCCCAACATTGACCCCCAAATCAGACACCATATCCGTTCGTGGACCATTGGGGACCAGACCACAAAATTTGAAGAAACTGGACACATTACATGCAAACCGGATGAGAAGAATTACATTTCAGACACATTTCATATAAACTGGACAAAACAATTACATTTCATACATACTTCTACTAAACTATAGGGGACTGGGCTATTCTAACTTAGCCTATCGTTGGCCGCGGCGGGGCCTGATGACCCACACGTATAGGGGATCTATCGTAGTCCTTTCCATAAGTAAGAGTGTCTAACCCAACGAGGAGTAGAAGGAAATGACAAGCGGTTTTCAGTAAGGTATTCTCTGCAAGCACTTAAATTATCGGTAACAGATAGTTTTGTGATAAGGTAATTCGTAACGGGTGACAAGTAACAAAAGTAAACAAGGTGCAGAAAGGGGGCCCAATCCTTTTTGTAGCAAAGGACAAGACTGGACAAACTCTTATATAAAGGAAAACACTCCCGAGGACACATGGGAATTATTGTCAAGCTAGTTTTCATCATGCTCATATGATTCGCGTTCGTTACTTTGATAATTTGATATGTGGGTGGACCGGTGCTTGGGTACTACCCTTCCTTGGACAAGCATCCCAGTTATGATTAACACCTCTCACAAGCATCCGCAACTACAAAAGAACAATTAAGATAAACCTAACCACAACATGAAACATATGGATCCAAATCAGCCCCTTACGAAGCAACGCATAAACTAGGGTTTAAGCTTATGTCACTCTAGCAACCCATCATCTACTTATTCCTTCCCAATGCCATCCTCTAGGCCCAAACAATGGTGAAGTGTCATGTAGTCGATGTTCACATAACACCACTAGAGGAGATACAACATACAACTCATCAAAATACCGAACGAATACCAAATTCACATGACTACTTATAGCAAGACTTCTCCCATGTCCTCGGGAACAAACGTAACTACTCACAAATCATATTCATGTTCATAATCAGAGGGGTATTAATATGCATTAAGGATCTGAACATATAATCCTCCAGCGAATAAACCAACTAGCATCAACTACAAGGAGTACTCAACACTACTAGCAACCCACAGGTACCAATCTGAGGTTTTGAGACAAAGATCGGATACAAGAGATGAACTAGGGTTTGAGAGGAGATGGTGCTGGTGAAGATGTTGATGGAGACTGACCCCCTCCCGATGAGAGGATCGATGGTGATGACGATGGTGATGATTTCCCCCTCCCGGAGGGATGTTTCCCCGGCAGAACAGCTCCTCCGGAGCCCTAGATTGGTTTCGCCAAGGTTCCGCCTCGAGACGGCGACGCATCATCCCGAAAGCCTACTTCTGATTTTTTCGAGGGTGAAAGACTTCATATATTAAAAGATGGGCACCGGAGGCCTGCCGGGGGGCCAACGAGACAGGGGGGCGCGCCCAGGGGGGTAGGGCGCGCCCCCAGCCTCATGGCCAGGGTGTGGGCCCCCTCTGGTTGATTCTTTCGCCAGTATTTTTTATTATTTCCAAAACGTGCCTCCGTGAAGTTTCAGGACTTTGGAGTTGTGCAGAATAGGTCTCTAATATTTGCTCCTTTTCCACCTGAGAATTCCAGCTGTCGGCATTCTTCCTCTTCATGTAAACCTTGTAAAATAAGAGAGAAAAGACATAAGTATTGTGACATAACATGTAATAACAGCCTATAATGCAAAAAATATAAATATCTAAGCATGATGCAAAATGGACGTATCAACTCCCCCAAGCTTAGACCTCGCTTGTCCTCAAGCGGAAGCCGAAATCGAAAAATATGTCACTGTCCCACAACTCACTTGTGTTCTACTCGTGCATATAACATCTACGCATAAAACCAGGCTCGTATGCCACTGTTGGGGAACGTAGTAATTTCAAAAAAAAATCCTACGCACACGCAAGATCATGGTGATGCATAGCAAGGAGAGGGGAGAGTGTTGTCCACGTACCTTCATAGACCGAAAGCGAAAGCGTTAGAACAACGTGGTTGATGTAGTCATATGTCTTCACGGCCCGACCGGTCAAGCACCGAAAGCACGACACCTCCGAGTTCTAGAACACGTTCAACTCGATGACGTCCCTCGAACTCCGATCCAGCCGAGTGTCGAGGGAGAGTTCTGTCAGCACGACGGCGTGGTGACGATGTTGATGTTCTACCGACGTAGGGCTTGCCTAAGCACCGCTACGATATTATCGAGGAGGACTATGGTGGAGGGGGGCACCGCACACGGTTAAGAGATCAATGATCAATTGTTGTCTCTATGCGGTGCCCCCTGCTCCCGTATATAAAGAAGCTAGGGGGGAGGCGGCCGACCAAGGAGGAGGGTGCGCCAAGGGGGGAGTCCTACTCCCACCGGGAGTAGGACTCCACCTTTCCTAGTGGGAGTAGGAGAGAAGGAAGGGAAAGGGAGAAGGGAAGGAAGGAGGGGGCGCAGCCCCTCCCCCTAGTCCAATTCGGACTAGGCCTGGGGGGGGGGGAGGGCGCGGCCTGCCCTAGGCAGCCCCTCTCTCTTTCCCGTATGGCCCAATAAGGCCCAATAGTTCTCCCCGGCGAATTCCCGTAACTCTCCGGTACTCCAATAAATACCCGAATCACTCGGAACCTTTCCGATGTTCGAATACAGTCGTCTAATATATCGATCTTTACGTCTTCGAGACTACTCGTCATGTCCCCGACCTTATCCGGGACTCTGAACTACCTTCGGTACATCAAAAGACATAACTCATAATATAAATCGTCACCGAACTTTAAGCGTGCGGACCCTACGGGTTCGAGAACTATGTAGACATGACCGAGACTAGTTTCCGGTCAATAACCAATAGCGGAACCTGGATGCTCATATTGGCTCCCACATATTGTATGAAGATCTTTATCGGTCAAACCGCATAACAACATAGGTTGTTCCTTTTGTCATCGGTATGTTACTTGCCCGAGATTCAATCGTCGGTATCTCAATACCTAGTTCAATCTCGTTACCGGCATGTCTCTTTACTCGTTATGTAATACATCATCCCGCAACTAACTCATTAGTCACATTGCTTGCAAGGCTTATAGTGATGTGCATTACCGAGAGGGCCCAGAGATACCTTTCTGACAATCAGAGTGACAAATCCTAATCTCGAAATACGCCAACTCAACAAGTACCTTCGGAGACACCTGTAGAGAACTTTTATAATCACCCAGTTACTTTGTGACGTTTGGTAGCACACAAAGTGTTCCTCTGGTAAACGGGAGTTGCATAATCTCATAGTCATAGGAACATGTATAAGTCATGAAGAAAGCAATAGCAACATACTAAACCACTACTAGGAAAATGCTTATAGGTGGACATTTAGCAGTAGCGTTGGTTAGATACCCCTCGCTACTGCTATTTAGCAGTAGCGTCAGCCAGCAACAGCGCTACAAGCACACGTTAGAAGTAGCGCTGGACTTCACGGCCAGCGCTACTGCTAATGGGACACGCTCTCGGCCCCCGTTGCAGCTTTAGCTATAGTGCTGGGCCCCCTCCCCCGCGCTGCCGCTAAGCCCACCTCTTCCTCCCGTGCTGGCCCACGCACCACCACTCTCCCCTCACTCACACTCACACGCTCACACCAGATCGAATCCCTCAGTCGTCCCCCGATCCGGCCGCCGCCCCCGCGTCCTACTCCGGCCGCCCTCCCCCGCGCCGGCCCTCCTCCCCTGCCGGCCGCCCCCCTGCACCGGCCCTCCTCCCTTGCCGGCCTCCCCCCGCACCGGCCATCCTCC
>NC_041385.1:786181675-786187599 GCF_002162155.2 Triticum dicoccoides | reverse complement strand
CGCCGGCCCTCCTCCATCGAGAGAGGTACTCCTCCCTCCTTCCTCCTCCTCCCTCCCTCCCTAGTTATAGTTATTAGAGAGTAGTTAATTATTTTGAATCCTAGTTGAAAAAATATAGGTTCTTATAATAATGTAGATGTTTTAGTTGAATTTTTAGGTGTTTTAGTTAAATTTGTAGGTGTTTTAGTTAAAAATGTAGGTTCTTAGAATAATGTAGGTGTTCTTAGAATAATGTAGGTGTTCTTAGAATAATGTATTTAAAAGAGTTTTAAGTGTTTTAGTTGTTTTATGCGTAGTTAACATAATTTTAGGTGGTTTAGTTGTTTTAGATGTGGTTAACAGAATTTTAGGTGTTTTAGTTGTTTTAGGTCTAGTTAACCGAATTCTAGGTATTTTTTTAGTTAAAGCAATTGTTGTTATTTTTTTAGTTCAATCAATTTTTCCTGTTATATGCAAATTTGTAGTGGACATGTCATATTTTGAACATGTCATATTTTTCCGAGTGGCCTATGTTTTGCCAGAAATGTCGATTCGTTTACGTTCTGGCAAATTTCAGGCGCTCGATTGATCCTGTTTTTAGCAAAGGTCATGCCAAATTTTGCTAAGTGTTTATTAATTTTGTTTTCATAATTTGGGAGAAGGTACAATTATCTTATCAAGCTCTACTTTCCTCCCACTCACTTCTTTCGAGAGAAACTCCTTCTCTAGGAAGGATCCATTTTAGCAACGAATATCTTGCCTTCGGATCTGTGATAGAAGGTGTACCCGATAGTTTCCTTTGGGTATTCTATGAAGACGCACTTCTCCAATTTGGGTTCAAGCTTATTAGGTTGAAACTTTTCCACATAAGCATCGCAACCCCAAACTTTAAGAAATGACAACTTCGGTTTCTTGCTAAACCCTAGTTCATAAGGCATCGTCTCAACGGATTTTGATGGTGCCCTATTTAAAGTGAATGCAGCTGTCTCTAATGCATAACCCCAAAACGATAGTGGTAAATTGGTAAGATACATCATAGATTGCACCATATCCAATAAAGTGTGGTTATGACGTTCGGACACACCATTCTGCTATGGTGTTCCATGTGGTGTGAGCTATGAAACTATTCCACATTGTTTTTAAATGAAGGCCAAACTCGTAACTCAAATATTCTCCTCTACGATCAGATTGTAGAAACTTTATTTTCTTGTTACGATGATTCTCCACTCCACTTCTGAAATTGTTTGAACTTCCAATTGTTTCAGACTTGTGCTTCATCAAGTAGATATACTTATATCTGCATAAATCATTTGTGAAGGTCAGAAAAATAACGATACTTGCCACGAGCATCAACAGTCATTGGACCGCATACATCGGTATGTATTATTTCCAACAAGTCAGTAGCTCGTTCCATTATTCCGGAGAATGGAGTTTTAGTCATCTTGCCCAAAAGGCATGGTTCACAAGCATCAAATGATTCAAAACCAAGTGATTCCGAAAATCCATCTTTATGGAGTTTCTTCATGCGCTTTACACCGATATGACCCAAACGGCAGTGCCACAAATAAGTTGCACTATCATTATTAACTTTGCATTTTTTGGCATGAATATGTGTATCACTACGATCGAGATCCAACAAACTATTTTCATTGGGTGTATGACCATCAAAGGTTTTATTCATGTATACAGAACAACAATTATTCTCTGACTTTAAATGAATAACCGTATTGCAATAAACATGATCAAATCATATTCATGCTCAACGCAAACACCAAATAACATTTATTTATGTTTAACACTAATCCCGAAAGTATATGGAGTGTGCGATGATGATCATATCAATCTTGGAACTACTTCCAACACACATCGTCACTTCACCCTCAACTAGTCTCTGTTTATTCCGTAACTCATATTTCGAGTTACTAATTTTTAGCAACCAAACAAGCAACAATAACTCAGGGGCTACTATAAACACTAGTGTGGTACACATCAATAACCTGTATATCAAATATACCCTTGTTCACTTTGCCATCCTACTTATTCACCAAATTTTTAGGGAATTTCCACTTCCAGTGACCATTTCCTTTGCAGTAGAAGCACTCAGTTTCAGGCTTTGGTCCATCTTTGGGTTTCTTCATGGGAGTGACAACTTGCTTGGCATTCCACTTGAAGTTCCCTTTCTTTCCCTTTGCCCTTTTCTTGAAACTAGTGGTCTTGTCAATCATCAACACTTGATGCTCTTTCTTGATTTCTACCTTCGTCGATTTCAACATCACGAAGAGCTCGGGAATCGTTTTCGTCATCCCTTGCATACTATAGTTCATCACGAAGTTCCAGTAACTTGGTGATGGTGACTAGAGAATTCTGTCAATCACTATCTTATCTGGAAGATTAACTCCTAATTGATTCAAGCAATTGTAGTACCCAGACAATCTGAGCACATGCTCACTAGTTGAGCGATTCCCCTCCATCTTTTAGCTATAGAACTTGTTGTAGACTTCATATCTCTCAACTCAGGTATTTGCTTGAAATATTAACTTCAACTCCTGGAACATCTCATATGGTCCATGACATTCAAAACATCTTTGAAGTCCCGATTCTAAGCCGTTAAGCATGGTGCACTAAACTATCAAGTAGTCATCATACCGAGCTTTGCCAAACGTTCATAACGTCTGTATATGCTCCTGCAATAGGTCCGTCACCTAGCGGTGCATTAAGGACATAATGCTTCTATGAAGCAACGAGGATAATCCTCAGATCATGGATCCAATCCCCATCATTGCTACTAACATCTTTCAACACAGTTTTCTCTAGGAACATATCAAAATAAACATATGAAAGCAACAACGGGAGCTATTGATCTACAACATAATTTGCAAAATACTACCAGGACTAAGTTCATGATAAATTTAAGTTCAATTAATCATATTACTTAAGAACTCCCACTTATATAGACATCCAGCTAATCATCTAAGTGATCACGTGATCCAAATCAACTAAACCATGTCCGATCATCACGTGAGATGGAGTAGTTTTCAATGATGAACATCACTATGTTGATCATATATACTATATGATTCACGCTCGACCTTTCGGTCTCAGTGTTCCGAGGCCATATCTGTATATGCTAGGCTCGTCAAGTTTAACCTGAGTATTCCGCGTGTGCAACTATTTTGCACCCGTTGTATTTGAACGTAGAGCCTATCACACCCGATCATCACGTGATGTCTGAGTACGAAGAACTTTCGCAATGGTGCATACTCAGGGAGAACACTTATACCTTGAAATTTAGTGAGAGATCATCTTATAATGCTACCGTCAATCAAAGCAAAATAAGATGCATAAAGGATAAACATCACACGCAATCAATATAAGTGATATGATATGGCCATCATCATCTTGTGCTTGTGATCACCATCTCCGAAGTACCTTCATGATCACCATCGTCACCGGTGCGACACCTTGATCTTCATCGTAGCATCGTTGTGGTTTTGCCACCTATTGCTTCTACGGCTATCGCTACCGCTTAGTGATAAAGTAAAGCAATTACAGGGCGATTGCATTGCATATAATAAAGCGACAACCATATGGCTCCTGCCAGTTGCCGATAACTCGGTTACAAAACATGATCATCTCATGCAATAAAATATAGCATCACGTCTTGACCATATCACATCACAACATGCCCTGCAAAAACAAGTTAGACGTCCTCTACTTTGTTGTTGCAAGTTTTACGTGGCTGCTACGGGCTAAGAAAGAACCGTTCTTACCTACGAATCAAAACCACAACGATAGTTCGTCAAGTTAGTGATGTTTTAACCTTCTCAAGGACCGGGCGTAGCCACACTCGGTTCAACTAAAGTTGGAGAAACTGACACCCGCCAACCACCTATGTGCAAAGCACGTTGGTAGAACCAGTCTCGCGTAAGCGTACGCATAATGTCGGTCCGGGCCGCTTCATCCAACAATACTGCCAAACCAGAGTATGACATGCTGGTAAGCAGTATGACTTGTATCACCCACAACTCACTTGTGTTCTACTCGTGCATATAACATCTACGCATAAAACTAGGCTCGGATGCCACTGTTGGGGAAGATAGTAATTTAAAAAAAAAAATCCTACGCACATGCAAGGTCATGCTGATGCATAGCGACAAGAGGGGAGAGTGTTGTCCACGTACCTTCGTAGACCGAAAGCGAAAGCATTAGAACAACGCGGTTGATGTAGCCGTATGTCTTCATGGCCCGACCGATCAAGCACCGAAAGCACGACACCTCCGAGTTCTAGCACACATTCAGCTCGATGACGTCCCTCGAACTCCGATCCAGCCGAGTGTCGAGGGAGAGTTCTGTCAGCACGACGGCGTGGTGACGATGTTGATATTCTACCGATGCAAGGCTTGCCTAAGCACCGCTACGATATTATCGAGGAGGACTATGGTGGAGGGGGGCACCGCACACGGTTAAGAGATCAATGATCAATTGTTGTCTCTATGGGGTGCCCCCTGCCCCCGTATATAAAGAAGCTAGGGGGGAGGCGGCCGGCCAAGGAGGAGGGCGCGCCAAGGGGCGAGTCCTACTCCCACTGGGAGTAGGACTCCACCTTTCCTAGTAGGAGTAGGAGAGAAGGAAGGGGAAGGGAGAAGGGAAGGAAGGAGGGGGCGCAGCCCCTCCCCCTAGTCCAATTCGGACTAGGCCTTGGGGGGGCACGTGGCCTGCCCTAGGCAGCCCCTCTCTCTTTTCCGTATGGCCCAATAAGGCCCAATACTTCTCCCCAGCCAATTCCGGTAACTCTCCGGTACTCCGATAAATACCCGAATCACTCGGAACCTTTCCGATGTCCGAATATAGTCGTCCAATATATCGATCTTTTCATATCGACCATTTCGAGACTCCTCGTCATGTCCCCGATCTCATCCGGAACTCCAAACTACCTTCGGTACATCCAAACATATAACTCATAATATAAATCATCACCTAACTTTAAGCGTGCGGACCCTACGGGTTCGAGAACTATGTAGACATGACAGAGACTAGTTCCTGGTCAATAACCAATAGCGGAACCTGGATGCTCATATTGGCTCCCACATATTCTACGAAGATCTTTATCGGTCAAACCGCATAACAGCAAACATTGTTCCTTTTGTCATCTGTATGTTACTTGCCCGAGATTGGATCATCGGTATCTCAATACCTAGTTCAATCTCATTACCGGCAAGTCTGTTTACTCGTTATGTAATACTTCATCCCGCAACTAACTCATTAGTCACATTGCTTGCAAGGCTTATAGTGATGTGCATTACCGAGAGGGCCCAGAGATACCTCTCCGACAATCGGAGTGACAAATCCTAATCACGAAATACGCCAACTCAACAATTACCTTCAGAGACACCTGTAGAGCACTTTTATAATCACCCAGTTACATTGTGACGTTTGGTAGCACACAAAGTGTTCCTCTGGTAAACGGGAGTTGCATAATCTCATAGTCATAGGAACATGTATAAGTCATGAAGAAAGCAATAGCATCATACAAAACCACTACTAGGAAAATGCTTATAGGTAGACATTTACCAGTAGCATTGGTTAGATACCCCTCGCTACTGCTATTTAGCAGTAGCACCGGCCAGCAGCAGTGCTACAAGCGCATGTTAGTAGTAGCGCTGGATTTCACGGCCAGCGCTACTGCTAATGGGCCACGCTCTCGGCGCCCCGTTGCAGCTTTAGCTATAGCGCTGGGCCCCCAACCCCGCGCTGCCGCTAAGCCCACCTCTTCCTCCCGCGCTGGCCCGTGCACCACCCCTCTCCCCTCACTCACACTCACACGCTCACACCAGATCGAATCCCTCAGTCGTCCCCCGATCCGGCCGCCGCCCCTGCGTCCTACTCCGGCCGCCCTCCCCCGCGCCGGCCCTCCTCCCCTGCCCCCCACTGCACCGGCCCACCTC
>NC_041385.1:786162469-786181442 GCF_002162155.2 Triticum dicoccoides | reverse complement strand
CCCCCGCACCGGCCATCCTCCCCCGCTGGTCGCCCCCCGCGCCGGCCCTCCTCCACCGAGAGAGGTACTCCTCCCTCCTTCCTCCTCCTCCCTCCCTCCCTAGTTATAGTTACTAGAGAGTAGTTAATTATTTTGAATCCTATTTGAAAAAATGTAGGTTCTTAGAATAATGTTGGTGTTTTAGTTGAATTTTTAGGTGTTTTAGTTAAATTTGTAGGTGTTTACTTAAAAATGTAGGTTCTTAGAATAATGTAGGTATTCTTAGAATAATGTTGAATTTTTTTTACGTGTATTTAAAAGAGTTTTAAGTGTTTTAGTTGTTTTATGCGTAGTTAACATAATTTTAGGTGGTTTAGTTGTTTTAGGTGTGGTTAACAGAATTTTAGGTGTTTTAGTTGTTTTAGGTGTAGTTAACAGAATTCTAGGTATTTTTTTAGTTAAAGCAATTGTTGTTATTTTTTTAGTTCAATCAATTTTTCCTGTTATATGCAAATTTGCAGTGGACATGTCATATTTTGAACATGTCATATTTTTCCGGGTGGCCTATGTTTTGCCAGAAATGTCGATTCGTTTACGTTTTGGCAAATTTTAGGCGCTCGATTGATCCTGTTTTTAGCAAAGGTCGTGCCAAATTTTGTTAAGTGTTTATTAATTTTGTTTTCATAATTAAGCATTTTGTTCTCGACGTCGACGATGCCTATCCCGCATCCTCGTTGTCGACTCGGCGGAGGACTCCTGGTTGAGCCGAGGGGCCATGTCCGGGACTGGGCTCCGCCGGGCTGGTACTGGGTTGTGCTACCTTCTGGTGAGCGCAACTTAGTGAGGAGCCATCCCGTCATCGACCCGGAGCTTCTTTGGTGGCAGTCACGTGGGCCTGCATCGGTGGAGAGGCTTGAGTCCCCTGCGCAGGTGGTACAACACTGTGTCACGGAGGAGAACGCGCACGTCCAGCGCTACTTGGTTGCATTGGCGAACGGCCGGTTCTCCAATACCTGGCAATTTCTTTGGGGATCTCACTGGAGCTATGATCCGGTGATGGTTCCTTCTCTTTGGGTGTCCACCGCGGCACACTGAACCTAGAGGAGCTATTATTCGAGATGTATTAGTGATATTATATGATGATCTTTGCTACCAACTGCTATATATGTATTCGATGATGGCTTATTAATTACCTATTAGTTATTTTCTTATTGAATGCAAAAAATGAGCGCGGTTTGTTCTACAAACTACTATATATGTATTCATGATGGATTATATGATGATCTTTGCTACAAACTACTACAAACTACAAATTTTAAGTGTTTTAGTTGTTATATGATGATCTTTGTACAAACTACTATATATGTATTCGATGATGGATTATTAATTACCTATTAGGAAATGTCAGACGACAAAAGGGAATTCGCTATGTGTGAATACTGCGAAGATAAGCGCGGTATGTGCGATAGGCCTCACCTGGTAGAAGGTCGACGCTTCAGCATCAAGCTCCAAGAGACCTTCGATGTTGATACGATACGCAACGATGACAAGTGTTTTTTGTTATTTTTGCACGACTTCTCCGCTTCTTCAACGTGTAATTTCCGTCTTTTACAATTTGACTAGCTTATCCCATGCCATGCAAGACGCTATGTCTTTGGAGAAGATGGGTTTTGAAGATCATGAAAGCACGGAGACAAAGATAATTCAACTAAGGACCCATCATGGTTATGATTTTGCTGTAAAACTATACAATTCTGTGAACTCATGCAATCTTGGTTGCCCGAATTGGGAAGCCCTTTCCAAGGCGTATGATTTTCATGAGGGTATGCTTCTCACCTTTGATCTTGGTGATCCTGACATCGACGAAAATGATATGACCATTTGGGTCCTTGTTGACACGCTTCTAGTTCTACCGTTGTGTGAGTTTCTTAAACATATTTACTAAGTAATTTATATTGTTTATTTCAAAATATTTGACAGCTTATTTCCATTGACAACTTATTTTCATTCTTCAAAAAATGTACGGAAGATGGTAGACAGAACCTACTACTACAATGATGAAGCACAATTAACTTATAAGGAGAAAGATGGTCTTATCACATTTTCTACTGATCTTGAGAATTACAATAACTATTATCGAATTCCTCAAAATTATGGTCCATATGTGGCACTAGTGCACGCGGTGTGCTACAGTAACATCAATGGAGATATCATGGTAAGATTTTCTACTATTACGACATCTGTGCATCTTTTGCATAAATTTTTCTAAAACTAAACTACATTGCTAACTACAAAGTTATTACTATGTTTTTGAATAGAAAATCCTGATGGATTGTGTGCCTCATCTGATGTTGCCAAGAGGTCGCGTTGATGTTATGAGCTTACGGCCACCACGACCAAGTCAAGCACAGTATCCACATCACTCCTGTCCATACCGGATTTCTAAAAGTGAGGAAGCCATGATAATAAATGATTGGAAAAAATGTTTCAACCATCGTAGAGAGCTACTTGGAATCAACATTGAGCGTAGGCCAAGACTTGGAGACAGGATGATCTCCGTTCTTCATTATGGAGAGTTCAGTTTCCTTAACGAAGAGTCAATGCCTATCTTGTTTTATGATATTTTACCTAAGAGAGGGTAGAGTAGGTCCTGTGAGAGGAGTAGGTCCTAGGTAGAATGTGTTATTATGTGCTATAATGTGTTAGAGTTGATGAGGAGGATGAGGAGTTGTGATTATGACTAGTGACCAACTTGTTATATATATGATGTCTCATTGACGAACATTGTTTGGTTGTGATGACTACTGGTAATGAATATGCTATTTAAACAGACTAGTTCATGATGAGTTGTTATTGAATAAAAGATATATCTATTTAAACATGTACAACGCCAAAATATTAAAAAAATATAAATGTTAGCAGTAGCGCTGGCCTAAAAACGTGCTACTAGTAGTTGAACTTACTAGTAGCGCTGGTCTAGAAACGCGCAACTGCTACAAAATAGCTGTAGCGCTATAGTAGTAGCGCTAGTCCCCGCGCTATTGGTAAGCTTTTCTCTAGTAGTGAACGATCAAGTGCTAAGCTAACGAAATGGGTCAAGTCAATCACATCATTCTCCTAATGGTGTGATCTCGTTAATCAAATGACAACTCATGTCTATGCACTACTAGGGAAAAGGCTAGCAGCAGCGCCGGTTTTTAGGCTATCAGCAGCGCGGACAGCCGCGCTACCAATAAGGCGCTACAGCTAACTGTTACTAGTAGCGTGGGCTAAACCCGCGCTACTACTAAATGATTAGTAGTAGCGCGGGTGCACCCGCACTACTACTAAGCTAACACCCACGCTACTACTAACCTAACTACTAGTAGCGCTCACTTTTAACCCACGCTACTACTAACAATTTAGGAATTAAAAAAAATAAAAGTTAGATGTGGTATTCATGAATGGTAATACGTCCATTGCAAAGCAAACCAATGTCACAGAACCATCTCAGGATTCCATTTAACATCAGACACACAACCATCATCGAAGTACCTCCCCTAGTGGTCCACCACCAACCTAAACAAATCACTTCTCTAGATGTATCTACCAAGGCTTGGAGTTCAGACGCCAATGTACCCGAATCCTCCTTCCCCCGGACGATGGGGTCGAGGACCTCCACCTCGAAGACCTCCGGTGTCAAAATCACCTGGACGTTCATCTGTTCGACGTGGCCACCGTGCTTCACAGCAACGCCCACCGGGCCACGCTAGTCAGCGTCGATCACTCCTGCGCCCACGTCGGGAAAGTGAAAACTTGTTAGTACGCAAATTGCATCAGTTAAAATAAATAGTATATTACAATTCACAAGACCCATTAAGTTAAGATTCCTTATCATCTAGCAATTTAAAGGGGCTCATGCCGAATATATATGCCTAATTCCTCAGTTCTTATTCAAACTAAATATATAGATTTGGCAAATGCATAGAAAAACATAAAGTCCAAAAGAAACACAGAAAGGCATATGTGAACTAAATTACTTTGTGTCTTAGGAGATTTCTTGTTAGGTTATTCACTATATATAGTAGCACATCAGGGAGGGTGATGTGTTTACTTCGCGCCGTAATGTTTGGCACCAAGTTCAGTCTTGGAAGACAAATACAATACATTGCTGGGCGGGACAAGGCAAAGAAAAATGCAGAAATTTGTAGTTACTAAATCATTAGCATTAATCAGTGCCTTCTGTCGCGGGGTTCATGTGTAAACTGATTTCAAGTATGTTCTTGCAAGCTACAAAGATGTTAAGAATTACTTGCAATCTGGTTTTTGCAAGCCACAAAGTTGTTCAGAATTACTACTTATCTAGTAGTACAAATGTTGAAAACAGATTATGAACTAGTCCAGACTCTACATACACGTATGTGATGAGCATTGAAGCATTCACTCTCCCAGGCTGTTTAGGATCATCAACCTAGTGGATGTCGTCCGGTAATAGAGGAGGTGCATCCTATATAAGGCACCCAAGAAAAAGCTAAGTGATGGCTACTGTTTTCTCAGGCAGGGTGTACAAATTTAACAAAAATGAAAGTGCACTAGCACTATAGAGTCCGGTATATCCAGTTGCTAGGGCAAGTACTAAGGTCTAAGATGATATGCTACTAAATGAATTTTTTTGCTGTTGCTCATGGACATAGACATGAGCAAGCACATGGAAGGGCCATGAACCTATGCAAAGCATCAATTGTTTTCAGCTCCATGGCAACATGTCCAGTGGAAATCAAGATACTACCCACTTGCACAACTGAATCTACCATGCGCATGCGGGAGGCTATAGCTTCCTCAAAAAACAAGTAAAGAAGAGCATCATGGTTTCCTCACCCAAATACATTGACCCACTCGCCATCTGCCTTCCCTTCGCTGGCCGGAGCCATCGGCTCCGTCCTGGCAGCCTCCGTCGCCGGGGTCATAGAGAATAGAATGGTCCGTGGCTCTGCATGAACATATCTCTGATAGAATTACATATGAAGAAAGCATCACTCCTGGCAATTTCATCAAGAAAAGGGAAGTTAGCTAACTTATAGGGGAAACAAAACATCAAGATTCTAACTGAACAAAAGGAAACCTAGTCCAACTGCACATTTTTTTAGAACAGGAGGATGACCCCTGTCCAACGGCGCATAGGCCTACTGGAATTTTATTCAAGGACCAGACAAGAGCATCTTTCAGTTTACTACAATATGTAATTTAAATAGTACAAAGCAAACAACTATAAAATGAAAAGTGAACTATGATCCAATATTGTGCAGAATATTAAAATGAAGGTGGATTTTTTCATATTCGAGTTTTTCTTAATAGTAACTTAAAAAATAAATGAATATATGCATAAGGTAGATTTTCACATGCAACCTGTGGTAGTTTCAGTTTGTGCCGGCTTCAATTGTCACTCCAAACCTCTATTTCTTTTGTGGGCAACTCAAAATTGTTTACAATCCGTTATCTGCAAAAAATAAAATGGACTGAACTGAGTTAAAATAAACACATTACATGAACAGGCCGACAAGCCATGCCGCACAATGATCTGTTCATCACAGAGCGTAGAACCATTCACGGGGCAGCCATTCAACAGCAAATATATAGAGATTGATCCGCTACGAAATTACCACATGATAGTATGATGATATTCACATGAACACAACAACAGGCCTGTCATACACACACATACTACTTAATGATTCATTCAATAATAGTTCATGAACTAGTAATAATTCCCAATAATAGTCAGCAGCTAGAGGAAGGACACCACAAATAGGTGGAATCCCAGCGAACCTAATGGTTCATTCAACTCAACTCTGCTTTGAACAAAGTTGGCCTCATTTAAAAAGAAGAATTGGAGAAGCGGACTTTCAGATCTACAGTACATACATTGGGCCTATTCGTGGGGTGACGCTGGCTGTAAATCCAAGTTCAGTACATGAAACACTCACTAGTCACTAGTTTGAGCTCACGTAACAAGCCAAGGATTGAGTTTAGCTTTGTCACTTGAATGAGTCATGCATGAGCAACAACTTCTCATCCTCACTTTAGTGACCAATGCACAAGATTAACAGTTAGCTACAAACAGTAATGCAGATATAAAAGAAAAAGGCACCAATCGATTCGTATAGGCCCTTTGTCACTAAGTTAAATGCACACAAGTTATCTTAATGGTTAAAAGTTCGTTGGTATAGTCTAAGCACTAAAGAAAATATATGGTCCTCATGCATCAAGGCTTACACAGTTACGCTCAAATATTTTGAATTAAATAACCTATCTGGCCGGTAGCACCATCTCAAATTAACCAACTTGGAAAGACATGAGCACGTGTAGCAGCAGTTTTGTTTGGTTTGAGAGAGGCCATCCACTTTCCAGTGTGTAGAGGGTTAGCAGCATTTTGGTTCCTTGACAACTTGACATGCAGCAGAACCAATAGTGGTCATGAACTGGAGCTTGGGCAGTAGCATCAGACGCATGCAGGCGCTGACGATTGAAGGTTGGACAAGACACATGCAAGCACCGGCGACTGGTGTCTAAGAAAGTTTATGTAGCCAGAGCGCTATTCCCGCAACACAAAAACGCTATAGCGCCCGCAATATCGCTCTGACACACGCAATAGCGGATGAATCATGCCAAAGCGGCTATATCATAATGCAACACAAAAGAGATAGTGCTAGGGGAGTGCTACCGCAATAGCGGCCGCAATAGCGGGGGTAGCAGCCGCTATTTGAAACCTTGAATCACACTAAACTGGATCCTAATGAGCCCTTGTAAGCGTGAGCATTGTAAATGCCAGATTTGCTGCCAATCTGCCTGGTTGCTAGTCGTAAACGTGTACCCCTAATCTACAAAGTTCTGATCCTAACTAGCTGAAAAAGATTCAGTTCAGAAGAAGCAGAGGAGGAGGAGTTGACTGTCAATCAGACTCAGAGCGCGGCGGTACCTTGGCCGAGGGTGAACCTGAATGGGGCGTCGCGATCCCGGCTGGAGTCGAACTTGGTGCCGTCCGCCAGCGTCCCCGTGTAGTGCACTGTGGGACAAACGAAGAACCAAGTCAACGCCCAAGTCAACCCAATCGAACCCATCCACGCCGGAGAAGCAGCGAGCGAGGAGGGCGCATTACCTTCGACCTCATCGCCGGCGCCGGGGAGCTGCGGCCCCTCCCCCTCCCTGACCAGCCTCTTCCGCAGCCCCTCCTTCCCGATCCCCCTCTCCCCCCCGCCTTCATCGCCACGACGGCGTACCGCTCGTCGACATCCTCCTACTCCTCCGCGGGGGCGGGGGCCACGCCGGGCGTAGAGGCTCTTCATGGCCTCCTCATCCTCGTCATCACCGGATCCGGCCATGGCGTCGTAGACACCCGCCCTCAGGAAGCCGGCCATGCCGTTTGGAGAGGAGATTAGGTGGAAGGAGGCCGCGGTGGAGGGGATCTGGATCGGGGACGCGGTGGAGGAGGAGCTGGCGCCGTGGCGGGCGGGCACGTGCGCGGCGGAAGGGGGCGGGGGCCGGCAGCGGCGCGAGACGGGGAGCGGCGGGCGCGCGGCCGCCGCCGTGGCGCATGCAACGGGGTCCATGGGGGCTGACGGATGGAGGAGAGGAGGTGGAAGGGAGGCCGGTGGCGAGTGAGTTGGGAGAGGAGAGGAGGTCGTGGATTCGGGCTGCCTGTTTTTTTTCTGAGACAGACGGAGGTTTGGTGGTGTGGGACGGTTGGTGTGGTGGGAGTGTGGACCGGGCCGGGGTGGACACGCTTAGTAGTAGCGTGGGGGTCTTACCTGCGCTACTACTACTTTTTACTAGTAGCGCCGGTTTATACCCCTCGCTACTACTATGGCCTATCCCGGGGGTATTGTTGGAGACCATTTAGTAGCAGCGCGGGTTTATAACCCTCGCTACTACTATCAACTTAGTAGTAGCGCGGTTTTTATACCCCCGCTACTACTAATTAGCAGTAGCGCCCATTTTTAAACCGCGCTACTGATAAACTTCTGTGTATAATGTTTTTCCTAGTAGTGATGGCTAGGAAACTCAACCATCTTTGATTTAACGAGCTAGTCAAGTAGAGGCATACTAGTGACATTATGTTTGTCTATGTATTCACACATGTACTAAGTTTCCGGTTAATACAATTCTAGCATGAATAATAAACATTTATCATGAAATAAGTAAATAAATAATAACTTTATTATTGCCTCTAGGGCATATTTCCTTCACCACGCGGGTGCAGAGCGCAGGTTTCCTCTTCGGTGCAAGGGAGGCAAGCCACATGCGCGGAGTCTCAAGGAATCAGCCAAAGGTTTCCATTCTGGTGCAACAAGACCAAGACCGCCAGGACAGCAGGATGCAGGTCATCACCGAGCCCACCGCAGCGTCATGACTAGAGGCTTTTCGCAGGCGAAGACTACTTTTGTCAGGATAGACTGTACTACCTGTCCCCTTTCAAATCCCGCCGTTATGGAATCCCTTCCCGCTCATATTTGGGAAGAGGACCAAGGCCACTATATATAGGACTAGCCACCAACATAGGAGGGGGACCGAGATCAGAACAAGCGGAACACCACACCAGCTCAAGAACACCTCACCTCCTGAGGCTTGTTCATCCATTGTACTAGTTCATCCATAGCCCCTCGAGGCAATCCACCAAAACACACTGGATTAGGGTATTACACCACAATGGTGGCCCGAACCAGTATAAATCTCTATGTCTTTGTGTCTCTTGAGCTCGACACGCTAGGCTAGGGAGGATCGCGAGTAGGCAGGCTAGGCAGGTTGAGATCTCCGCACGCACCCTAGAGTTTGAACCTCTCAAGGGTTGGCGGATCCGTAAATCCGACCGGAGGAATGTGAGATGATTCATACCAGGAAGGATGGATCAATTCTAGCATACATTCAGGAGATGGATCAGCATATTCGTCGATATGAGAACCAGATGTGCTGTATCACATGAAGAAGACCAAGAAGCTGATGAAGAGGAATATCAAGCTACAAGAGGAATTCAAGTCAACACGCGATGGATACGAAGAAGAAATTGTTGTGCTACTGGAGAAGCATGAAGACCTGAAGAAGAAGCTAGGAATTCCTGTGGTGAACCAGAAGCAAGAACCTGAAGTGGAGATCCGTTCGGAGGACTACATCATCTTGGACAACACCGACACAGACAGTGATGCAAATGATGACAGCGATGACGACTACGTAGACGAAGCTGGAGCAGATATTATGGAGTCTTCCACCGATCAAAATTACTAGACGACCACCATGTTATTAGTAGTATTCTTCCAAGTAGTTAGCATCGATCGATTTGTAATCATAGTTTAGACCGTTTGTGTGAACCTTGTTTGATATTGAGTGAATTGAATTGATTGTATTTGCCTCATGTGCATATGGGTAGTGAAATATCTCTTAGACCTTACTCTATTCTGTTTTCTCACCCCCTCTAACCCATTAGATGCCTCCGAGACATGACACTGGATTCATTTTCCCGCCGGAGCTCACCCAGTTGATTAAGCAGCAGAATGCCTTGATGCAGATGTTAGTCCAGAACCAGAATCAGAATCAAGGTAAAAACAACAACAACCCACCGCCACCACCCCATGTTGACAACCTAGCCCGCTTTCCGAGGATGAATCCGCTGGTGTTTTCTAGCAGCACCGAGCCAATTGTTGCACATGATTGGCTCCGCAAGATTGGAAGAAAGCTGACCACTGCTGGACGCACAAATGCGGAGATAGTGCGCTTTGCCGTGCATTGACTTGATCGACCCGCAACATCTTGGTGGGAGAATTTCACCACCACTTACCCAATTGCTACAGTTACATGCACTACTAGGGAAAAGCCTATACACGGGATCTTACCAGTAGCAAGTTTTAAAATAAGGCGCTGCTGCAATTTATTAGTAGCGCGCTCCACCAGAACTCGCTGCTGAAAGAAAAGTAGCAGTAGCGTGCCACCTCTAAGCCACACTACTACTATAATTCCCACGACCCCGCCACGGAGCTAGTTATAGCAGCAGCGTGTTAACTAGAAGGGTGCTACTGCTAGGTAGTTTAGTAGTAGCGCCTTTACGTACACCACGTTACTACTAAAAGTAGCTATCTCACCACCCACACGCTCTCCTCTCTATCTGATCCACACTCACACTCACACTCACTCGATCTCCCACTCAACCCCCCGCGCCGGTCCTCCCCGTCGGCCGTTGTCGCCTACCCCTCCTCCCTCTATGCCGCCGTCACCTCCTCCTCCTCGCTAGACTCGGTACCGCCCTCCTCCTCCGTCCTCCCTCGACTCACCCCCGGCCGGTGCGACCTCTTGAGCACTCCGTTGGTTTTCCCCGAAGAGGAGAGGATGATGCAGTAAAGTAGCATAAGTATTTCCCTCAGTTTTTGAGAACCAAGGTATCAATCCAGTAGGAGACCACGCACAAGTCCCTCGTACCTACACAAAACGATAGCTACTCGCAACCAACGTGATTCGGGGTTGTCAATCCCTTCACGGTCACTTACGAGAGTGAGATCTGATAGAGATGATAAATAATATTTTTAGTATTTTTGATAGATAGATGCAAAGTTAAAAGTAAAAGACAAAGTAAAAACAAAGCAAGTAAATAAAGTGATAGAGATTGATATGATGAGAATAGACCCTGGGGCCATAGGTTTCACTAGTGGCTTCTCTCAAGAGCATAAGTATTCTACGGTGGGTGAACAAATTACTGTTGAGCAATTGAAAGAATTGAGCATAGTTATGAGCATATCTAGGCAATGATCATGTATATAGGCATCACGTCCGAGACAAGTAGATCGAAACGATTCTGCATCTACTACTATTACTCCACTCATCGACCGCTATCCAGCATGCATCTAGAGTATTAAGCTAAAAACAGAGTAACGCCTTAAGCAAGATGACATGATGTAGAGGGATAAATTCATGCAATATGATAAAAAAAACCATCTTGTTATCCTCGATGGCAACAATACAATATGTGCCTTGCAACCCTTTCTGTCACTGGGTAAGGACACCGCAAGATTGAACCCAAAGCTAAGCACTTCTCCCATTGCAAGAACTACCAATCTAGTTGGCCAAACCAAAAAGCATAATTTGAAGAGACTTGAAAAGATAACTCAATCATACATAAAAGAATTCAGAGAAGATTCAAATATTTTCCATAGATAATATTGGATCATAAACCCACAATTCATCGGTCTCAACAAACACACCGCAAAAAGAAGATTACATCGAATAGATCTCCACGAGATAGGGGGACAACATTGTATTGAGATCCAAAAAGAGAGAAGAAGCCATCTAGCTACTAGCTATGGACCCGAAGGTCTGAAGTAAACTACTCACACTTCATCGGAGGGGCTATGGTGTTGATGTAGAAGCCCTCCATGGTAGATGCCCCCTCCGGCGGAGCTCCGAAACAAGCCCCAAGATGGGATCTCGTGGATGCAGAAAGTTGCGGCGGTGGAATTAGGTTTTTGGCTCCTCTTCTGATCTATCGGGGGGTACGTAGGTATATATAGGAGGAAGGAGTACGTCGGTGGAGCAATAGGGGGCCCACGAGGTAGGGGCGCGCCCAGGGGGGTGCCCTCCACCCTCGTGACCGCCTCTGGCACTTCTTGGAGTAGGGTCCAAGCCTCCTGGATCACATTCGGTGAGAAAATCACGTTCTCGAAGGTTTTATTCCATTTGGACTCCGTTTGATATTCCGTTTCTTCGAAACACGGAAATAGGCAAAAAACAACAATTCTGGGTTGGGCCTCCGGTTAATAAGTTAGTCCCAGAAATAATATAAAAGTGGAAAATAAAGCCCAATATAGTCCAAAACAGTAGATAAATTAGGATGGAGCAATCAAAAATTATAGATACGTTGGAGACGTATCAGGCATCCCCAAGCTTAATTCCTGCTCGTCCTCGAGTATTTAAATGATAAAAAAAATTGATGCGGAGTGATACTTTGGCATAATTTCAATGTAAAACTTCTTAATTGTGGCATGAATATTCAGATCCGAAAGATTCAAGATAAAAGTTCATATCGACATAAAAAGTAATAATACTTCAAGCATACTAATCAAAGCAATTATGTCTTCTCAAAATAACATGGCTAAAGAAAGTTATACCTACAAAATCATATAGTCTGGCTGTTGCTCTATCTTCATCACAAAAAGTATTTAATCATGCACAACCCCGATCACAAGTCAAGCAATTGTTTCATACTTTAGTAATCTCAAACTCTTTCAACTTTCACGCAATACGTGAGCGTAAGCCATGGACATGGCACTATAGGTGGAATAGAATGGTGGTTGTGGAGAAGACAAAAAGGAGAAGATAGTCTCACATCAACTAGGCGTATCAACGGGCTATGGAGATGCCCATCAATAGATATCAATGTGAGTGAGTAGGGATTGCCATGCAACGGATGCACTAGAGCTATAAGTATATGAAATCTCAACGAAAGAAACTAAGTGGGTGTGCATCCAACTTGCTTGGTCACGAAGACCTAGGGCACTTTGAGGAAGCCCATCATTGGAATATACAAGCCAAGTTCTATAATGAAAAATTCCCACTAGTATATGAAAGTGACAAAATAAGAGACTCTCTATCATGAAGATCTTGGTGCTACTTTGAAGCACAAGTGTGGTAAAAGGATAGTAGCATTGTCCCTTCTCTCTTTTTTTTTGTTTGGGCCTTTCTCTTTTTTTTGGCCCTTTTTTTATTTTTCGTCCGGAGTCTCATCTCGACTTATGGGGGAATCATAGTCTCCATCATCCTTTACTCACTTGGGACAATGCTGTAATAATGATGATCATCACACTTTTATTTTTCTTACAACTCAACAATTACAACTCGATACTTAGAACAAAATATGACTCTATATGAATGCCTCCGGCGGTGTACCGGGATATGCAATGAATCAAGAGCGACATGTATGGAAATTATGAAGGTGGACTTGCCACAAATACAATGTCAACTACGTGTTCATGCAAAAAGCAATATGACAATGATGGAGCGTGTCATAATAAATGGAACGGTGGAAAGTTCCATGGAAATATATCTCGGAATGGCTACGGAAATGCCATAATAGGTAGGTATGGTGGCTGTTTTGAGGAAGGTATATGGTGGGTGTATGATACCGGCGAAAAGTGCGCGGTATTAGAGAGGCTAGCAAAGGCGGAAAGGTGAGAGTGCGTATAATCCATGGACTCAACATTAATCATAAGAACTCACATACTTATTGCAAAAATTTAGAAGTCATCAAAAACCAAAGCACTAAGCGCATGCTCCTAGGGGGATAGATTGGTAGGTAAAGACCATCGCTCGTCCCCGACCACCACTCATAAGGAAGACAATCAATAAATAAAATTGTGCTCCAACTTCATCACAAAGTGGTTCACCATACGTGCATGCTATGGGAATCACAAACTTCAACACAAGCATTCTTTAAATTCATAATCACCCAACTAGCATTACTTTGATATTATCACCTCCATATCTCAAAACAATTATCATGCGTCAAACTTATCTTAGTATTCAATTAACTCAAAAGAAAGTTTCACATATCTTGAATACCAAGTATATTAACATTAAGCGAACTACCATGCCATTAACGACTCTCAAAATAATCTAAGTGAAGCATGAGAGATAAATAGTTTCTTCAAAACAAATCCACCACTGTGTTGTAAAAGATATAAGTGAAGTACTAGAGCAACAATTTTCACGCTCAAAAGATATAAGTGAAGTACTATGAGCAAAACTATCAAGCTCAAAAGATATAAGTGAAGCACATAGAGTATTCTAATAAATTCCAATTCATGTATGGCTCTCTCAAAAGGTGTGTACAGCAAGGATTATTGTGGTAAACTAACAAGCAAAGACGCAAATAATACAAGACGCTCAAAGCAAAACACATAACATGTGGTGAATAAAAATATAGCTCCAAGTAAATTACCGATGGAAGTAGAAGAAAGAGGGGATGCCTTCCGGGGCATCCCCAAGCTTTGAATTTTTGGTGTCCTTGGATTATCTTGGGGGTTCCATGGGCATCCCCAAGCTTAGGCTCTTGCCACTCCTTGTTCCATAATCCATCAAAAGAATTCACCCAAAACTTGAAAACTTCACAACACAAAACTCAACAGAAATCTCGTGAGCTCCATTAGAGAAAGAAAACAAAGAACTACTTAAGGTACTATAATGAACTCATTCTTTATTTATATTGGTGTTAAACCTACTTTATTCAAACTTCCCTATGAATTATAAACTATTTTACTAGCCATAGATTCATCCAAATAAGCAAACAACACACGTAAAACAGAATCTGTCAAAAACAGAACAGTCTGTAGCAACCTGTAACTACCGCAAACTTCTGGAACTCTATAAATTTTACCAAAATAGGAAGTCCTGGACAATTTGTCTATTGAACATCATCAAAAAGTATCAACACAAAATCACGTTCCTGTGATTTAACAAAATTATATTCGTGCGTGCAAAGTTTCTGTTTTTCAGCAGAACCAAATCAACTATCATCGTAGGTTATCCTATAGGTTCTACTTGGCACAAACACTAATTAAAACATAAAACCACATCCAAACAGAGGCTAGATGGATTATTTATTACTAAACATAAGCAAAAACAAAAACACACAATAAAATTGGGTTGCCTCCCAACAAGCACTATCGTTTAACGCCCCTAGCTAGGCATAAAAGCAAGGATAGATCTAGGCATTGTCATCTTTGGTAGGCAATCCATAAGTGGCTCTCATGATAGATTCATATGGTAATTTTATTTTCTTTCTAAGGAAGTGTTCCATTCCCTTCTTTAAGGGAAATTGGAATCGAATATTCCCTTCCTTCATATCAATAATTGCACCAATCGTTCTAAGGAAGGGTCTACCAAGAATAATAGGACATGAAGGATTGCAATCTATATCAAGAACCATAAAATCTACGGGCACATAATTCCTATTTGCAACAATAAGAACATCATTAATTCTTCCCATAGGATTTTTAATAGTGGAATCCGCAAGATGCAAGTTTAGAGAGCAATCATCAAAGTCACGGAAATCTAGCAAATCACATAAAGTTTTGGGGATAGTAGAGACACTAGCACCCAAATCACACAAAGCATGAAACTCATAATATTTGATTTTAATTTTAATAGTAGGTTCCCACTCATGATAGAGTTTTCTAGGGATAGAAACTTTCAACTCAAGTTTTTCTTCATAAGATTGCATCAAGGCATCAACAATGTGTTCGGTAAAGGCCTTATTTTGACTATAGGCATGAGGAGAATCTAGCACGGATTGCAACAAGGAAATACAACCAATCAAAGAGAAATTTTCATAATTAAATTCCTTGAGATCCAAAATAGTGGGTTTAGCAACATCTTGGTTTTTATTTCTTTCAACCCCACTTTCATCAAATTCATCATCAAGATCTAGAAACTCTGAATTCTTAGAACGCCTTCTAGGCAAAGGAAGATCATATTCAGTTTCATCAAGATTCATATTGCAAAACAAAGATTTGATAGGGGACACATCAATAACTTTTAGATCTTCATCTTGATTTTCATGGGAATTGGAAGAACACGCTTTAATAAAGGCATCTTTGGAAGCACGCATCCTAGCGGTTCTTTCCTTGCACTCATCAATGGAAATTCTCATGGCTTTGAGAGACTCATTGATATCATGCTTAGGAGTAATATATCTAAGCTTTAAAGAATCAATCTCAAGAGAAATTCTATCAACATTCCTAGCCAAATCATCAACTTTAAGCAATTTCTCTTCAACCAAAGCATTAAAATTCTTTTGTGAATTCATAAACTCTTTAACACTACTCTCAAATTCAGAGGGCATCTTATTAAAATTTCCATAAGAGTTGTTGTAGGAATTTCCATAATTATTAGAAGGATTACTAGGATAAGGCCTAGGATTAAAATTCCCTCTATACGCGTTGTTTCCAAAACTATTCCTACCAACAAAATTCACATCCATAGATTCGTTATTATTCTCAAGCAAGGTAGACAAAGGCATATCATTGGGATGAAGAGGAGTATTTTTAGGAGCAAACATCTTCATAAGTTCATCCATCTTTTCACTCAAAACATTGATTTCTTCTATAGCATGCACTTTTTTACTAGAAGATCTTTCGGTGTGCCATTGAGAATAATTAACCATAATATTATCAAGAAATTTGGTAGCATCTCCTAACGTAATTTCCATAAACGTGCCTCCACCACTGCCGAATCTAAAAGATTTCTAGAAGCAAAATTCAATCCGGCATAAATTTTTTGTATGATCATCCATAAATTCAACCCATGAGTAGGGCAATTGTGAAGCATCAATTTCATTCTTTCCCAAGATTGGGCAACATGCTCATGATCAAGTTGTTTAAAATTCATGATATCGTTCCTAAGAGTGATGATCTTAGCGGGAGGAAAATACTTAGAGATAAAAGCATCTTTGCACTTGTTCCAAGAATCAATACTATTTTTAGGCAAAGACGAAAACCAAACTTTAGCACGATCTCTAAGCGAAAATGGAAATAACTTCAATTTGACAATATTATTATCCGTATCTTTCTTATTTTGCATATCACACAAATCAACAAAATTGTTTAGATGAGTAGCGGCATCTTCACTAGGAAGGCCGGTGAATTGATCTTTCATAACAAGATTCAGCAAAGCGGTATTGATTTCACAAGACTCATCATTATTAAGAGGAGCAATCGGAGTATTAAGGAAATCATTATTATTGGTATTCGAGAAGTCACACAATTTGGTATTATCTTGCGCCATGGCAACAAGTAATCCAACACACAAGCAAACAGAAAGGCAAACGGGAAAGAGACACTACAAGAAGTATGTCAACTAGTGACCTTTTGTCAGTGACCCTGGAAGAATTGGTCATAGATCTATGACCATTTCAGACCAATTGGTCAAAAGCTGTTCGAGGGGCTCCAAACCCTAAACCATTGTGACCATTTTGGTCAGAAAGGTCGTAATTTCCTTGCACGAAAAGGTCACAAAGCAAACAGTGCTAGTCCACTGCCATATTTCTAGTTGTTAATGACCAATATAGATGGTCATAACCTTATAGATTGTGGTGGGTTGTGATGACTAGGCGCCATCTCATCAGTTTTGCCTATGTGTCATGTCCATGTGGCAGGTTTTGCCCTAGGTTGTGAAGCAACCTATATTTCTGTTATTCTCAAAATTCCCAAAAAAATCTCATAAATGTTTTAGATCATATCTTCATCAAATATGTCAAAAACATTCCTTGCCTAGTTCAAAAATAATTCGAAAATATTCATTTTCCTATTCTGTTCAGAGTAGCACTTTGTGAAGAAAGTACCACTTTGGCATGTCCAAATAGTATCTATTTTCTACAGTGCTTTCCTATGCCCAAATAACCATCCTCCACCAAATGCCAGCTCAATCCATTCATTATTTGAGCCGAGCTTCAACATTCATATTAATGTCCAGTGTGGTACTTTGTAAAGCAAGTACCACCTAGGCTCCTCCTTTTGAGGTGAAAATTTGTGAAGACGGTCTTCTTAGTAACTAATCATCCTCAGCCAAAACTCACACCCATTAGCCATGTGCATTTCCCGTACCGCAAATCAAACACTTGGCTGCTTATTCATGTTTGAGCATCGATCGGTCTCCTCGTGAGAATCTTATGTTGTGATTTTCTTCCTAGCACCTACCTAGGAGTGCCCAACCCACTAGACATGCCTAGGCCGTCCAGAACACATGGCAACGCCACGGTCACGCGGTGACCATGCGACGGGCATGCGAGCTTATGTGCTCTAGAGTTGGGGCCCTCGGCCACCGTCCAAACCTCGATGTCTCGCCATCAAACCATGTATTTCTGATTAAATAGATACTTATTTATTAGAAATGATTTTTGGAAAAAATAAAGAGCAAACTATGAGGCAGCTACAGTTCAAATTTGACCCGTTTCCAACTAAATCGACGGCAATTTGTCTTTTTCACCAGAGGTGGATCAAAACCTTTTTCACCCAACCATTTTGTCAATTGTGCATTATATATGGCCTAGTATTTTATAAAATTGATTTGGTCCATTTTTGCAACAATTATTTGGTAGTTCCTTCACAAAAAAACCTCCATTTGGGCACTCGAAAAATGAAAAATGAATTTTCCCTGCAAAGAAAATTAAAACTTCCTTAGGCAACATTGTTTGGAATTCCAAGATGTACCCTTGTGCACAATATGAGATCATTTGAATAAACTGTTGTCACACCCTAGCTAGTCATGCATTAGAGTGTTGCATCATGTTTACTCTTTCATCAGAAACTTGAAATGGGGATGACAGAACCCCCAGTCCCCTCTGAAACCAACTAGGGTTTCTAAAATAATTTTCAATGAACCTGAAATGCCCTTCTAAAATGCCCATCATTTTTGTCTTGGTTCAGAACCTCTGCCAAAAGTGGTGCACATTTTCCTAGGCCATCTTAGGGTTTTTGAATTAAATCATAAATATTTGAATTTGGGCATTTAAAATTATATAAAATATTTAAATGCTCAAATATCTCCAAACTAAAATGTTTCATGTTGGAAATAATCCAACTATGGACCAGGAGTAATTTGGTGATTTTTGAAGTTGCCTAGGTATTTTATTAAATTCAAACAAAGTTGCAGATATATTAAATAAAAACAGAAACAGAAAAAAAGGGGAAAAACTTACCTGTCGCCCAGTACCGGCCCACCTGCCGGCCCAGCACAGCACCGCGCCAGCGAGCTGCTTCCGGCCAGGCAGGCAGGCAGGTGCTCGACGGCGAGCACCGCATGGGTGCCACGCACCTGCTCGCCGCCTCGCCGCCTCCCTCGCCCGGCTAACGTCGTGGATCGGCCTCCCTCTCTCCCCCGAACCCCCCAGACACCCCCTCTCCTCTCCAGCTCCTCCCCCTCGCACGCCCCAGCCATGGCCGACGCCATCGCCGCCACCCCCTCGCCGTAGCCACGCCCTCCGTCC
>NC_041385.1:786147231-786160937 GCF_002162155.2 Triticum dicoccoides | reverse complement strand
TTCCTACCTTGCTATGCCTGCTATGCTTAGAGTCGTGTCAGGTCTGGTTCATCCGGGTGATGGGCTAGAGTGAAATGTTTATGTCGGTAATAAGAGTGGTGTGGTGAACACGATTTGGTAAAGGTATCGATGAGAGGCCATGTAGGAGTACATGGTGGGTTGTTTCATTGAAGCCGACCCTAAGCACTGAGATCTGTATGTGTGATTTAAGAATCAGCTACTACCATGCATTGGGACCGAAACCAATGGACCCTCTCGGCTTCTTATTCACCCTAGTTCTCCGTCCAGGAGTTGCAAGTAGTTTCTGGTGTTTGTAGCCTACTGGAGGCCGTGGACAGCGCTGACCGTAGGGGTGGGCTGTGATGCGGTAGGTACGTGGCACGGTGTACCGAATACCCGTTAGGTATCTCGGGAACCCTGTTCACATCGTTCGGGGCCGTATGGGAAACCTCGGCCGGACTCCCTGCGGATGGAACCTGGATAGGCGATAAACCTGGACTGGAGGCTTAGGTGGTTAGGTAGGTCGTGGCCGACACCCACGTTGGGCTTCCGCTTGAAGGTTGCCGAGTACATGTCGTGTAAACGACGGTAAGTGGTGAGAGCGTGTATGAAGAAGTACACCCCTGCAGGGTTAACATGATCTATTCGAATAGCCGCGTCCATGGTAAAGGACTACTTGGTTGCCTATACAGTTCATAGACAAGTAAATGGAAACTGTTAAAAGCCTCAAGATAAGTGTGAGTGCCGAGGATGGCTCTTCCGTAGGAAGACGGAGGTGGATCCTCGGTAGTGTATTGAATTGGTGAGTAGTGGACTCGTGTGCGCAAAACCATTTCAAGTTGGAGTATCGTAGGATAGTCTAGCCAAGAGTCAAAGCTGGCTTGCTGCAATAACTCCACCAACCCTTCTTGATAATATGCATGTATGTAGGATCTGATGTAAGTCTTGCTGAGTACCTTTGTACTCATGTTGCTATAATTTACATTTTTACAGAAGACGTTGCAACCCCTTCTGATGGGTTCTACGTAGACGTTGACATCAACGAGTAGGCTAAAGACCCAGGTGGTGACCCTGAGCTTGTGAAGGACCACGTAGTATAGTTAGGCTTTCCAAGCCTCCTTTATTTTACTAGTTGTCTGTACTCAGACAAGTTACTTCCGCTGTTGGTTTGTATGACTGTATGACTTGTATGTTGGGTCGTGAGACCCGTACCTTCGTGTATGTTATGAATGGCTCCCTGAGCCTTAAATAAAGTACTTGTGTCGTAGAGTCATGTTGTGATGCTACGTTGTATTTGCACATATCGAGCATATTGTGTGTATGACTGAAATGCTTGGTATGTGTGGGATCTGACTATCTAGTTGTTTATCTTTAGTAGCCTCTCTTACCGGGAAATGTCTCCTAGTGTTACCGCTGAGCCATGGTAGCTTGCTACTGCTCTGGAACACTTAGGCTGGCCGGCATGTGTCCTTCTTCGTTCCTGTGTCTGTCCCTTCGGGGAAATGTCACACTTTGAGTACCGGAGTCCTGTTAGCCCGCTACAGCCCGGTTTACCGGAGTCCTGCTAGCCCAGTGCTACAGCCCGGACCCACTTGCTGATGACCGACACGTTCGTAGCTGGGTCATGGATGCCTGTCCCTGTAAGTCTGTGCCACTTTGGGTTTACGACTAGTCATGTCAGCCCGGGCTCTTTATCATATGGATGCTAGCGACACTATCATATACGTGAGCCAAAAGGCGCAAACGGTCCCGGGCAAAGGTAAGGCGACACCCGTAGGGATACCGTGCGTGAGGCCGCAAAGTGCTATGAGGTGTTACCGGCTAGATCGATGTGACATCGAGTCGGGGTCCTGACAGCGTTGGCATCAGAGCCGGACTGCCTGTAGGTTCTCCAAGCCAAACTGGTAGATGTTGAGTCTAGAAATTCTTTAGTTATATGTAGGGGAATTGTTTGTGGGTTGGAACGTAAGGCTCTTTTTACTCCTTTATCTTATGACATTCTGATCTGAGTCAGTCCATTCTTCTACCGGGGGTTAAGGAATTAGGATCTATTCTCTCTATCAGGATCACGTGTTACTAATCAGTAGTACCTTATAAGTTTGATGGATACAAGCCTAGTTCAGTTCTACTACCACATTATTTTGTTAGAATGGATTCAGAACTTTGATATGATGATGTTGAGTGTGTATGAAATCCTTTGTCAAATGTCTCAAAATCCTTCTTGAGCATTTACAGCTGTTATGCTGCCGAAATTTTGCTAGAAACTCTAATGCCCTTGCATTATGATTGTGCTTTCAGATGGCCACTCGCGACCTCAATCAAGTGGTTCGCCTGACTCGATGCCTAGATGTACCCGGCCATACTGCCAAGTTGGTCAGGGTAATGACTGAGGCTGGATACCGCTGGTATCCTGAGTACACGGTCGAAGAGCAATTTCGGGACTTCAATCAAAGCCAGTATCTCTGCACTGTCAGGATATTTCCATCTTATCCTGGATCTACCGAGCCTCTTCACTGCTCCTATGGACTCGGGGTTACTATTGAGATGGCTGTGCAGGACGCCGCCTACTCTATGATGACCATTATGCGAGTCAGATCTGGTCTATTTCGGGACTCTGATTTCCGGTATATGCCAGGATCACTTCCGGGGGCACAAGGGTATCTCCAGGCTATCTATGCTGACCCCACCCAGGAGGATTCACGGACTCGCACCACGGCTGAGATGCTCGAGGATAAGGACCGTGAAAATCGGGCCTTGAGGTTAGAGCTCTTCAATACCCGTGCTGACCACTGGGCCACTTTGACTCGGTTTGCACCGGCGGTGCAAGCTGGATTCTCAGATATGCGCGATCTCTATCCTGTGAGATCTGCTCTGCCAGACGTGATGGTTTGGCGTGAGGTAGGAGGCATCACCCCACCTCGCGGGCCCCGCAGGCCACCGTCTGTTGGTCCAAGACCCCATCCTAGCCCCTATGGTCCACAAGCTCCGCGAGATCGTCTGTTTCCGGATGATCATGTTGAGCTTCCAGGCTATGGAGGTGATTTCTACGAGGACTACTACGGATCGGTCTGAGTTAGTGGTAGTATCACTAGTTCGCACTAGCTGTGTCGTCTATCGTCCCGCGTGACTCGTGGGATATGACCTAGTTTGTACTCCTTCCGGAGGTGTAGAAAAATAATGTATAGGGGCTTGGAATGCCTCCGATGAGATGTAATCCTCTTTCACCGTAATAGTACTTTGTTTGGTCTTGTACTAAACCCTGTATGGTGTGTATGACGATGGAATAAAGAAGCAGTTTCTGTATCTACCATGTCATACGGATGATTATCTTGCATTTCGAGTTATTCCTTACATTTTTACCCTATGTCGGAATTTTATCATCCTGACTAAATCATTGTCTTGTTTACCTAGGATGGTCAACACGCGCGCTAACCCTGCTTCTCAAGAGCAGGCCGAAGGCAGTGAAGCCAGGGATGCAAATCTGCCTCATCCTCCTTCACTAGCCGAGGTTATGATGGAAGCTGAGAGAAACAAGCGGGAGACCAACCGTTTGTTGGAGCGTATTGAACAGAACACAGCACACCATCAGAGGACTAACGTGGTGTCACTCAGTGATTTTATCAAATTACATCCACCCACGTTCCACCACTCCGTCGAGCCTCTCGACGCTGATGACTGGCTTCGCAGTATCTCTCACATACTGCGTTCCGCGCTGGTAGCGGAGGCTGACAAGGTCACCTTTGCTGCATATCATCTCGAAGGCCCCGCCAGTCTGTGGTGGGAGAATTATGGAGCTATGCGCCCAGCGGGCCATGTCACTACTTGGGATGAATTTAGCGAGGCTTTCCGTGAACATCACATTCCGGAGGGTCTCATGGACCGTAAACGTGAAGAATTTTGCAGTTTCACCCAAGGCCGACTTTCTGTGGATGCTTACAGCAGGGAGTTTGGTAATCTCGCACGATATGCAACTGAGGAAGTATCTACTGATGCCAAGAAGCAAGCAAGGTTCCGTAAGGGACTTAGTCCTGAGCTTCGTCGTGACCTCCGTCTGCATGAGTGCACATCTTTTCAGAAACTGGTCAACAAAGCCATCAGTGCTGAAACTGGTCAGACTGACTATGACGCAACACGCAAGCATGGCCGTGATATGGGTTCCTCATCCGGTGCTGGTCCTCAGAAGCGCCGCGTGTGGGTACCCAACACCGCCCTGCCACCCAGGTTCACACCGAGGCCATCCTTCCAGGCGCCTCGCCCCGTTCAACAGTCTGCACCGGCCAAGCCCTATGGGGGTCCAACCAACAATGTTCCTCCACGTACCAGCTCCGTGACTTGTTTCAAGTGTGGGGAATCTGGTCACTATATGCGTGAGTGCCCCCAGACCAACCCCAACCAGTCTGCTAAAGCTGTTGGCCGTGGCAAGCTGACAGGAAAAATATTCCACGCCAAGCCGGTCACCGCTTCACGTGGCCATGTCAACTGTATCTTTGCCGAAGAAGCTCAAGAGGATCCCAACGTCGTTCTCGGTACGCTTCTTGTCAATTGCCACCCGGCATCTGTTCTTTTCGATACAGGAGCCTCTCATTCTTTTATATCTGAAAATTATGCTCGTTTGCATAACGTCGCATTCGGTGATATGCCAACCTCCATGGTAATTCAAACTCCGGGATCCAAATGGCAAACTTCTAGAGTAAGCCATGGAAATGAAATCCAAGTCGACAGACTTGTTTTCCTCGCGTCTTTGATAGCCCTTAAATCTTCAGATATTAATATCATTTTGGGTATGGACTGGATGTCAGCTCATCAAGCCAAAATTGATTGCTTCTCTAGGACTGTTCAACTCACTCACCCTTCGGGCAAGATAGTCAATGTCTTGACCCGAATAGCCAAGCGACAATTATATTCTTTTAACGCCAGCCCTTTGCCAGACCTTGAGGACGTTCCGGTAGTCCGTGACTTCCCGGATGTCTTTCCAGAGGAATTGCCAGGTGTTCCACCTGATAGGGATGTTGAGTTCGTAATAGACCTCATTCCAGGAACCGTTCCGATTGCTAGAAGACCTTATAAGATGGCACCCCTAGAACTAGCCGAGCTTAAGAAACAACTCGATGAGTCCTTGAAAAAGGGTTTCATCCGACCTAGCTCTTCTCCGTGGGCTTGCCCCGTCCTATTCGTCAAGAAGAAGGATGGTACGGACCGGATGGTTGTAGATTACCGACCTGTCAATTTGGTCACAATCAAGAACAAATATCCACTTCCCAGGATCAACGACCTGTACGATCAGCTCGCTGGATCCTCAGTCTTCTCCAAGATGGATTTGAGGTTGGGCTACCATCAAATCAAAATCAGAAACGGGGACATTCCTAAAACGGCCTTTGTTACTCGTTATGGCCAATACGAGTACACCGTCATGTCCTTCGGTTTAACCAACGCTCCAGCCACCTTTTCTCGGTTAATGAACTCAATCTTCATGGAGTATTTGGATAAATTCGTCGTGGTTTACCTCGATGATATACTCATCTACTCCAAGAACGAGGAAGAACATGCCGAACATCTAAGGCTAGTGTTGGAGAAACTTCGAGAGCATCGCCTTTATGCCAAATTTTCTAAATGTGAATTCTGGTTGTCAGAAGTGACCTATTTGGGTCATGTAATATCTGGTAAAGGTATTGCTGTTAACCCTGAGCGAGTTCAAGCCGTCCTTAATTGGACTCCACCTGAATCGGTCAAGCAAGTTCGGAGCTTTCTGGGCTTAGCGAGCTATTGCCGTCGCTTTGTCGAAAACTTCTCCAAAGTTGCTAAACCTCTAACCGAACTCCTCAAGAAAGATAAGAAGTTCGAATGGACTCCACAATGTGAGCACAGCTTTCAGGAACTGAAAAGACGCCTGACCTCTGCTCCCGTACTGGTACCGCCAGACTTCTCCAAGGACTTTGTTATCTATTGCGACGCCTCGCGACAAGGACTAGGTTGCATTCTCATGCAAGATCGACACGTAATTGCCTACGCTTCACGGCAATTACACCCACATGAGGAGAATTATCCCACTCATGATCTAGAGCTTGCAGCCGTAGTCTATGCACTTAAAACCTGGCGACATTACCTCCTCGGTAACCGTTGCGAAGTATTCACTGATCACCAAAGCCTGAAGTACATTTTCACCCAACCGGATCTAAATCTCAGGTAAAGACGTTGGGTTGAATTGATCATAGACTTCGACCTAGGAATAACCTACACCCCAGGGAAAGCCAACGTCATGGCTGATGCGCTAAGTCGTAAATCTTATTGTAACAACCTGATGTTACAACAAAGTCAACCGCTTCTCCATGAGGAATTTCGGAAGCTTAACCTTCACATTGTACCTCAAGGTTTTCCTTCCACCTTGGTGGTAAAACCTACCATTACGGATCAGATTATCAAAGCACAGAAGGTAGATCCGGGAATTTCCCGCATCAAAAGAAACATCCAGAAAGGAATTGCGAATTGCTTCTCCATTAACGATCAAGGGGTCGTATACTTCGGAAATCGACTAGTGGTTCCCAAAGTGCGAAACCTGAGGCGTTTGATCCTTAAGGAAGCTCATGAATCTCCTCTCACCATTCATCCCGGTAGTACTAAGATGTATCAGGACCTACGCCAGAGGTCCTGGTGGACTAGGATGAAGAGAGAAATTGCTCAGTATATTGCTAATTGCGACGTCTGTCGTCGTGTAAAAGTAGAGCATCAACGGCCTGCTGGCACCCTTCAACCCCTAGCTATTCCTGAATGGAAATGGGATAAAATTGGTATGGATTTCATTACCGGTTTTCCCAGGACCAAGAGAGGGAATAATGCTATTTTCGTCGTGGTCGATCGTCTTTCCAAAGTAGCCCATTTCTTACCTGTTCGTGAGAGTATAACCGCTAGTCAGTTGGCAGACTTATACATCTCCCGAATAGTGTCCCTCCATGGTGTTCCTTTGGAAATCAACTCGGATCGAGGAAGTCTTTTCACCTCTCGATTTTGGGAAAGTTTCCAAAATGCTATGGGAACCCGTCTCTCCTTTAGCACCGCCTTCCACCCTCAGTCGAGTGGTCAAGTGGAACGTGTCAACCAGATTCTGGAAGACATGCTTCGAGCCTCTGTTATCTCATTCGGAATGGACTGGGAAAAGTGCCTTCCATTTGCCGAATTCGCTTACAACAACAACTATCAATCTAGCTTGGGTAAAGCCCCTTTTGAAGTTCTCTATGGACGACGGTGTCGAACACCCCTTAACTGGTCAGAGACCGGGGAAAGACAATTCTTTGGCCCGGATATGATTCAGGAAGCAGAAGAACAAGTTCGCATCGTTCGTGAAAAGTTGAAAACAGCCCAATCTCGTCAAAAGAGTCAATATGACCGAAAACATAAGGCTATGACTTTCGAGGTTGACGAGAAGGCTTATCTTCGGGTCACCCCTCTGAAGGGAACCCATCGTTTCGGTATCAAAGGCAAATTGGCTCCTCGTTACATTGGACCTTTTCGCATTCTTGCCAAACGAGGAGAAGTTGCCTACCAGTTGGAACTACCTCCGCATCTCTCCAGAGTCCACGATGTCTTCCACGTTTCTCAACTCAGGCGTTGCTTCTCGGATCCTATCCGTGGAATGGACTACGAAACGCTTGATCTCCAAGATAATCTTACATACCGAGAGTACCCCATTCGTATCCTCGATCGGGCCGAGCGTACCACCCGACGTCATAATATCAAGTTTCTCAAGGTTCAATGGTCGCACCATTCTGAGGATGAAGCAACTTGGGAAAGGGAGGATCGTCTTCGACTCGAGTACCCCGCCTTCTTTCCGGAGGAACCCAAATCTCGGGACGAGATTCTTTTGAGTGGGGGTGAGTTGTCACACCCTAGCTAGTCATGCATTAGAGTGTTGCATCATGTTTACTCTTTCATCAGAAACTTGAAATGGGGATGACAGAACCCCCAGTCCCCTCTGAAACCAACTAGGGTTACTAAAATAATTTTCAATGAACCTGAAATGCCCTTCTAAAATGCCCATCATTTTTGTCTTGGTTCAGAACCTCTGCCAAAAGTGGTGCACATTTTCCTAGGCCATCTTAGGGTTTTTGAATTAAATCATAAATATTTGAATTTGGGCATTTAAAATTATATAAAATATTTAAATGCTCAAATATCTCCAAACTAAAATGTTTCATGTTGGAATTAATCCAACTATGGGCTAGGAATAGTTTGGTGATTTTTGAAGTTGCCTAGGTATTTTATTAAATTCAACAAAGTTGCAGATATATTAAATAAAAACAGAAACAGAAAAAAAGGGGAAAACTTACCTGGCGCCACCGCAGGCCCACCAGCCAGCCCACCTGGCCGGCCCAGCCCGGCCACCGCTCCAGCGAGCTGCTTGGCTCGCCAGGCAGGCAGCCAAGGTGCTCGGCGGCGGCACCGCAGCTCGCCACGCAGCTGCACGCCGCCCTGCCTCCCCCTCTCGCCGCCCTGATGGCCTGGACGAGCTCCACGTCGCGCCCCGACCCTCCTGGACACCTCCATTCGCCCCCAGTTCCTCTCCCTCGCGCTCCCACGCCATGGCCGACGCCACCGTCGCCGCACCTCCGCCGTAGCCGTGCTCCCCTTCGTCTCCACGCCGCACCACCGTGTCCAGAAGCTCCGCCGTCCTCCACTTCTTCGAGCTAGTCGAGCCCCGAGCGCTCGCGTGCCCCGAAGCCGCCGCACCAACCTCGCCCGAACCGCCATCGCCGGAGATCCCCTTCGCCGTCGCCGCCGCAGCAGCTCGTCCCCGACCACGCCGTCCTCTCCATCAAGACCGCAGTGAGCTGGGCTAACTTCCCCTTCCTCTCTTTCTCTCTCTCGTGCACCACAGCGAGCACACCAAGCTCACCCGCACGCGCCGTCGCGGACCTCGTCGCCGACGTGCTTCCGGCCACACTCCGGCCACAAGATGGTGTCCATCTTACTCACCGAGTCCCACAACACCTAGCTAGCCACTCCACGAGCCTCACCGACCCCTCTAACGCCTAGTTCATCTTCGACCGAGCCCCGGTGGCCGCCAAAGTCGTCGCCGGCGCCAACTCCGGCCACCCCGACCCCAACGGACTCCGCCAAGAGCTGCGGTTTGTCCTCAGCTCCACTCCGGTGGTCTCCGCGGCCCATTTGGTGGCCGAAATGGCCAAAACCACTCCCGCCGCCGCGTCGGGCTCGCCGGCGGCTAAACGCCGGCGTCGCTGGCTTTGACTTTGACCACGGGTGGGCCCTGGTTGACTCCCCTGAGTCAATGACAGGTGGGGCCCAGCCCTGTTAATTAAACAGGATTAGTTTTAATTAAATTTTAATTAAAATAATCACCCTGACATGCGGGACCCACTGTCAGGTTTGACCTAGACCTGTTCCGTTGACCTGCTGACGTCACACTGACGTCAGGCTGACGCAGTAATTGATTTTCTGGATTTAATTTAAATCAGGAAATTCCAGAATATTATTTAAACTTCAAAAATTCATAACTTTTATTCTGTAACTCCAAATTGGACAAATTATATATGAAAAATGATCAGAAAAATCCAATCTATCCATCTGTACTATTTTCATGCATGATCAAACAAGTTAAATTGATGTTTTAAGCAGAACAAGGAAAAGCACTTTAAAAGGCCATGTTTGAGTTTGAAATTTGAATCTTTGATTCAAATTTGTTCAAACCCTTCTGGTTTTAGTTGCATTAGCCCAACACACTCATATTGCCATGTTTCATGCATGCATCATATTGTTGCACATTGTTTGGTGATGGCTGTGTATCGGTGTCCTTTGCGACAGGTTCTGCCTCCGAGGAGTACCGTGATTACCCTAACGAAGAACCGTATCAGTGCATCGAACCATCAGGCAAGCAACCAACCATTTGATCATATCGATACAATCCCATGTTCTCGCTCCTGCTCTCTTTTACTGCATTAAGACAACGCGTTTCAAACTGCTGTGTGCTACGGTAGTTGAACCCATTTCCTCTGCATGACCTGTCATTGCCACAGTAACTAGATGAAACCCACTAGCATGTGTAGGAGTTGATTGAGCCATATGTATGTGTTGTTCCTACCTTGCTATGCCTGCTATGCTTAGAGTCGTGTCAGGTCTGGTTCATCCGGGTGATGGGCTAGAGTGAAATGTTTATGTCGGTAATAAGAGTGGTGTGGTGAACACGATTTGGTAAAGGTATCGATGAGAGGCCATGTAGGAGTACATGGTGGGTTGTTTCATTGAAGCCGACCCTAAGCACTGAGATCTGTATGTGTGATTTAAGAATCAGCTACTACCATGCATTGGGACCGAAACCAATGGACCCTCTCGGCTTCTTATTCACCCTAGTTCTCCGTCCAGGAGTTGCAAGTAGTTTCTGGTGTTTGTAGCCTACTGGAGGCCGTGGACAGCGCTGACCGTAGGGGTGGGCTGTGATGCGGTAGGTACGTGGCACGGTGTACCGAATACCCGTTAGGTATCTCGGGAACCCTGTTCACATCGTTCGGGGCCGTAGGAAACCTCGGCCGGACTCCTTGCGGATGGAACCTGGATAGGCGATAAACCTGGACTGGAGGCTTAGGTGGTTAGGTAGGTCGTGGCCGACACCCACGTTGGGCTTCCGCTTGAAGGTTGCCGAGTACATGTCGTGTAAACGACGGTAAGTGGTGAGAGCGTGTATGAAGAAGTACACCCCTGCAGGGTTAACATGATCTATTCGAATAGCCGCGTCCGCGGTAAAGGACTACTTGGTTGCCTATACAGTTCATAGACAAGTAAATGGAAACTGTTAAAAGCCTCAAGATAAGTGTGAGTGCCGAGGATGGCTCTTCCGTAGGAAGACGGAGGTGGATCCTCGATAGTGTATTGAATTGGTGAGTAGTGGACTCGTGTGCGCAAAACCATTTCAAGTTGGAGTATCGTAGGATAGTCTAGCCAAGAGTCAAAGCTGGCTTGCTGCAATAACTCCACCAACCCTTCTTGATAATATGCATGTATGTAGGATCTGATGTAAGTCTTGCTGAGTACCTTTGTACTCATGTTGCTATAATTTACATTTTTACAGAAGACGCTGCAACCCCTTCTGATGGGTTCTACGTAGACGTTGACATCAACGAGTAGGCTAAAGACCCAGGTGGTGACCCTGAGCTTGTGAAGGACCACGTAGTATAGTTAGGCTTTCCAAGCCTCCTTTATTTTACTAGTTGTCTGTACTCAGACAAGTTACTTCCGCTGTTGGTTTGTATGACTGTATGACTTGTATGTTGGGTCGTGAGACCCGTACCTTCGTGTATGTTATGAATGGCTCCCTGAGCCTTAAATAAAGTACTTGTGTCGTAGAGTCATGTTGTGATGCTACGTTGTATTTGCACATATCGAGCATATTGTGTGTATGACTGAAATGCTTGGTATGTGTGGGATCTGACTATCTAGTTGTTTATCTTTAGTAGCCTCTCTTACCGGGAAATGTCTCCTAGTGTTACCGCTGAGCCATGGTAGCTTGCTACTGCTCTGGAACACTTAGGCTGGCCGGCATGTGTCCTTCTTCGTTCCTGTGTCTGCCCTTCGGGGAAATGTCACGCTTTGAGTACCGGAGTCCTGTTAGCCCGCTACAGCCCGGTTTACCGGAGTCCTGCTAGCCCAGTGCTACAGCCCGGACCCACTTGCTGATGACCGACACGTTCGTAGCTGGGTCATGGATGCCTGTCCCTGTAAGTCTGTGCCACTTTGGGTTTACGACTAGTCATGTCAGCCCGGGCTCTTTATCATATGGATGCTAGCGACACTATCATATACGTGAGCCAAAAGGCGCAAACGGTCCCGGGCAAAGGTAAGGCGACACCCGTAGGGATACCGTGCGTGAGGCCGCAAAGTGATATGAGGTGTTACCGGCTAGATCGATGTGACATCGAGTCGGGGTCCTGACAACTGTGCCATGAATGTGGCCATAAGATTGATCATTTGGCTTGAAAGCCATGAATCTTCACGCATGATAGCTTATTTCTGAGAACACTTTTTTAAAATAATTACCATATTACAAGTTTATTATTTTTCCTGGAAACTTGGTCACATATAATGACACAATGCGAAGGTTTTCCAATTTTTTGATTTTTTTTGAATTTTATATGCCCGTTTCAAAATGCGGTCAAAACGGCGGGCATGACCGTTCCTAGCTAGTGGTTGAACCTTGGAATTTTTTTGGTGTTTCTATGATTAAATAGATACTTATTTACCTAGAAATGATTTTTGGAAAAAATAAAGAGCAAACTACAAGGCAGCTACAGTTCAAATTTGACCCGCTTCCAGCTGAATCGACGACAATTTGTCTTTTTCACGAGAGGTGGGTAAAAGCTTTGGACACCCAACCATTTGGTCAGTTGTGCATTATATATGGCCTAGTATTTTATAAAATTGATTTGGTCCATTTTTGCTATAACTATTTGGTAGTTCCTTCACAAAAAAAACCTCCTTTTGGGCACTCGGAAAATGAATAATGAATTTTCCGTGCAAAGAAAATGAAAACTTCCTTAGGCAACATTGTTTGGAATTCCAAGATGTACCCTTGTGCACAATATGAGATCATTTGAACAAACTATGCCATGAATGTGGCCATAAGATTGATCATTTGGCTTGAAAGCCATAAATCTTCACGCATGATAGCTCATTTCTAAGAACACTTTTTTAAAATAGTTACCGTATTACAAGTTTATTATTTTTCTTGGAAAGTTGGTCACATATAATGAAACAATGCGAAGGTTTTCCAATTTTTTGTTTTTTTTTTGATTTTTTTATGCCCGTTTCAAAATGCGGTCAAAACGGCGGGCTTGACCGTTCCTAGCTAGTGGTTGAATCTTGGAATTTTTTTGGTGTTTCTATGATTAAATAGATACTTATTTACCTAGAAATGATTTTTCGAAAAAATAAAGAGCAAACCATAAGGTAGCTGCAGTTCAAATTTGACCCGCTTCCAGCTGAATCGGTGGAAATTTGTCTTTTTCACGAGAGGCGTATAGAACCTTTTGACAACCAACAATTTTTTGAATTGTACGTTAAATATGCATTAGTATTTTCCAAAAATTATACGGTACAATTTTGCAACAAATACAAGTTAGGTTATTCACAAAAAAAACCCATTTTGGGCACTCGAAAAATAGAAAATGGCTCTTTGTGCAATGAAAATGAAACCCCCCAAATCAACGTTATTTGTCATCCTAAGATACATACATGTGCAAAATATTGATTTATTTTAACAAACTATAATTGGTTAATATGTTGAATGTTTGCCCTGAATAAGAGGATAAAAACTATAAGAAAAACAAAAGATTTTTTTTACACAACCTTAATTCTGATTGGTTGAATTAGCTATGGCATGGATTGATGACATGGTGGAGATCCGTGCATCCATACAGCCATCCACCGTCCATCCAACCCACTAATCCAGATCCTACCCTACCCTGCGGTTCTCTCCCCTATACAGATCCACCTCTCCCCCTCCCCGCCGACTCCCCTCACCTTCTCTCCTCGATCCAGATCCACACACCGCCGCCGCCGCCCCTCATCTCCCTCGACGCCTCCCATCCCCACCGACGACCTCGATGCCCTTCTCCCCCACCATCGCCGCCCCCATCCTCTTCCTTTCCCCTCACCTTCCCTCGCTCTCTTCCCTTGGCCGCCGCACGAGCAGGACTGCAGCGCGG
>NC_041385.1:786125068-786146907 GCF_002162155.2 Triticum dicoccoides | reverse complement strand
ACCCGCGACAGCTCATCTCGGTGCTGCGCCAGCGTGTGGGTCATGCTGCACCGTCGGGAAAGCCTCCTCCGGCATCCTGCGCCAAGCCTCCTCCGACTCGGGGGCGCCACCGCGAGCCTCCTCCGACTCGGGCGCCGCGAGCCGCCCTACCGGGAGCAGGGCTGGTGTCCTTCCGACTCTCCTGCTCGGCAACGCCATCGCCTAGGGTATTTTTTCCTTTGCCTGTCTCAATCCTATACAATGCGTTCTGTGAACTTCAGAAGCATATGTGCAGATCAATTGGTGTAATTAGTGTATTCATTGTGGGATCCATGGCCCCCTCCCTCCCAGATCCACCAGGCCACGCTCCTCCCATGGGGTCCATGGCGCGGGTCACCATACAACAACTGATCTGTGACGAGCGAGACAGGGAAGAGGTGTTCCTTCTCATGGTCTGCAGTGCATCTCGCGTTCCACGACATCCTTGGAGAGATGTACGCAACATCTTCAGCACGTACAACTTCATGTGGCAGTGGAGATCAGAAGTTGCGACTGTACAACCACAGTGGTGGTAAGAGAAGTACGACCCCTTCCCTTCCTTGCTAGCTAGTAGCTGTTTCGATTTTGGTTGGTCCAATCCGATCCAATCCTGCCATGTAGTTTGGTTATAACATAGGAGAGGGACACCTACAGTTGAGTTTCAGTTTGGACAACATTTGACGCACATGTATTGGGGTATTTGGTTTACTTCTATTTGTATGTGCATTTCTTAAATTGAAAATAAAATTAGTTGGGTATTCAATTCCTACGAACCAATTTGCAACATTTTTTATTCAACATGTACTACATCAGCAACTTAAATTTGTCTGTTTCATTTACCAAAATTTTAGAGTCTTCATAGATATCAATGTCACCCTGCTGTTGGTTTGCTTGCTGGAGTCTTGGGGGGGGGGGCATGGATTTTATAGTTTATGTATGTAGCAATGTATAGTTGTTTCTACATTTTGATGCACGCCCTATAAATGGATCACCATGTGTGCTCTGGAAGGAAACTAATATAGTGATTTGAATTTCAGATCAAGCTGCTACCTGTAACTTTGATTAGAAGTTACTTAATTTGGAGCACCGAAATGGAATTACAGCAGCTGATTGTTACATGTTCTCAGTTTGGCAGTACGAGTTTCAACATTGGAATGGAGATGTATCTGGTCTATTTGCAAAAATAGTTTCAACATAATCTAAATTTAGTCCTTTTCCATTTATGAGACCCATTTGCTATTTAGCTCAATGAACTACAACTGAAATGGTTTAGGTTAATTTTAGTCTTGTACTCTTGTTTCATCTTAATTATTACACTAGCCTGTGACATCATAATTCAGCTGGGAATACACCTCTATGTTTTTCATATCCAGTCTACTATTCTGATAGAAATGCCACTCCACATTGGTATGTCTCGTGAGTGTCCCTGCAGGTGGTGTTCTGCATGTTGATCGAATTTTAAATCTTTTGCCTAGAAAATGTTGCTGTGAAATAAAACATATGAACGGGTAGTTTTGTTACAACTACAGATTGTCTTTTGCCCTGAAAGTGTTTATATATGTGGGTCTTTGTTCATTTTTTCCATGAAAATTCAGTAGCTTGTAGGTTGTAGTTCTGTTCATTTTTTTTTGAGAAAAAAGGGTGCGCCTCCTGGTTTCATTTCATCAAATGGAACTGCCATTATGTAGGAGTTACTACTACTACTAGACTGATCGATCCATTGATTTCTCCGAATGTCACTCAAATCCTTAGCTACCTAGCTAGCTTCCCTCCCTCCCTGCACACACCTAGCTAGCTAATTACACTAGTGGTGTTCAGAAACAACTTCACTCTGAATTACCAGTAGTTAATGTGAGTTGATTAACACGTTGCATCTTACCTTGTATGCTGAATTTAAATTGGCTGTCACTATATACTTAGGAGGCAGTGACATAACAGTATATGCTTGTGCAGATTTATACATTGTTAAAATGGAGGATTGGGAAGAACTATTTTCTTTGAAGTAATAAGTCAGGAGTTGTTTCTTGCTTCAGTAGGGTGTCATACATTATAATCATCAGCTCATGTCGTCTGGGATCAAACATAGATTTGAATTTACAAGAGTAAAGATTTATGTGAGAAGTACAAACCATGTTCGATTTTAACTAGTACAAAAATTATGCCCCTGCTATAGTGATACATTCTGTACTACACTGTTGCTTATGTTTGCTTGCTTGATTACCTCTCTAAGGCAGCTTTGTTTTGTTCTTCTTCTTCATGTGCTACTTGCAGCATCAAGGGGATCTTCGACCGCTACCAGCAGGCCACTGGGACCAGCCTGTGGACCGAGCAGTATGAGGTTGGCTACTGCTTCTCTATCTTGCCTCCATCCATCTTTTTCTTTAGCTGTATCACTTTCTCCTTTCTTTGATGTGGCTGATTTTCTTCGGTTTGATATCATCTAGATCTCACTAGTTTGTACTTAGTCACTAGTGATGCACTGCTCTTTTTCCTTGTGATGCTCGAGTACTGAAGAAACTTGGGTAATATGCACTGGTCTTTTGCTTATGCTCTTGTGAGTTTGGCAAGTGATTATAATGTATTGTGTAGTTGTTGTTTCAAACTGTTTTGCTACAAGTACCATAATTTGCATTGAAGATATTGTATTCTGTTGCTGTATCATTGTCTAATAAAACCACAGCATGATGCTCACATGAGATATCCACATGTTTCTGTGCTGTTTGATTCAAGCTTACTCTTGTTATAATGTATTCTGTTGCTGTTTTGCTAAAAGCCGTGTGTTGATTTGATAACAGGAGTTTCCTTGTCCTGGTCCTATACTGCATTTTGACTCCTATGTTTCTGTGCGTGTGTGTTTAATTGATGTTGTTTCAACTTTGAACTGCTTCTGCATATGGCCTATACTGCAATTGAGATTTAAATTTGTGGTTGTTCCTCTTTTACAGATGCTCAAGTGTGAAGTGTGAAGCAAGTGTGAAGCCGTGAAGTGTGAAGCCGTCAAGTTCTACTTAGTGAAGAGTAGCATATTGTAGCACATATGTGTTGTAAAGATTGTAATAGATTTATTTAGTGGTATATTTGATGAAATTTATGTGTTCTTTTTGATTATGTATGTGATATGAAAACTTGTGAAATGGAAACTTGACCAATGGGTCCACTTATGAAAATAATTTGTCAAATTTGTACATTTCTAACATGTGGGACCAATTTGAGAGATGATCATGACAAGTGGGACCCATTTGACTAGTGGGACCAACTTGAATATATAATGGCTGAAAATAGAAAAGCAATAAATAATAAAAGGCCACGGGCCAACAATAAAAAAGGCTACAACGTTGGGCTTGGCCCATGAAGCCGACCAGAATTACCGAGGAAAAAAATAATAAAAGGCTGAATTAATGGGCTCGGCCTATGTAAAACACCTAATTGGACCGGGCTGAATCTTGTGCCACATCAGCTTGCCACGCTGGATGCCTACGTGGCCTGGGGAGGTTGCTAGTGACCAAAACGCCACAGTAGGAATATTTTGGTCGTAAACGTCCACGACCTTCTCACAGAGAAGGTCGCTATCGTCAGTTAACGACCCTCAGCTTTTGACCTTATGTTTTTGGTCACAAAAAGGTCACAAATTGAAAACAGTGACCTTTCATTGACCAATAGTGGTGGTCACAAGTTGACATATTTCTTGTAGTGAGAGGAGGAGATTGGGAAAGAGAGGGCGAATAAAACAGCAAGGGTGAAGTGGGGGAGAGGAAAACGAGAGGCAAATAATGTAATGCGAGAGATAGGGATTGTGATGTGTACTTGGTATTGTTGACTTGCTTGCGTGAGCCTCCCCGGCAACGGTGCCAGAAATTCTTCTTGCTACCTCTGGAGCATTGCGTTGGTTTTCCCCGAAGAGGAGAGGATGATGCAGTAAAGTAGCATAAGTATTTCCCTTAGTTTTTGAGAACCAAGGTATCAATCCGGTAGGAGACCATGCACAAGTCCCTCGTACCTACATAAAATGATAGCTACTCGCAACCAAAGCAATTAGGGGTTGTCAATCCCTTCACGGTCACTTACGAGAGTGAGATCTGATAGAGATGATAAATAATATTTTTGGTATTTTTGATAGATAGATGCAAAGTGAAAAGTAAAAGGCAAAGTAAAAACAAAGCAAGTAAATAAAGTGATAGAGATTGATATGATGAGAATTGACCCGGGGGCCATAGGTTTCACTAGTGACTTCTCTCAAGAGCATAAGTATTCTACGGTGGGTGAACAAATTACTGTTGACCAATTGAAAGAATTGAGCATAGTTATGAGCATATCTAGGCAATGATCATGTATATAGGCATCACGTCCGAGACAAGTAGATCGAAATGATTCTACATCTACTACTATTACTCCACTCATCGACCGCTATCCATCATGCATCTAGAGTATTAAGCTAAAAACAGAGTAACGCCTTAAGCAAGATGACATGATGTAGAGGGATAAATTCATGCAATATGATAAAAACCCCATCTTGTTATCCTCGATGGCAACAATACAATACGTGCATTGCAACCCTTTCTGTCACTGGGTAAGGACACCGCAAGATTGAACCCAAAGCTAAGCACTTCTCCCATTGCAAGAACTACCAATCTAGTTGGCCAAACCAAAAAGGATAATTCGAAGAGACTTGCAAAGATAACTCAATCATACATAAAAGAATTCAGAGAAGATTCAAATAGTTTCCATAGATAATACTGGATCATAAACCCACAATTCATCGGTCTCAACAAACACATCGCAAAAAGAAGATTACATCGAATAGATCTCCAGGAGAGAGGGGGAGAACATTGTATTGAGATCCAAAAAGAGAGAAGAAGCCATCTAGCTACTAGCTATGGACCCGAAAGTCTGAAGTAAACTACTCACACTTCATCGGAGGGGCTATGGTGTTGATGTAGAAGCCCTCTGTCGGTGTCAAAACCGGCGGATCTCGGGTAGGGGGTCCCGAACTGTGTGTCTAGGCGGGTGGTAACAGGAGACAAGGGACACGATGTTTTACCCAGGTTCGGGCCCTCTTGATGGAGGTAAAACCCTACGTCCTGCTTGATTAATATTGATGATGTGTGTTACAAGAGTAGATCTACCACGAGATCAAGGAGGCTAAACCCTAGAAGCTAGCCTATGGTATGATTGTTGTTCGTCCTATGGACTAAAGCCATCCGGTTTATATAGACACCGGAGGGGGCTAGGGTTACACAGAGTCGGTTACAATGGTAGGAGATCTACATATCTGTATCGCCAAGCTTGCCCTCCACGCCATGGAAAGTCCCATCCGGACACGGGACGAAGTCTTCAATCTTGTATCTTCATAGTCTTGGAGTCTGGCCGATCATGATAGTTCGGCTGTCCGGACACCCCCTAGTCCGGGACTCCCTCAGTAGCCCCCGAACCAGGCTTCAATGACGACGAGTCCGGCGCGTAAATTGTCTTCGGCGTTTGCAAGGCGGGTTCTCCTTCATGTTCCATGTGTTTGCCGGATAGTGTCCGGGTGCTTCATATATGTTGCGCTCCTTGGCTTCCATGTCCAATAATGGCCTTCTTCCACGTGTTGTACGAATGCGAAAAGCCAGGGTATTCTTACGTTTTACCCCCTAGCTGCGCAAATAAGCCGCCTATAAGAGAGGCGAGGATCCAGATCCAATTCACACCATCCTCCTTCCGCAAGTACTCATCAAGGCGCATCTGACAAAAAATCCATTCCAACATGGATAGTCGACGCGGCTCCTCTTCTCGCGCTCCCAGTCCTCGGCCAGGAGATTGGAGGAGATGCTCAGTCCCGCATAGCGAGTTAGTGACGCTCCAAGCAGAGGGATATCTCCCCTAGCCTTTATGGTTCCGGTTCGAGTCGGACTGGCCACATACAAGGGTGGGAAGCAGGCGGAGAGCGTCCCCAATCCCTCCAAAGGATAGCGGGTATGCTTCGTCCCCTACTTATTAAGGGGACTCGGATTTCCTATACATCCATTTCTCCGGGGGCTCCTGGAGTTCTATGGACTCCAACTTCACCACCTCATGCCTGCCTCCATTTTGCATATCGCGGGCTTTGTAGCTCTTTGCGAGCTGTTCTTGGGCATCGAGCCCCATTTTGCGCTATGGAAGAGGCTGTTTTGCCTCGTACCCCGTTCTCACGGGGGGTTGACATATCAAGTGGGCGGAGCCGAAATATGGCGCATCGCCGGGACCGGATATCTATCCGGAACCCCAAAGAAGGCGTCCGAAGACTGGCCCTCAGAATGGTTTTACATAGAAGACGCTCCACTGCCGGACCCAGTTCGGATCGGCCTCCCGGAGTTCAGCACTGCTCCGCTGACGAAACGCCTGAGTTGGCGCCCGCGGAGCCCTCAACGGGAAGATGATAGGAGCGTCCACTACCTGATGGGCCGGATAAGGTTGCTGGCCCATTCGGGATTGACCATGATTGGAGTCATGGCCACGTGCATTATGCGAGGGGTGCAGCCGCTCCAGTACAGGGGCCACCCCATGTGGGATTTCAACAGGGAGAACGACGCCACCCGTCATGGCCGCAAGGGGCCGGGATTGGCCGCAGATCTGATGAAGATCTTGTCCGGCTTGTACAAGGGGGAGAAGGAGGACTTCCTCCAAACGAGCCCATTGAATGGGTTCTCCATGAATAACCCTCGGAGCTGGGTAAGCGAACGTTTATTCATCCGACCCATGCTTTCAAAGTTAAATGCCTTACTTTATGATTTTGACGCAGGAACTGCGTCGGGATGTGGAGGGCATACACAGTCCAGCTCCACAACACGAGGATCCGGGAAGATCCCTTGATCCGGCCTCCGAAGAGGATCCAGACGTAAAGGTGGAGCTAATTGACGGGGTGTTCCACCAACTCACATGGACAATGCTTTAGTCACCATTACGGCTGACTACCCCAGTTTATGTCCGGCTTCCCAGGTGAGTACGATCGAAGTCCTGACACTGTTACTTTTTTAATGCTTATTTCTGACCACCGTGCACCAATGGTGCTTGGCAGGAGGTGCCTTTACGGCAGGAAGCCGAGCCCGCGGCGACTGACCAAAAAAGGTCAGTGCGGCCTAGCAGGCGGAAGAGGAGTGCGGCGCGAATCGAAACGTCGCCGCAAAGGTGTGGTGCACCATTGTCTTTTAAGGGAAAGACTCCTCGGAGGCATATTAATGCTCATGATTCTTCCAGGAGAAAGAGCGCTCGCCGGACTGAGTCCGGAGAGGGTGCCCACCAAGCTTCCGCCAGCCAGGCTCCAATGCCTGGTCCGGAGGGGGAGGCGAGCGCAAGGCGCGAGCCGGATGCTCCTCCAACGGAGGATGCCAACAGGTTGTCCGCCACCAGGTCTGAGGTGGAGAGCGCCATGAATCACAGGCGCCGTCGGACAGTTCTTCGTGACGCGTGTTTCTCCCCTGAGGCGTTAAATGCCTTTAATGCGGGAGATGCGTACCTCCTTGCTGCTCAAGATGGTTTAACCAGAGCCACGGAGCAGTATGTAAAGGACATACAGGTAAGGAATTTTAATAGTTATATATGCCAGTAGCCCCCGAGACTTAAAATAGTTAAACTAACTGATTTAAGGATCATTTGTTATGCAGGATCTTACTGAGAAGAATACCCACCTGTCTCAGGGGCTTCAAGAATGCAAGGCCCAACTTGAGGCCGCACTAGCCGCTGCCGGGGGAGCCATGGAGACCCCCTCTGGTAATTCATATTTTGAAAGAAGTAGTTTATGAAGTGCGGCGTGTGTGTATAGTCTGACAATAATATTGCAGAGGATGCCGGACTAGATCCGGACAAGCAACAGCTGCTACGCCAGTTGAAGGCCGGCGAGAGGGTGCTTATGAGGGTGCAGCAGGAGAGGAACAAACTCCAAGATGCCAACACCCAGCTGGGCGAAGAACTAAAAGATGTTTGGGTCCAGCTGTCTAACTCCAGAAAGGAGAATCGGCGGCTTCGTCGCGGCATTTATAGTAAGTGCTTGAGCAAACTCTTTTGAAAAGAAGAGTTCGGCGAGGAAGTCGATTGACAGAAATGTGTCTGTAGGTGTGCTCACAGGTCGTCCGGCGGAGGAGGTGCCTGGTTCCACGGGAGACCCTCTTCCCGAGCTGCTGCAACTGCACGAACGTGTTCGGCAGGCAATGAGCGGCGTCGTGCAGGCCTTATGGCCTTCCGTCTCCCTACCCGAGGGTCTTGGAGGGCTTGCTGAGAAGCTTCAGGGAGTACGGCGGCGTCTCCGTCTGTGGAAGATATCGGCCTGCCGTCAAGGCGCCAGGGAGGCCTGGGCCATGGTGAAGACGCGGTACCCCAAGGCTGACCCAAACCACATGGCCGAGGTCGGACCTGTGGGGCCCGATGGGAAGGAGATCCCTGTGAGCCTGATGTACGGCCAAGTAGAGTTGGCCGCGAAATATTCCCAACAGGACTGTAAATTATACAGCCTGTTAGATGGGATTGAAGAGGAGTACAATCAGTCTGTTTGACGATGTAATTTTAAAATGACATGTAAAATCCCTTCTAGCCGGATTGTAGATCGTTTGCCTTTGCGGACCTTTTCGCTTCAACCTCGGGACCCAACGGTCCGGAGTGTGTCCGAATACCCTTACGGTTATAAAAGAACCGGGGCATGCATGGAGACAAGGCGTAGGGGTCATAGTTGCTTTGTCAGACAAGTGCCCAACTAGCTATGTTATATTACATGGTTAGTAAGAAACATCTTCCAGGGAGAATAGTTCCGTTAAGGGTTCCTTTCCCAGGGAGGCATGCCCTAAAGTGCATGTCCGGACTGCGAAAATAGCAGAAAAAGCATCTGGGGGCAGATAAATAAGTAAGTAATAAATCATCTTTCAGGTCACCGACCGAATATTCCCTTAAGAACGCTAGCCTTCGGCTTCACCCGGTCTGAGGTACACATCCGGCTGACCCGGCAGTAACAATCGCAGAGGTGCTCCCTTTACCTCCTAGCCGAACAATCAGGAACGTAGGGGTAAGCACAGGAGCCAGGCAACCCGGCTTGGCCAAAACTTAAGTCATATCGATGCATATAATGGTGTTCAAAAGGTACATGCGGAAGTGTGACACATGTGGTGGGCATGAAGCCCATATAAATAAGCTTCTGTTAAAGAAGCCCCCAGGTATAACGAGTGCGAGTAGCACATCGAGTGAGTGTGAACAAAGCGCAGATTAGCCCTTAAGAGGTTTGTACTGAAAGAGGGAGGAAAAAGGAGGGAAAACAAAGACAGCGAAAAAACATGAGAGGTGGACGGAGGAAGGAGACGAACCCTGAGTCCGGCGCTAGGCGTAAAATCTTCGGAGACGGGCTACGTTCCATGGGTTTGGCTCGAGTCGGTCGTCAGATGCGTTGCGTAGACGGTATGCCCCGCCGGTAAGGACTTGGTCGATGATAAAGGGACCTTCCCATTTGGGCTTAAGTTTGTCCTTTTTCTTGTCCGGCAGGCGTAGAACTAGCTCGCCAACATTGTAAGTTTTGGCTCGTACTTCTCTGCTTTGATATCTTCGAGCCTGCTGTTGATAGAATGCGGAACGGGATTTTGCCACGTCGCGCTCCTTCTCTAAAGCGTCCAAACTGTCCTGCCGATCCAACTCGGCTTATCTTTCCTTGTACATGCGCATGCGAGGTGAGTCATGAATTATATCGCGGGGCAAAACTGCCTCAACGCCGTATACCATAAAAAATGGTGTGAATCCGGTTGTGCGGTTTGGCGTGGTCCGCAGCCCCCAGAGTACGGAGTCGAGCTCCTCTACCCAGTGCGTGTTAGATTCCGTGAGGGACCGCACTAATCTGGGTTTGATGCCGCTCATGATTAGACCATTTGCTCGTTCCACTTGACCATTAGTTTGAGGGTGGTAGACTGAAGCGTAGTCGAGCTTGATGCCCATGTTTTTGCACCAGAGTTTAACCTCGTCGGCTGTGAAATTCGTGCCGTTATCAGTGATGATGCTGTGGGGGACGCCAAAACGGTGTACCACCCCGTATATGAAGTCTATCACCGGTCCGGATTCTGCCGTTTTAACCGGCTTGGCCTCTATCCATTTGGTGAATTTGTCCACCATGACCAATAAGTATTTGTGCTTGTGGGTTCCCCCTTTAAGGGGTCCAACCATGTCAAGCCCCCAGACCGCGAACGGCCAAGTAATGGGTATAGTTTTGAGGGCGGTGGGTGGCATGTGGCTCTGATTAGCAAAGAGCTGGCAACCGACGCATCGTTGGACTAAGTCCTGAGCATCTGCCCGGGCGGTCGGCCAATAGAATCCTGTACGGAAGGCCTTTCCTACAAGGGCCCGGGCGGCGGCGTGGTGCCCGCCGAGTCCAGCGTGAATTTCAGCCAGGAGATTTCGCCCTTCCTCTTCGGAGATACACCTTTGAAGGACTCCGGTTGTGCTTTTCTTATAAAGTTCTCCCTCATGGACCTTGTAGGCTTTAGATCGCCGAACTATGCAGCGGGCCTCATTTTGGTCTTCGGGAAGTTCCTGCCTGATTAAGTAGGCTAGGAATGGTTCCGTCCACGGGGCAATTACTGCCAGTATTTCGTGGGCTGAATCTGTTATTTCATTGGCTGAGCCACTGATTGTGTCAGAATGTTCTGCGTTAGGTGATGCAGTTGGTTCCGGATTGTTATTTCCGGACTCCTCTTCCCATAATACGGATGGATTAAAGAGCCGCTCCAAGAAGATGTTTGGAGGGACGGCGTCGCGTTTTGCGCCGATGCGTGCCAACACGTCTGCTGCCTGGTTATTATCCCGGGCTACATGGTGGAATTCGAGTCCTTCAAACCGGGCTGACATTTTTAGGACAACGTTATGGTAGGCTGCCATTTTCGGATCCTTGGCGTCAAAGTCTCCTTTTACTTGGGATATTGCGAGGTTTGAATCCCCGCGCACCTATAGGCGTTGAATTCCCATGGAGATTGCCATCCGGAGGCCATGTAGGAGGGCCTTGTATTCGGCTGCGTTGTTGGAGTCTGTGTACATTATTTGAAGCACATATTGGACTGTGTCTCCGGTTGGGGACGTCAAGACGACGCCAGCCCCCAAGCCAGCCAACATTTTGGAGCCGTCGAAATGCATGATTCAATTGGAGTGTGCGCCGTACTCTTTAGGGAGTTCGGCTTCGGTCCATTCGGCGATGAAGTCAGCCAGAACTTGCGACTTGATAGCTCGCCGTGGTTTGTAGGTTATATCAAATGGTAAGAGCTCAATGGCCCATTTTGCAATCCTGCCCGTCGCATCGCGATTGTTTATAATGTCATTGAGAGGTACTTCGGAGGCCACCGTTATGGAACACTCTTGAAAGTAGTGTCGCAGCTTCCGGGATGCCATGAACACCGCATACGCTATCTTTTGATAGTGTGGGTACCGGGACTTGCATGGGGTTAAGACAGTGGATACGTAGTACACTGGTTTTTGGAGAGGGAATTTGTGCCCTTCTGTTTCTCGTTCGACGACGAGTACCGCGCTGACAACTTGATGTGTTGCTGCGATATATAATAACATAGGTTCGCCCAGGTTGGGCGCAGCCAAGACCGGATTTGTTGCCAGTATGGCCTTGATTTCTTCGAGTCCGGCCGTGGCAGCATCCATCCATTCGAAGTGTTCGGTGCGCCGGAGGAGGCGATAGAGGGGCTGTGCCTTTTCTCCCAAACGGGAGATGAAGCGGCTTAGAGCCGCTACGCATCCAGTTAGTTTTTGTATTTACTTGAGGTCTTTTGGGATATCCAATTGTGACAGAGCTCGGATCTTGGCTGGGTTTGCTTCAATTCCTCTACCGGATACGATGAAGCCCAAGAGCTTTCCGGCTGGTACTCCGAAGACACATTTTTCCGGGTTGAGCTTAATGTCATATGCTCGGAGGTTGTCAAATGTCACCCTCAAGTCGTCTACTAGAGTTTCGACGTGTTTGGTCTTGACGACCACATCGTCTACGTATGCCTCTACTGTTTTGCCTATCCGGGTAGCCAGACATGTCTGAATCATGCGCTGATATGTTGCGCCGGCGTTTTGGAGTCCGAAGGGCATTGTGTTGAAGCAGAATGGCCCATATGGAGTAATGAATGCCGTTGTGGCCTGGTCTTTTTCCGCCATCTTGATTTGATGGTATCCGGAGTATGCGTCGAGGAAGCACAATGAATCGTGCCCTGCGGTAGCATCGATGATTTGGTCGATGCGAGGGAGAGGGAAAGGGTCCTTTGGACAGGCCTTGTTAAGGTCTTTGAAATCGACGCAAAGGCGCCAGGATTTGTCCTTTTTTGGTACCATTACTAGGTTGGCTAGCCAGTCCGGATGTTTTATATCTCTGATGAATCCGGCTTCTAAGAGTTTGGCTAGCTCCTCTCCCATTGCCTGTCTTTTGGGTTCGGAAAATCGCCGAAGAGATTGTTTGACTGGCTTGAATCCTTTTAGGATATTTAGGTTGTGCTCTCCCAGCCTGCGTGGGATTCCTGGCATGTCTGAAGGGTGCCAGGCAAAAATGTCCCAATTTTCCTGAAGGAATTCTCGTAGTGCGGCTTCTACATCAGGATTTAATTGTGCCCCAATGAAGGCCGTCTTTGTGGGGTCCGTTGGATGGACCTGATATTTGACTATTTCGTCTGCTGGTTTAAAAGAGGTGGACTTGGACCTCTTATCGAGTATCACATCGTCCCTATCCACCGTGGAGCGCCGCGCAGTTAGTTCCTCTGCCGCTAGGGCTTCGGATAATGCCTCTAGGGCCAGTGCGGCTGTCTTATTTTCAGCGTGGAGTGCTGTATCTGGATCACTGGCGAGAGTGATTATTCCATTGGGTCCGGGCATTTTGAGCTTCATGTACCCGTAATGGGGTATAGCTTGGAAGATTGTGAATGCCTCTCGCCCTAACAAGGCGTGATATCCGCTGCCGAATGGGGCCACTTGGAATGTGACCTCTTCGGACCTGTAATTGTCCGGCGAGCCGAACACTACATCTAGTGTGATTTTTCCTGTGCAGCGTACTTCTCGACTAGGGATTATTCCCCTGAAGGTTGTGCTGCTTCGCTCAATGCGGCTCCAGTAAATTTCCATTTTTGAAGGGTTCCTTCGTAGATGAGGTTTAATCCGCTGCCGCCATCCATGAGTACCTTGGTAAGACGAAAGCCGTCCACTATTGGACTGAGGACCAATGCGGCCGGTGCTCTAGCTGTTCGGAATTTAGGTTCGTCGCTGGCATTGAAGGTGATAGCCGTGTCGCTCCATGGATTTACTGTTGCTACTTGGTAGACTTCGGCGAGGCTGTGGATTGTTCGTTTCCGCATGTTATTTGATGCGAAAGTCTCGAAGACTGTTAATACCGTACTGGTACTGCTGGGCTGGTTGCCCGGGGCTAAAAAGCCTTCGCCACTTTTGGCCACCTACCGTAGTATCCAACATGCTCGAAGGCTATGTGTTGGAGTGGCGCCCTCTGTACTGTGGATTTTGCAGGGCCCGTTGAGCCATCCCTCCAGTATGGTTCCGTACCCTTTAGGGGTTTTTTGCTTTTTGGTTTTTAATCCAGGTGCTTGAGTATGACGCACCCTTTTATTTCGGACTGGGGTTGTATTCAGGGCCGGATTGTCCCAAAACCTGGTTTCGGTTTTCCAGGCGCTCTCCATCGCACAGTATTTTTGTACAATGGTCGCTAGGTCGGCGAAGCATGTAACTTCGCGACGACTTATGGCGTTTATGATTCCCTTGTCCGTGCAATTGTTGCAAAAAATTGAAATCGCACTTTCTTCACGGCAGTCATTTATCCTGTGCATAACCAGGAGGAATCTGGCCCAGTAATGATGTACTGTTTCATCGGGCTCTTGCCGTATTTGAGATAGATCACTTATGTTTGGGTGGGCGGGTGGTATTAAGTTCGGAACCCCGCCGGATCTGAGGCTCAAAGGCCAAGAAGTTTCCGGATTTGGAAGCTTGGTTTGTTGGATGCCTTCCAACAAATCTGGTCCGATGCGTGACTTTAGGTTCAGTATTTGATTGACGTCCGTCTCTCCGCGGGAATCCGGCATGGAGGGATCGGGAATCCGGACATAGCTGGTTTTTAACATAGAAGAAGAGTCGCCGCATTGTTCCTCTACCACAACAACGTGGTGGGTAGCCTGGGGAGAGCTATCCACTTGTCTCCCTCACCCTCCGTGGTAGATGCCCCCTCCGGCGGAGCTCCGGAACAGGCCCCAAGATGGGATCTCGTGGATACAGAAAGTTGCGGCGGTGGAATTAGGTTTTTGGCTCCTCTTCTGATCTGTCGGGGGTACGTAGGTATATATAGGAGGAAAGAGTACGTCGATGGAGCAACAGGGGGCCCACGAGGTAGGGGGTGCGCCTAGGGAGGAGCATGCCCTCCACCCTCGTGACCGCCTCTGGCACTTCTTGGAGTAGGGTCCAAGCCTCCTGGATCACGTTCGGTGAGAAAATCACGTTCCCGAAGGTTTTATTCCATTTGGACTTCGTTTGATATTCCGTCTCTTCGAAACACTGAAATAGGCAAAAAACAACAATTCTGGGCTGGGCCTCCGGTTAATAGGTTAGTCCCAAAAATAATATAAAAGTGGAAAATAAAGCTCAATATAGTCCAAAACAGTAGATAAAGTAGCATGGAGCAATCAAAAATTATAGATACGTTGGAGACGTATCAGCCGGCCACTCCTTGCTCCGCCCTTCCTCCTCCGTCCTACTCTCTCCTCCCTCCTCCAGTCGCCCCTCCTTCTCCCTCCTCCCTCCTCCATCCACAACCCCTCCTCCCTCTACATTTTGATTTAGTAGGCTAGTTCATATGAAACGTTTTGATTTAGTTCATATGATTTAGTTGATTTAGTAGGCTAGTTGATTTAGAACATTTTGATTTTGTTGATTTAGTAGGCAAGTTGATCTAGTAGGCTACTTGATTTAGTTGATTTATAGAACATTTTGATTTAGTTGATTTAGTAGGCAAGTTGATTTAATAGGCTAGTTGATTTAGTTGATTTATAGACCATTTTGATTTAGTTGATTTAGTATGCTAATTGATAGCTCTGAAGATTTGGCACCACCTAGCTAGATCTTAGGATTATAATTGTCCATCAAATTGCTTCTCGTGGAAGAAGAATCAAATTGCTTCTCTCAGAAGATTTGGCATTTAGCTGTTGGTTCTATTCTAGAAGGTGTTAGTAAGCTATGAAAATATAAGTGAAGAAGAACCAAAAATCACATGCTATTGTTTTTCTTTCATGTGAAGTGGATCGTTAAGCCTTTGCTCATATTGCTTTAGGAAAATGGCGCCACCACCACCACCATCATGTCGATTGTGCAAGTCAAGGTGCGCCAGCAGCCGTGCAACTAGCAAGCTGTTTGGCATCTACTTCCAGCCGAGTTTTTGTCATGCGGCGGTAAGAAATTATATAAAATGTAACAACTATTTTATTTTTAGTGTTGGCATTACTGCATTTTGTCATTTTTCTTTTTTACATAGATCGTCCCATGCAATGTGAGGTTGAAATTCCACAAGCTGTCAGGAGACACTGTGACATTTGAGGCTCCTGGGGGGTCGTACACTATGGAGATCGAGAAAGGACGCAATATTTCGCATATTGGAGGAGATGGATGGGCTCGTTTCCTCGCCCGCATGCGTCTTACTGGTGGTGAGTTGATCAGCTTCTCCTTTAGAGCAGAAAGACCCAAGCTAGCTATCATTTATATCAACCTGGTGGAAGATGATGAAGATGACGAAGATGATGAAGATAATGAGGACCCACTCGATGAAGATGATGAGGACCCACTTCATGAAGCCATCGTAGCTCAAAGAATGAGGTTGAGCAAGGAGGAGGTGTGCAACCTATGGGACATAATTCTGCCACGTGCTGACTTTGTCAGGGTGCCATTTGTGACCCGCCCGACAAGTACCATGGTTGATCGACATGATATGGTATGTTATATTTACAAATGCAAATTATCCGATGATATGCTTAGTGTAGAGTCCAATCCTATGTTGTGTGGAATCTAGTCGATGATATGCTTTAGTGTAGAGTTCGATCACATGCTTATTAGTGTAGAATCTAAGGAACTATTAATAGTGTAGATAATCCATATATACTTATTTGTAAGAGTATGTGTGAGGCTATTTATTAATTGATATGTTTTTTCTTTTTCAAAAATTGGCAAAGAGCCTATCTCTGAGTTATGGTATCGAGCCTGATGAAGAAGGCTCAGCTGTACTACACCTTACCACAAGGGGCTCCATCACAATCTGTAATTACCGTGTGGAAACGGACGGCCGCACACACTTAAACTCGGTTGGGTGGAAGAGATTCCTCGATGGCAAGAATCTTCGTGTTGGACAGGCCATCCTAATTACTATGAGGAACACCAACCGCCCAGGCTTGAGGATGATGATCATCTTCGATATCATCTAGAACTACATATGTGTGTGTGGCTATATCATCTAGAAGTACATATGATGATCGTCGTCGATATCATCTAGAACTACATATGATGATCATCGTCGATATCATCTAGAACTACATATGATGATCATGGTCGATATCACCAAGTACTGCTTGAGGATGCATTTTGACTATATATGAAATTGTTATCTAGTACTCCCTTCTTTCCAAATTACTCGTCGTGGTTTGAACCACGACGAGTAATTTAGAACGGAGGGAGTACTACCTAGTACCTATAATGCTTTATGAAATTGATATCTAGTAGTCCCTAGTGTCTGGACCGAAACGGGGTAGGAAGCTGGGGAAAATGTTGAAAGATATAGCAGTAGCGAGGGGTTAGGAAACCTCTACAACTAACTAATAGTAGCGCATTCCAGAAAAGCGTTGCTAATATAGTCAATAGTAGTAGCGCGGGTACCGACCGCGCTACTACTAAGAGTTAGCTATAGCGCCGTACTAGTAGCGCGGCTGCCCACGCTGCTGCTAGCCTCAAAACCCGAGCTACTACTAGGGTTTTTCCTAGTAGCTATGGGATCAGTTTCAACAGGCCTTCCGCACCGCACATGTTTCGGCTAGCGCCATGAGTTTCAAGAAGCGTGAGTTTCGCAACTTGCGCCAAGGGAGTCGTATAGTGGGATAGTATGTGGATGTGTTCAACAAGTTAGAACGTTATGCCCCAAATGATGTTGTCACAGATGCTGCTAAGCAAGAGAAGTTTCTTGAGGGACTCAATGATGAGCTAAGCATGGAGTTGATGGTGGCAACTTCCAACAACTACCAGGAGCTCGTAGACAGGGCCCTCAAGATAGAAGGCAAGCAACAACAGATTGACAATCGCAAGAGGAAGTACAGATAGGCAAGGTACAATTCTGGAGCTCAACAGAAGCCTCGCCATTCCTCGTACTCGAGAGGACATACTCATAACCATGGAGGACATTCACACAATGGAGGAAGTTCACACAACCATTGTGGCCCTAAGAATGGCAATGGAAATGGAGGAAGCAACAAACAGAACTGTTCCAACCCCGTGACTCCCGCCAAGAAGGATCTGAGTCACATTGCTTGTTTCAAGTGCGGGAAGACCGGACACTATGCCACTGAATGTTCTGAAGCAAAGAATGGGAATGGCAACGGAAATCTGGAAAGAAGCCCAACCCATTCACCAAAGGTCTGGTGAACCACGTCAGTGTGGAGGAGATTGAGGAGCAGCCCGACGCAGTTGTCGGTAAGTTTTTGATTAATGCATTTACAACACTTGTTCTTTTCGATATTGTTACATCTCATTCATTCATATCAAGGGGATTTGTGCATAAGTTTAAGTTGCCAACTGTAGCCCTCAGGTCACCTATGTTAGTAAGTTCCCCAGGAGCGGAGTATGTGGCTAGTAGGGGATGCTATCAATTGCCAATAACTATAGGTAGACATGTTTTCCCCAGCGACCTTATTGTCCTAGAGTCACAAGGATTGGACGTGATCCTAGGCATGGATTGGCTATCCAGGTTTGAGGGAAACATCGATTGCCCAGTAAATCAGTTCTTCTCACCACCCCAGAAGGAAAGAGGATCAAGTATGTGTCTAGGCATGCGCCGAGGAGGACACGGGTGAATTCCCTATCGAGAGTTGTTCAGGAGGAAGTACCAGTGGTGAAGGATTTTCCTGATGTATTTCTAGAGGAGTTACTAGACATGCCACCAGATCGAGATATTGAGTTTTTGGTTGAGTTATTGCCAAGCACCGGGCCAATATAGAAGAGACCATACCGGATGCCCGCAAATGATTTGGAGGAAATTAAGAAGCAGATTAAGGAGTTGCTAGAAAAAGGTTATATTTTACCAAGCTCATCGCCTTGGGGAGCCCCAGTGCTTCTAGTTGAGAAGAAGGATGGATCCTTGAGGATGGTTGTTGATTATCGTGCGCTGAATGAGGTGATGATCAATAACAAATACCCTCTACCGATGATCAATGATTTATTTGACCAGCTGCAGGGAGCTAAGGTTTTCTCCAAGATCGATCTTCGGTCAGGTTATCACCGGCCGAAGATCAGAGAGCACGATATACCCAAGACAGCTTTTAACACGAGGTATGGGCTATATGAGTATATCGTTATGTCATTTGGTTTAACTGATGCCCCTGCCTATATTATGAGTATGATGAACAAGGTGTTCATGGAGTTTTTGGACAAGTTTGTTGTGGTGTTCATTGATGATATATTAGTCTACTCGAAGAATGAAGAGGAGCATAAGGAATATTTGCGCTTGGTTCTCGAGAAGCTCAGGGAACATCGGTTGTATGCCAAGTTCAGCAAATGTGAGTTTTGGTTGAAAGAAGTTGGATTTCTCGAACATGTTATTTCAGGAGAAGGAATAGCAGTAGACCCTACCAAGGTTGCATCTTTCACTAAGTGGTTGGCACCCACCTCAGTTGGACAGATCAGAAGTTTTCTTGGACTCGCAGGTTATTATCGGAGATTTATTGAGAATTTTTCCAAGATTGCGAATCCCATGACTGAGTTATTAAAGAAGGACACCAAGTTTAAATGGACTGAGGATTGTGAGCCGGTTTTCAGGAGTTGAAGAAACATTTGGTTACAACCGAGTGCTGATTCTCCCAGACATACGCAAGGATTTCCAAGTATATTGCAACACTTCACGTTGAGGACTTGGAGGTGTGCTTATGCAGGACGGAAGAGTTGTTTCATATGCCTCACGACAGCTTCGACCTCATGAGTTGAATTATGCCACGCATGATTTGGAGTTAGCAGCCGTAGTGCACGCACTCAAGACATGGAGACACTTTCTCATCGGAAACCTTTGTGATGTTTAAACGGATCATAAGAGTTTGAAATACATCTTCACGCAGAAGGAGTTGAACCTCAAGCAAATGAGATGGTTGGATCTTATAAAGGATTATGATATGAGCTTGCATTATCATCCAGGAAAGGCCAATGTCGTAGCAGATGCGTTGAGCCACAAGAGTTTTGTTAACATGCTAATAACCAGAGGATTACCACAGGAGATGGCCAATGACCTCCAAGAACTTCGCTTGGAGATAGTTCCGAGAGGTTATGTTGCAACATTGGAAATTCAGTCCACTTAGATGGGAAAGATCAGAGAAGCCCAGAAGACGGACAAGGAGTTTGCAGAGATAAAGGAAAGGATGAGTAAAGGAAAAGCTAAAGGTTTTCCTGAGGATGAGCACGACACTTTATGTTTTGAGGATTATATCTATGTGCCTAATGACCCGGACATCAGGAAGATAATTCTTCAAGAGGATCATGATTCGCCTTATTCGATTCACCCAGGCAACACAAAGATGTATCTGGATTTGAAGGAGAGTTTCTTGTGGACAGGAATGAAGAAGGATATTGCAGAATATGTAGCAGTATGCGATGTATGTCGGAGAGTTAAGGTAGAGCATCAGAAAACGTCAGGGTTACTTCAGCCTTTGCTGGTACCCGAATGGAAGTGGGATAAACTTGGCATGGATTTTATCACTGGATTACCCTGGACCCGTTCAGGCTATGACTCTATCTGGGTTGTAGTTGATCGCTTGACGAAGGTATCCCATTTCATCCCTGCGAAGACAACTTATATGAGTGCTAAGTTGGCAAAGATATACATGACCAGGATCATATGTCTGCATGGAGTTCCGAGGACCATCGTATCAGATAGAGGAACACAATTTACTTCAAAGTTTTCGAATTAGTTGCACGAAACTTTGGGTACCATGCTAGAGTTCAGTACAACCTTTCATCCACAGACAGATGGATAGACCGAGAGAGTCAATCAAATTCTGGAGGACATGTTGAGAGCTTGTGTGCTAGATTATGGATCTAATTGGGATGACAATTTGCCCTATGTAGAGTTCTCCAATAACAACAGTTATCAAGCCAGTTTGAAGATGGCCCCTTTCGAAGCCTTGTACGGAAGGATGTGCAGGACACCATTGTCATGGGATGAAGTTGGAGATAGACAGTTGTTCGGACCAGACTTAATCAGAGATTCTGAGGAGAAGGTTAAGTTGATTCAAGATAGGCTCAAGATAGCCCAGACCAGGCAGAAGAGTTATGCAGATACCAAACGCAAGGAGGTAGCCTATGTAGTCGGAGACAGAGCATATCTTCGTGTGTCCCCACTTCGAGGAGTTAAGCGTTTTGGAGTCAAGGGAAAGCTAGCACCATTATTTGTGAGACCATACAGAGTGTTCGAACGTATGGGAGAAGTTGCCTATAAGTTGGAATTACCCGAAGGTTTGTCAGGAGTTCACGATGTGTTTCACGTTTCCCAGTTGAAGAAGTGCCACACGGAGATAGCTGACATCCCTCTGACAGATACAGTGCCACTAGAAGTGATTCAGTTGGATAGTGATCTGACCTATGAGGAGAAGCCACTTAAGATTCTCGAGTTTTCCAGCTGAGTTACTTGCAGCAAAGTCATCAAGTTTTGCAAAGCTCAGTGGAGCCACCATACCGAGGAGGAAGCCACCTGGGGGTGAGAAGAAGACCTCCGCAAGGACCACCCACACCTTTTTGCTAACCAACCTGAATCTCGAGGGCGAGATTCATCTTAACGGGGGTAGGTTTGTAACATCCCAATTTTCAATTTGGAAGTTATACTTAGATCATTCATATGCATTCATATTTTATTGCATTTTGTTGTTTAGTTGTGGTTGCATTTTGATCCAAGAGGCCTTAAGCAACTCCAGGACCAATTTGAGAGAGTTGGAGGTTTCACAAAAATCCAGTTTTGATTTATCAAAATTTGGTAATTGGATTAAAATGTTTTTCAAAATTATTTTTCCAAATATTTTAAAAATAAAGAGAGAAGATAATATGACTTCTTCAAATCAGTAGAAAAATATTGGAAATTGAATTTTGAATTTTTGAGAGTTTATTCAATTTTATTCGATAGTTTATTTTTTTTTAGCTGAGTAATTAGAACAATAATGTTTATATTTTAGTTAGGCATATAAGTCCAGAAAAATGTTCACGAGGTCATATATAAGGCCATTTAGCTCCGTGTATTTTCCGGAATTTTTAGGCTTATATTTATATTTTATTTGGGTGTTTTACCCTCCAGGAAAAAAAATTGTAAAAAAAAAGTTCAAGTGGGCCAGCCCAACCGAAGCTAGGCCAAGGCCCAGTGCGCCACCGCCGCCTCCTTCCCATGCCACCGCCGGACTCCTCCCGGAGTCCGAGCTCGCCCCGCCGCCGCGCGACCCCCTCACCAAGTCAGGCCCCTCCCCGACCCCTTTATATACTCCCGCCCCGCCGCCTCTCCTCCCCACCTCAGCCACCGCCGCCTCAACCGCAGCCGCCGCCGAGCCCGCGTCACGCCGCCGCCGCTTGCGCCGTCGCCCGCCGCTGCCGCT
>NC_041385.1:786078331-786124640 GCF_002162155.2 Triticum dicoccoides | reverse complement strand
GCTGCTACTGTTGCGCCGCACGCCGCCGCAGCACGTCGCTGCCGCCCGCCGTTGCCGCCAAGCCCCGCCGCCTCGCGGGAGCCGCCGCCCCGTTTCACCGAACCGCCATCGTCGTCGGATTCCTTGCCGCAGGCCGAACCCGCGAGAACCGGTATAAAACCGTCCCGGTTCGCCAGTCTTTTCTCTGTTTTTTTTTGTTTAGATTAGATCGGTTTTTTATTTTTAGATCATTAATTAGCGAACGTTCACCTTTTTAGATTTGTTGGTGAACGAATTCGTTCGTTAGTCTTTGTTAGAGGACGTTCATCTGATAGAATTTTCTTTTTCTGTTTCTTTTCGGCAAAGAAACTATCCGTAAATAGCTTGATCGCAGTTTAGCCCCTGATTTTAAACTAGCGTAACTTTTACCTCGCTTGTCCAAATTAGATGAAACCAACGCCTAAGTCTTTGCAACGATCCCCTCTATCCAGTAAACAAATTTGAACATCATTTGACAAATTAAAATTTGAGTTTAGTTCAGATTAGTATTTGATCTTATTTTGTTTGTATCTTGAGTTTCGTAGCTCCGCTTGAGTTGATTCTTTTTGCTAATCGTAGCTAATCACATACACCTACTGTTAAGATATAATCCACATAAAATAATGTTGTTAGAATTTGTTTTATGTTTAGATTAGTTATGTTCTTGTTTCGAGTTTTATTTGGATCTTTTCCCGATTTTTTTTGCATCATTTGCTTGATTGCTTATGTATGCTATTGTTTGTCTATGATAGATTTTCCAGAGTGTGAAGCTTGTTACTACGAACCTATGGAGTTTTCTGATCGTCAGCAAGGCAAGTTACACTTTGATCATACTTTTCTATACCCAATTTTTACTAGGCATTAGTTTTGCCCCTCAAATATTTGCATGAGTAGGATTGGGAACATGCACTACTGTAAACAGGGAATTTGCCATCAGTCAGCTCTTTGCTGTCTGCCAGTGGATGGCAAAGAACGTCTTTGCCATCTTCTTAAAAAACAGACGGCAAAGAACTAACATATGTGGTTTGGTTGTAGTTCATGAGGTAGGAACCTATTACCTTTGATCACCCCGGGAATATACGTTGTGCTCTTATATTGCTTAGCCATGTTCTTAGATGGGGATTGGATCGTGATACACATGGAAGTTGTGAGAGATAATAATTTTTGGATAACATTAAGGTGGCAACTTTAATACACATCTAGGTGAACTGGTTGGGGCACCTGGAAAACCAGTGCTTGCCCGTTTGGGAAATCCTGGAGTACCCATGTGATTTTTCCTTGGTTCGCCACCCAGGCTCAAAGGGATCATATGATATTTCATGCCTAGAAACTTCTGTGTGCAGCCACAAGCCATTATGGGCTCTGGCATAGTTGAGCAAGTTGTGTGAGCTCTTGCAGAGGTGGACTAGCAGATGTAGGGGACAGTAGGTGTACCGGTCTACCCAGAGTAGAGAGTTAATGCTTCAGAAAGACTATGTCTTGATCTTCAAATCATGGATGCGGTCGAGTCTTATGGGGAAAAGTGTGCAACCTCTACAGAGTGTATAAACTAATCATGGTTAGCCGTGTCCTCGGTTATGGACATCTTGAGTATGTGGAAGTGGATATTATTGTTGATCTCATCGCTCCTTAATTAATGAAATGGGTTTAATGATGATACTTTGATTAAGGTTGGGATTTGAGTTGGAGGAACCTTCTCAAATACTGGTTTAACTTTATAGTAAATAAATTTTATTCCTTTGTTGTAGAGAAAAATTAGCTTTATGCAAAACATTAAACTTAGAGCCTCCACCAGCCAAATATGCATGTAGATATAGTTTCTTGCATTCATTTGCTTTACAGTGTAACTCTGCCAGCATATTCCATGTGCTGACCTACACGACTTCAACGTCTCATGTTGCAGACTTTTTTGACGAAGAATAAGGTGTGATAGGTCGTTGTCATGCACTCAACTATGCCGTTGCAGTTGGTGGACTCATTTATCTTTGAAGCTTACGCGGTTATATAGTTTAGATGGCCTTCAGCCATACTATTTGTGTAACAGATATTCTTTATGAGGACCTCGATGTAATAAGTGTGTGATTGAACTCTGTTATAATTCCTCGAGTACTATGTGTGTCAGCATACCGATCCAGGGATGGCACTTAAGCATAGAGACTCGGTCCATTCAGATCGTGGTTGCTACAACACACGTTGAACAGATGCACCACCGATTCATCCTTGGCTTGTGTTCCACGGAGGGAATTGTGGCACATACAGCGGTGATCCAGTCTACAATGGTTGGCTGCCAAAAACGCAAATGCTTCCTATTTCTGTATCCAAGTGAATTGAGCCAAACCACTTCCACTCTATACTATCTAGGTAGGTAGTACATAGCAAAGGCACAAGGACAACGTTGATCACAACCATGCATAACCTTTTACTGTGAGGTTGTCCTTGCTTCTGATTGGTTTAGGACAATTCCCACGCCGGAGCTTAGAGCATCTATATAGCCAGACCTCTCAAACCTTTCTCAAATGTCTGGAGGGATGATCCGGACACCGCTTGGATCGAAAACGTCACCCATCCTAAAGCTAGCCCAAACGTCTAGGTTGTCCAACACCCCTCAAATCCAACCCATATGTGGGGTGGATTTGGGCCGTCTGGACATCCCTCAAAACCAAAATCACAACGACGTTCTCAAGAGAATAGCGGCACTCGTGGGTGTCGCCGCCGTCGATGCCAAAATGCAGAGCTTTCCCCCGGCAGCTCACCCTTGCCACCACGTGGCGCTTAGACCAACTACGATGAGTACAAGCTTCCAGATCTGGATTTGAGCGTCACCACTTCCAACTATATGGAGCGAGCCCGGGCCACCTGCCTCTACATCCCTCGCCGTCCAAACAACCAAGAGGCAAGCCACCACCGCTACCAAGGCACCCACTGAAGAGACAACCATGCGGAACACCATCCGGAGCAACCGCCCCGGCATCCATCTCCTAAGCCACCGCCATAGGACCACATCACACGCCCCAAACCACTGTAGGAAGAGCAGAGGACCCAACCGTCCACTTATAGCCCGACATCAGTCATCGAGTCTAGGTCGACACCTCCACCGTAGGAGGCATCAACGTCTATGTCCCCTGCCAATCCCAATGGACCGAGGGGGGGTGAACAACCTGGTGGGAAAGCAAGTCCTAGTTCTCTTACCTTGATCAAGGCGAGCTTGCACGCCGCTACACCAATGACCAACGGTGCCACCCCGACCGACGGCATAATAGTTGCCGGGGCATCACACTCGGACCGGCACCAAGACCAAGAAGCAGGAAAGGAGAGCACTCACGCGAAGGCACACACCAGCTTGGACTATGTCGGCTCCCCGTACCTGCTCACTGCCCAATGTCGTCCACCACTACCTTCATGTGTTTCCACACCGCGAACACGGCTAATGAGCCCGTCATCTGCTGCACGGAGCCTCCCCTTACTCTGCCTTCTCGGAGCGTGGGCTGCATGAAGAACAACACCGCCACCTCCCGCCCCCACCATCCAGCCGGCCGCACCGCCACCAATCCACCACTCCAGCCACACCCACGGCAGGCTCGCCGGCCTGCCTACCAGAACCGCCCACAGGCCCCATTGCCTAGATCTGGACAAAACGTTGTAGCCACGGGCATGCAGCCGCTTCGTGACGAACTGCCGCCCAAACCTTCATCGCCCCGCCACACTGCAAGAACACCGCAGCAGTGCATACGGGCCATGCGTGCATGATAGAAGTACAACTATCAAACCAAACCAGACCAAATTGCAAATGCTACAATCCAAACCAATCCAAACTGAATGTATTTCCAAGCCAAATCCATCCAGACCATTTTCTACATATAGTTTGAACCCAAAGTCCCAAACCATGGGTCAGTGAGCAGCAACTAGAACGTTGGACCCCAACTTAACTTGTACGTACAGAGTTACAAAAGGTATGAGGTACGTACAGAACTACAAAAGGTAGGAGGCAAGTACGAGCAGCGGCTAGCCTGGTGTGTGCTTGGTGTGAGGAGCTTCAGTATACATAGTCCGTGCATGCATTGGAAGAGCAGATGGTGGCACCGGCACGATGGCCTGTGACCGACAGCAAGATCGGGGTCTTCCAGTTCCTCATCGGCTTCGTCGGCCACATCGGCAAGGTCGAGCTCACGACCATATCCATTGTCAGCATCGTCGAAGGCCTTGTCTTTGGGTTCCTCATGTTCTGCATGGAGTTGAGTATTGTCACCAGAGATCTCGGTGGTGGCGGGGCGGTACTTGCGCTCATGTCACTCATCTCCAGCAGCCGCTGCACCTAAACCAAGCATTGGTCTCACATGACGCAGACGGTGTGTGCTTAAACTGGTTGCTAGACTGGCTTTTATCCCTGGATTACAACAGTCTGAGACCAATTTGTCTCTGTCCAGACCAAGCCAATTCAATTTATTAATTACAAATGTCCACACAAAACCAAATTACAATAGAGGCTCAACCCATTTCAACCAAATGAAAGTAGCCCAACAGGAAAACCAAATTGAATTGTTCGAGTCCAAACTATTCCCAGGTTTACGTGCATCTGACTCCTCCGCTCGGTTCAGTCACCTCACGCCAAACACGTCCGAGAGGAGGAGAGAGGGGCCTGTTGCCTGGCATTGCAAGGTGCTTTGCCCTAGCGCTTCTGCCGCCAGCGGCAGCGGAGAAGGAAGGAGAGGTAAGCGAGAAGACGTGGGTTGGTGCACCGCCCGAGCCGCCTATGTTGGCTTCGGTACCATTCTATCTTGTAGGTGCCCTGAATTCTTGATGGCACCCCATTTTTAGATTTCAACGGTGTAAAGTAAACCAAATCAAAGTTTGAGGTTGTAATGTAAACCTTAGTACAAGTTCATGACTTCTCTCAAGTTTAAAGTAACATTCAGTGGTACTTGTTGTTACGATCCTAGGAGGTGTGCCTATCCAAATTTTTGAGTAAACATGTACCACCAGCTTGAGCTAGCAAAAGAATTACCTATCATCCAAATTAAACTTCCATGGTCCAAATTAACTCACATTTCAGATTTTACCATAACCATTTCTTTGAGATCATTGCATCTCTAACCAGTGCCGCTTGAAGCGCACTACAATATCTTTGTGTATTTTTTTGAGGTTTTCGTATTCCATAAAGAAAAGATAAGGGCATCCCCAACATTGACCCCCAAATCAGACACATATCCGTTCGCGGACCATTGGGGGCCAGACCACAGAATTTGAAGAAACTGGACACATTACATGCAAACCGGATGAGAAGAATTACATTTCAGACACATTTCATATAAACCGGACAAAACAATTACATTTCATACATACTTCTACTAAACTATAGGGGACTGGGCTATTCTAACTTAGCCTATCGTTGGCCGCGGCGAGGCCTGATGACCCACACGTATAGGGGATCTATCGTAGTCCTTTCCATAAGTAAGAGTGTCTAACCCAACGAGGAGTAGAAGGAAATGACAAGCGGTTTTCAGTAAGGTATTCTCTGCAAGCACTTAAATTATCGGTAACAGATAGTTTTGTGATAAGGTAATTCGTAACGGGTGACAAGTAACAAAAGTAAACAAGGTGTAGCAAGGGGGCCCAATCCTTTTTGTAGCAAAGGACAAGACTGGACAAACTCTTATATAAAGGAAAACACTCCCGAGGACACATGGGAATTATTGTCAAGCTAGTTTTCATCATGCTCATATGATTCGCGTTCGTTACTTTGATAATTTGATATGTGGGTGGACCGGTGCTTGGGTACTACCCTTCCTTGGACAAGCATCCCACTTATGATTAACAGCTCTCACAAGCATCCGCAACTACAAAAGAAGAATTAAGATAAACCTAACCACAACATGAAACATATGGATCCAAATCAGCCCCTTACGAAGCAACGCATAAACTAGGGTTTAAGCTTATGTCACTCTAGCAACCCATCATCTACTTATTCCTTCCCAATTCCATCCTCTAGGCCCAAACAATGGTGAAGTGTCATGTAGTCGATGTTCACATAACACCACTAGAGGAGATACAACATACAACTCATCAAAATACCGAACGAATACCAAATTCACATGACTACTTATAGCAAGACTTCTCCCATGTCCCCGGGAACAAACGTAACTACTCACAAATCATATTCATGTTCATAATCAGAGGGGTATTAATATGCATTAAGGATCTGAACATATAATCCTCCACCGAATAAACCAACTAGCATCAACTACAAGGAGTAATCAACACTACTAGCAACCCACAGGTACCAATCTGAGGTTTTGAGACAAAGATCGGATACAAGAGATGAACTAGGGTTTGAGAGGAGATGGTGATGGTGAAGATGTTGATGGAGACTGACCCCCTCCCGACGAGAGGATCGATGGTGATGACGATGGTGATGATTTCCCCCTCCCGGAGGGATGTTTCCCTGGCAGAACAGCTCCTCCGGAGCCCTAGATTGGTTTCGCCAAGGTTCCGCCTCGAGACGGCGACGCTTCATCCCGAAAGCCTACTTCTGATTTTTTCGAGGGTGAAAGACTTCATATATTAAAAGATGGGCACCGGAGGCCTGTCGGGGGGCCCACGAGACAGGGGGGCGCGCCCAGGGGGTAGGGCGCGCCCCCACCCTCATGGCCAGGGTGTGGGCCCCCTCTGGTTGATTCTTTCGCCAGTATTTTTTATTATTTCCAAAACGTGCCTCCGTGAAGTTTCAGGACATTGGAGTTGTGCAGAATAGGTCTCTAATATTTGCTCCTTTTCCACCCGAGAATTCCAGCTGTCGGCATTCTTCCTCTTCATGTAAACCTTGTAAAATAAGCGAGAAAAGACATAAGTATTGTGACATAACGTGTAATAACAGCCTATAATGCAAAAAATATAAATATCTAAGCATGATGCAAAATGGACGTATCAACTCCCCCAAGCTTAGACCTCGCTTGTCCTCAAGCGGAAGCCGAAATCGAAAAATATGTCCACATGTTTTAGAGATGGAGGTGTCGATAAAATAAAATACGTACATGAGGGAATCATGATCTTGCTTGAAACAAAAACATATATAAATATATATTGTCATATGATTTCTTATGTTAAAGTACCAATCTATTCACAGTGTCAAGTATGAATCAGAAACTTCATTAAAAACTAACAAACTATAATCTCGGTCATTGAAGCAATTGCAATTTATCATAACATTGGAAAGAGTCAGTATAAGAGCTTTTCAGCAAGTCCACATACTCAACTATCATTTAGTCTTTCACAATTGCTAACACTCATGCAATACTTATGGGTATGGAGTTTTAATCGGACACAGAGAAAGATATGGGCTTATAGTTTTGCCTCCCAACCTTTTAGTAATGTCAATAATAATAGTTTATGATAACTTACATCCAATTGGATATATATATCAGGATCTTTCCAACACAATTTGCTTGCCAAAGGATAATTTGTAAAAAGGAAAGGTGAGGATCACCATGACTCTTGCATAAGGCATAAGACAAAAATAAAAGATAGGCCCTTCGCAGAGGGAAGCAGAGGTTGTCATGTGCTTTTTATGGTTGGATGCACAAAATCTTAATGCGAAAGAACGTCACTTTATATTGCCACTTGTGATATGGACCTTTATTATGCAGTCCATCGCTTTTATTACTTCCATATCACAAGATGGTATAAAGCTTATTTTCTCCACACTAATAAATCATACATATTTAAAGAGCAATTTTTATTCCTTGTAACAATGACAACTTACTTGAATGATCTTACTCAATCCATAGGTAGATATGGCGGACTCTCATGGCAAACTGGGTTTAAGGATATTTGGAAGCACACGTAGTATCTCTACTTGGTGCAAAGAATTTGTCTAGAATGAGGGGGCAGCTCAACATGTTGGATGATCCATGACAATATACTTTATTTCGGATATAAGAAAGCATAACCCATTACATTGTCTTCCTTGTCCAACATCAACTTTTAAGCATGTCATATTTTAATGAGTGCCCACAATCATAAAAGATGTTTGAGATAGTATATTTATATGTGAGAACCTCTCTTTCTTTATTACTTCCTATTAATTGCAACGATGACCAAAACTATGTTTGTCAACTCACAACAACTTTTATTCACCATACTCTTTATATGTGAAGTCATTACTCTCCATAAGATCAATATGATCTCATTATTTCTTTTTATTCTCTATTTTTTCTTTAATTCCCTCAAGATCATTACAGGATAATCAAGCCCTTGACTCAACACTAAACTTTATTATATATATAGCTCATGGACTCGATTACATAGAAGGATCATAAAGCAAAAAGCAAAACTAAATCATACTAAAACTTTATTCTAACAGATCAAGAGATTACCAAAAGGATCGAACTAAGAAAAACGATAAAGATAGGAGTGTGATGGTGATACGATACCGGGGCACCTCCCCCAAGCTTGGCAGTTGCCAAGGGGAGTGCCCATGGCCATGTGTTTATGTCTCTTTCTTTGGAGGTGGTGATGGTGATGACAATGACAATTGTGCCCTCGGCTTCTTCATATTGTAATTGAGGAGAGCAATTTCCTCCTTTAAATCATCGACCTCCGATTCCAGCTTCAAGATCCTGTCATATAAATCTCCTTTGCTTTTCTGCCGAAAATGAGAAGGAATAGATCGGTTGTTAGACCGTTTAGCCCTCTTAGGGAGACTAGACTTCTTGAACTTCACGTGTATCCTCCTCATCATCCGTAGTTCAACCACAAGGAGATAGATCCCCATAGGTCTTTGGTCCAGCAATGAGATGTGAGACATAGCTCTCTCCGTCGGAATCTTGAGATGACATCTTGCTCCAAATCTGCTACAGAAACAACTCAAAACAAACACAGAGGATATTTGCGTGGTACGGTGGTCAAAACCTTTGGGAGATTATATAATGAATTTTTACTGACCAAAAGAAGTATCCTATAAGAAAACAGAGTCCAAAGAGCACACGATGTGCCCACGAGGCAGGGGGCGCGCCCTCCACCCTCGTGGATGCCTCGTCTCCTTTTCGGACTACTTCCTATTTTCCTATTTTCTTAAATATTCCAAAACAGAGAAACATTGCTATTAGAACTGTTTTGGAGTCGGTTTACTTAGCGTACCACATACCTGTTCCTTTTCGGAGTCTGAAATGTTCTGGAAAGTGTCCCTTATGTTTCAATAAAATTGGTTTCAACATTTATGGGATTACTTGAGATATAATGTTTGATCCTTTGACCGTTCACCACCTTCAGATTTGTGCCTTCGAAGTTGTTGATTTTTATGGCACTAGAATGATAGACCTCCTCGATAACATAAGGGCCTTCCCATTTAGAGAGAAGTTTTCCTGCAAAAAATCTTAAACGAGAGTTGTATAGCATAACATAATCACCTAAATTAAACTCAAGCTTTTGTATCCTTTTGTCATGCCATCTTTTGACTTTTTCTTTAAACAGTTTGGCATTCTCATAGGCTTGAGTTCTCCATTCATCAAGTGAGCTAATGTCAAATAGCCTCTTCTCACCGGCAAGTTTGAAATCATAATTGAGCTCTTTAATGGACCAATACGCCTTATGTTCTAGTTCGAGAGGTAAGTGACAAGCTTTTGCATAAACCATTTTATAAGGAGACATACCCATAGGATTTTTACATGCAGTTCTATAGGCCCATAATGCATCATCAAGTTTCTTGGACCAATTCTTTCTAGATCTATTAACAGTCTTTTGCAAAATTACTCAGTTCTACTTGGCCACTACACTGTGGGTGACATGGAGATGCAATTGTATGATTAACATCATATTTAGCAAGCATATTACGGAAAAGCACCATGAATAAAATGTGAACCACCATCACTCATTAAGTATCTAGGGACTCCAAACCTCAGAAAAATAACTTCTTTGAGCATCTTAATAGAGGTGTTATGATCAGCACTACTAGTTGGAATAGCTTCTACCCACTTAGTAATGTAATCAACAGCAACTAAAATATGTGTATACCCATTAGAGGAAGGAAACGGTCCCACATAATCAAGGCCCCATACATCAAATGGTTCAATAAAGAGTGAATAATTCATAGGCATTTCTTGACATCTACTAATATTGCCAATTCTTTGACATTCATCGCAAGACAAGACAAACTTAAGGGCATCTTTGAAGGGAGTAGGCCAATAAAAACCGGATTGCAATACCTTATGTGCAGTTCTATCTCCAGCGTGGTGTCTTCCATAAGCCTCGGAGTGATACCTTGTGTAGGATCTGTTCCTGTTCATGCTCAGGTACACAATGTCTAATAACACCATCTACTCCTTCTTTATAAAGGTGTGGGTCATCCCAGAAGTAATGTCTTAAATCACAGAAAAACTTTTTCTTTTGCTGGTATGTGAAACTAGGTGGTATAAATTTGTCAACAATGTAATTAGCATAATCAGCATACCATGGAGCAGTACGAGAAGCATTTATGACAGCTAATTGTTCATCAGGAAAGCTATCATCAATAGGTAGTGGGTAATCAAGAACATTTTCTAACCTAGACAAGTTTTCTGCAACGGGGTTCTCAGCTCCCTTTCTATCAATAATATGCAAATCAAATTCTTGTAGTAAGAGAACCCATCTAATAAGTCTAGGTTTAGCATCTTTCTTTTCCATAAGATATTTAATAGCAGCATGATCAGTGTGAACGGTTACTTTAGAGCCGACAATGTAAGGTCTGAACTTATCACAAGCAAATACAACTACTAAAAATTCTTTTTCAGTAGTAGCATAATTTCTCTAGGCACTGTCTAGAGTTTTACTAGCATATTGGATAACATTTAGTTTCTTATCAACTCTTTGTCCGAGAACAACACCTACATCATAATCACTAGCATCACACATAATTTCAAAGGGTAAATTCTAATCAGGTGGCTGAACAATAGGTGCAGTAATCAAAGCTTTCTTAAGTATTTCAAATGCTTCTACACAATCATCATCAAGACAAAAGAAATATCTTTTTGTAAGAGGTTAGTCAGAGCCTAGAAATTTTAGAGAAGTCTTTAATGAACCTGCTATAAAAACCGGCATGACCAAGGAAACTTCTTATACCATTGATGTCCTTAGAACACGGCATCTTTTCAATAGCATCGACTTTAGCTTTATCAACCTCAATACCTCTTTCAAAAATTTTATGCCCCAAGACAATACCTTCATTAACCATAAAGTGGCACTTCTCCCAATTCAATACAAGATTAGTTTCTTCGCATCTCTGCAAAACTCGATCAAGGTTGCTCAAGCAATTATCAAAAGAAGTTCCATATACGGAAAAATCATCCATGAAAACCTCAATAATCTTTTCACAAAAATCAGGGAATATAGCCATCATGCATCTTTGAAAGGTAGCAGGTGCATTACATAAACCAAAAGGCATACGTCTATAAGAGAAGGTACCGAAAGGGAAAGTAAAAGTGGTCTTATCCCGATCCTCTTTTGACACAGGTATTTGAGAGAGACCAGAATAACCATCTAGAAAGCAAAAATGGGTATGTTTAGATAATCTTTCTAGCATTTGATCAATAAAAGGTAAAGGGTAATGATCTTTTCTAGTAGCTTTATTTAATTTGCGGAAATCAATTACCATCTATAACCTGTAAGAATTATTTGTGGGATCAATTCATCTTTATCATTACGAACAACAGTAATACATCCCTTCTTAGGGACACAATGGACAAGACTTACCCACTAACTATCAGCAATGGGATAAATTATACCTGCCTCCAGAAGATTTAGTATTTCTTTTCTTACCACTTCTTTCATCTTAGGATTTAACCATCGTTGGTGATCAACTACCGGTTTAGCATCTTTCTCCAATTTTATCTTGTCTTGGCATAGAGTGGGACTAATGCCCTTAAGGTCATCAAGAGTATATCCAATAGCAGCATGGTGCTTCTTCAGAGTTTTCAATAATTTCTCCTCTTCCTGCCCTGAAAGGTTAGCACTAATAATAACAGGATATATCTTCTTTTCATCAAGATAAGCATATTTAAGAGTATCAGGTAATGGTTTAAGCTCAAACATGGGATCACCCTTGGGTGGTGGAGGATCCCTAGGATTTCAACAGGCAAGTTGTGTTTCAAAATGGGTCCCTATTTAAAGAATACTTCATCTATTTCCCTTCTTTCATTCAGAAACATATCATTTTCATGGTCTAGCAAATATTGTTCTAAAGGATCATTAGGAGGCACTGCAATAGAAGCAAGACCAATAGTTTCATCCTTACTAGGCAATTCTTTATTATGGGGTTGTCTACAAAATTTAGCAAAGTTAAAGTCATGAGACATATCCCCTAACCCAATCGTAACAATATCTTTTCGCAATCTATCCTAGCATTAACAATATTCGAGAAGGGTCTACCAAATATAATGGGACAAAAGTCATCTTGTGGGGAACCAAGACAAGAAAATCAACAGGATATTTAACTTTCCTACACAAGACTTCAAATCTCTAACAATCCCAATTGGTGAAATAGTATCTCTATTGGCAAGCTTAATTGTAATATCAATGCCTTCTAACTCAGCAGGTGCAATATCATGCATAATTTCTTCGTATAAAGAATGAGGTATTGCACTCGCACTAGCACCCATATCACATAAGCCATGATAGCAATGATCTCCTATTTTAACGGAAATAACAGGCATGCCTACAATAGGTCTATGTTTATTTTTAGTATCGAGTCTAGCAATTATAGCAGCTTCATCACAGAAGTAAATAACATGTCCATCATATATTATTGACCAAGAGATCTTTAACCATAGCAATACTAGGTTCAACTTTAATTTGCTCAGGGGGTGTATGTGTTCTAATATTACTCTTATGAACCACAGTTGAAGCTTTAGCATGATCCTTTCTTCTAACAGCTAAAGGTGGTTTCTCAATATATGCGGTAGGAACAATAGGATCAACATTATAAGTGATAGTCTTTTCTTCAACTTTAATAGGTTCAACTAGTTTTACTTCAATGGGAGGATGATATTTAAACCACTTCTCCTTAGGGAGATTGACATGAGTAGCAAATGATTCACAGAAAGAAGCTACTATCTCAGAGTCAAGTCCATATTTAGTGCTAAATTCACGGAAAACATCAGTATCCATAAAAGATTTAACACAATCAAACTTAGGTGTCATACCTGACTCCTTACCTTCACCGAGATCCCAATCTTCAGAGTTGCATTTAATTCTTTCCAATAAAGCCCATCTGAATTCAATAGTCTTCATCATAAAAGAACCAGTATAAGAAATATCGAGCATGGAGCGATTATTGAGAGAAAGCCGAGCATAAAAATTTTAAATAATAACTTCTCTTGAGAGCTCATGATTAGGGCATGAATATAACATTGACTCAAGCCTCCCCAAGCTTGAGCGATGCTTTCTCCTTCGCGAGGCCAAAAATTATATATATAATTATGATCACGATGAACCTGATGCATATGATAAAACTTCTGATGAAATTCCAATTTCAATCGGTTGTAGTTCCATGATCCCATATCATCACATAGCCTAAACCATTTCAATGCCTCTCCCTTCAAAGATAAAGGGAAGACCTTCTTATTGATAACATCCTCGTGCATACCTGCAAGCTTAAATAATCCACAAACTTCATCCACATAGATTAGGTGCAAATCGGGATGCAATGTTCCATCTCCTCTAAAGGGATTAGCTAGCAGTTTCTCTATCATATCCAAAGTCAAAGTAAAAAAATTTCAGTAGATTCATTAGGTTGAGGAGAAACTCTTTTCTCTACTGGTCGGGGTGACGATACCCCAAACAAGCCCCTCAAAGGATTACTTTCCATGGTAACAAGTGGAAGTAAATTTCAGCACACTATATAAATTTTTCCTTACCAATTTCCACTTACCAAAGGCGCTTCACTCCCCGGCAAAGGCGCCAGAAAAGAGCCTTGATGACCCACAAGTATAGGGGATCTATCATAGTCCTTTCGATAAGTAAGAGTGTCGAACCCAACGAGGAGCAGAAGGAATTGACAAGCGGTTTTCAGTAAGGCATTCTCTGCAAGCACTGAAATTATCGGTAACAAATAGTTTTGTGATAAGGTAATTCGTAACGGGTGACAAGTAACAAAAGTAAATAAGGTGCAGCAAGGTGTCCCAATCCTTTTTGTAGCAAAGTACAAGCCTGGACAAACTCTCATATAAAGGTAAACGCTCCCGAGGACACATGGGAATTATCGTCAAGCTAGTTTTCATCATGCTCATATGATTCGCGTTCGTTACTTTGATAATTTGATATGTGGGTGGACCGATGCTTGGTACTTCCCTTCCTTGGACAAGCATCCCACTTATGATTAACACCTCTCGCAAGCATCGCAACTACGAAAGAAGAATTAAGGTAAACCTAACTGTCGGTGTCAAAACCGGCGGATCTCGGGTAGGGGTCCCGAACTGTGCGTCTAGGCGGATGGTAACAGGAGACAAGGGACACGATGTTTTACCCATGTTCGGGCCCTCTTGATGGAGGTAAAACCCTATGTCCTGCTTGATTGATATTGATATTGTGGATGTTTACAAGAGTGGATCTACCACGAGATCAAGGAGGCTAAACCCTAGAAGCTAGCCTATGGTATGATTGTAATGGTTGTTGTTGTTGTTCTACGGACTAGAGCCATCCGGTTTATATAGACACTGGAGAGGGCTAGGGTTACATAGAGTCGGTTACAATAGTAGGAGATCTACGTATCCGTATCGCCAAGCTTGCCTTCCACGCCAAGGAAAGTCCCATCCAGACACGGGACGAAGTCTTCAATCTTGTATCTTCATAGTCTTGGAGTCCGGTCGATGATGATGATAGTCTGGCCGATGATAGTTCGGCCGATGATGGTAGTCCGGCTATCCGGACACCCCCTAATCCGGGACTCCCTCAGTAGCCCCCGAACCAGGCTTCAATGATGATAAGTCCAGCGTGTGTGTAGTCTTCGGCGTTGCAAGGCGGGTTCTCCTTCAAGTTCTATGTACCTGCCGAACAGTGTCCGGCTTCCTCATCAATGTTGCGCGTCTTGGCTTCCACGCCCAATAATGGCCTTCCTCCACGCGTCGCGCGAATGTGAAAAGCCAGGGTGTCTTTTATGTTTTACCCCCTAGTTGTGCGAATAATCTGCCTATAAGGGAGGCAAGAATCCTGATCCAAATCGCCATCTTCCTCCCGCAAATACTCATCGAAGCGCTTTCGACCAAGAATCCATTCCATCATGGACCGTCAACGCGGCTCCTCTTCTCGTGCTCCCAGCCCTTTGCCAGGAGATTGGAGGAGATGTTCTGTTCTGCACAACGAGCTGGTGAAGCTCCAAGCGGGGGGATATCTCCCTCCGGCCTTTATGGTTCCGGTTCGAGCCGGGCTGGCCACCTACAAAGGTGGGAACCAAGCGGAGGTTACCCCAATCCCAACAAAGGGGAGCGGGTATGCTTCGTCCCCTATCTGATAAGGGGGCTCGGATTTCCTGTACATCCATTCCTCCGCTGGCTCCTGGAGTTCTACGGACTCCAGCTTCATCACCTCACGCCCGCCTCAATCCTGCACATTGCAGGTTACATAGCTCTTTGCGAGCTATTCCTGGGCGTTCAAGCCCCATTTCACGCTGTGGAAGAGGTTGTTCTGCCTTGTACCCCGCTCTCACGAGGGGTCCATATATCAAGTGGGCGGCGCCGAAATATGGCGTATTGCCGGGACCGGATATCCATCCGGAACCCCTAAGAAGGCGTCCGAAGACTGGCCTTCGGGATGGTTTTATATAGAAGACGCTCCGCTGCCGGACCCTGTTCGGATCGGCCTCCCGGAGTTCAGCAATGCTCCTCTGAAGAAACGCCTTAGTTGGTGTCCGCAGAGCCCCCAACTAGAGGAAGACAAGAGCGTCCATTATTTGATGGGCCGAATAAGGTTACTGGCCCATTCCAGGTTGACCATGATTGGAATCATGGCAACATGCATTATGCGGGGGGTGCAGCCACTACAATACAGGGGCCACCCCATGTGGGATTTCAACGGGGAGGACGATGCCACCTGTCATGGCCGTAAAGGGCCGGATTCGGTCGAACACCTGGTGACGATCCTGTCCGGCCTGTATAAGGGGGAGAAGGAGGATTTCCTTCGGACGAACCCGTTAAATGGGTTCTCCATGAATAATCCCCGGCCTTGGGTAAGCGAACACTCTGCGTGCCCGACCCATGCTTTTTGAAACTTAAGTTTCTTATATTGTGTTCTTCTTTCGACGCAGGAACTGCGCCGGATCGTGGAGGACATGCTAAGTCCAGCTCCGCAACCCGAGGATCCAGAGAGATCCCGGGATCCGGCCTCCGAAGAGGATCCAGACATAAAGGTGGAGCTAATCGACGGGGTGTTCCACCAGCTCAGCATGGACAATGCCTTAGTCGCCATCACGGCCGACTATCCCGAACTATATCCGGCTTCCCAGGTGATTGCGACCGAAGTCCTGACACCGTCATTCCTTCCTTGCTTATTTATGACCACCGTATATGATGGCGCCATGCAGGAGGCGCCCCTAGGGCGAGAAGCCGAGCCCGTGGTGGCTGACCAACAAAGGCCAGTCCGGACCAGTAGGCGGGAGAGGAGCGCGGCGCGGACTGAAACGTCGCCGCAAAGGTGTAGCTCACAATTCATTATTTAGAGCAACGTTCCTAGGAAGCGTTTGAGTGCTCATGACTTTTGTAGGAAAAAAAGCGCCCGTCGGACTGCGGGCGTGGAGGTTGCCAATCCAACCTCTACCAGCCAGGCTCCAGCACCTGGTCTGGAGGGGGAGGCGTGTGCAAGGCGCGAGCCAGACGTTCCTCCGACAGAGGATGCCGACAGACTGTCCGCCACCAAGTCTGAGGTGGAGAGTGCCATGAATCACAGGCGCCGCCGGACAGTATTCCGTGATGCGTGCTTCTCCCCCGAGGCGTTGAATGCCTTTAACGCGGGGGACGCACACCTTCGTGCTGCTCAAGATGGTTTTACCAGAGCCACAGAGCAGTATGTAAAAGACATACGGGTAAGAGAATTTAATAGTTGTATATGCCAGTAGCCCCCGAGACTCAAAGTAGTTATATTAACTGATTTAAGGATCATATGAAACGTAGGATCTTACCGAGAAGAATACCCAACTGTCTCAGGAGCTGCAGGAGTGCAAGGCCCAACTTGAGGCCGCACTCTCTAGCGCAGGAGGAAACACAGGGACCTCTCCTGGTAACGCATTATTTTAGAAAGATAAGTAGCATTTGGCCTTTGCGCAAGTCTAAAAAATGACGTTGCAGGTGCTGCCGGACAAGATCCGGACAGGCAAGAACTTCTGCGCCAACTAAAGGCCGGCGAGAGGGTGCTGCATAAGGTGCAGCATGAAAGGAACAAGCTCCAGGATGCCCATGCCCAGCTTGGAGAAGAGCTGAAGGGCGTTCGGGCCGAGCTGTCGGGCTCCGTTAAGGAGAATCAGCGGCTTCGTCGCGGCATCTATAGTAAGTGCTTGAGCGAACTCCTTTGAAAAGAAGAGTTCGGCGAGGAAGTCGATTTGACAGAATATGTCTGCAGGTATGCTCACAGGTCGCCCTGCGGAGGAGATGCCCGTATCAACGGGTGATCAACTTCCCGAATTGTTGCAACTGATCGAACGAGTTTGGCAGGCAATGAGCGGCGTCATCCAGGCTTTATGGCCAGCCTTCTCCTTACCCGAGGGTCTTGGGGAGCTTGCGGAGAAGCTTCAGGGAGTGTGGCAGCGCTTCCATTTATGGAAGATTTCGGCCTGCCGCCAAGGTGCCAGGGAGGCCTGGGCCATGGTAAAGACGCGGTACAAGAAGGCGGATCCCAACCACATGGCCGAAGTCAGGCCTGTGGGGCCTGATGGGAAGGAGATCCCTGTGAGTTTAGTATACGGCCAAGTAGAGTTGGCCGCTAAATTTTCCCAACAGGACTGTAAATTAGACAACCTCTGAGACGGGATTGAGGAAGAATACAATCAGTCGATTTGACAATGTATTATAAAATGACATATAAAATGCCTTCTAGCCGGATTGTAGATCGTTTGTCTTTGCCGACCTTTTCGCTTCGACCTCGGGACCCTAGAGTCCGGAGTGTGTCTGAATACCTTCTCGGTTATGAAACAACCGGGGTATGCATGGAGACCAGGCGTAGGGGTCATTAGTGCTTTAACAGACAAGTGCCCAACTAGTTATGTTATATTACATGGGTAGTAAGAAACATCTTCCAGGGAGAATAGTTCTGTTAAGGGTTCCTTTCCTCTGGGGGTGGCATGACCTAAAGTGCATGTCCGGACTGCGAAAAAAGCAGAAAAACATATGGGGGCAGATAAATAAGTGGATAAAAAACCATCTTTTAAGTCACCGACCGAATATTCCCTTAAGAACGCTAGCTTTCGGCTTCACCCAGTCTGAGGTACACATCCGGCTAACTCGGCAGTAACAATCGTAGAGGTGCTCGCTTTACCTCCTAGCCGAACAATCGGGAACGTAGGGGTAAGCACAGGAGCCAGGCAACCCAGCTTGGCCAAAACTTAAGTCATATCGATGCATATAATGGTGAATAAAAGCTACATGTGGAGGCTTGACACATGTGCTGGGCATGAAGCCCTTATAATTAAGCTTCTGGTAAAGAAGCCCCCAGGTATAATGAGTGCGAATAGCACATCAATTGCGCGCGAACAATGCGCAAGTAGGCCTTTTAAGGCTTTGATGAATAGGGTTGAGAAGAAAAAGATAAACAAAAGGCAGCTGAAGTAAAAAAAAATTTGGACGGGGGGAAAGGGACGAACTCTTAGTCCGGCGCTAGGCATAGAATCTTCGGAGGTGGGCTGCGTTCCATGGGTTCGGCTCGAGTCGGTTATCCAACGTATTTCGTAGACAGTACGCTCTGCCGGTGAAGACTTTATCGATGATGAAGGGGCCTTCCCATTTGGGCTTGAGCTTGTCCTTTTTCTTGTCCGGCAGGCGTAGAACCAGTTCGCCAACGTTGTAAGTCTTCGCCCGTACTTCTCTGCTTTGGTATCTTCGAGCCTGCTGCTGATAAAATGCGGAACGAGCCTTGGCGGCGTCGCGTTCTTCCTCCAATGCGTCCAAGTTGTCCTGCCGATCCAACTCGGCTTCTCTTTCTTCGTACATGCGCACTCGAGGTGAGTCATGAATTATGTCGCAGGGCAAAACTGCTTCTGCGCCGTATACCATAAAAAATGGTGTGAATCCGGTAGTACGGTTAGGCGTTGTCCGCAGCCCCCAGAGTACGGAGTCGAGCTCCTCTACCCAGTGCGTGTCAGATTTCGTAAGGGACCGCACTAGTCTGGGTTTGATGCCGCTCATTATTAGACCATTTGCTCGTTCCACTTGATCGTTGGTTTGAGGATGATAGACTGAAGCGTAATCGAGCTTGATGCCCCTATTTTTGCACCATGATTTAACCTCATCGGCCGTGAAGTTCGTGCCGTTATCGGTGATGATGCTGTGGGGGACACCATAATGGTGTACTACCCCAGATATAAAGTCTATCACTGGTCCGGACTCTGCCGTTTTAACTGGCTTGGCCTCTATCCATTTGGTGAATTTATCAACCATGACCAATAGGTACCTTTGCTTGTGGGTTCCCCCTTTAAGTGGTCCAACCATGTCAAGCCCCCAGACCGCGAACGGCCAGGTAATGGGTATAGTTCTGAGGGCGGTGGGTGGCATGTGGCTCTGATTAGCAAAGAGCTGACAACCGACGCATCTTCGGACTAAGTCCTGAGCATCTGCCCGGGCCGTCGGCCAATAAAATCCTATACGGAATGCCTTTCCTACAAGGGTCCGGGCTGCGGCATGGTGTCCGCCTAGTCCGGCGTGAATTTCAGCCAGAAGGTCTCGCCCTTCCTCTTCGGAGATACACCTTTGAAGGACTCCGGTTGTGCTTTTCTTATAGAGTTCTCCCTCATGGACCTTGTAGGCTTTAGATCGCCGGACTACGCAGCGGGCCTCATTATGGTCTTCGGGGAGTTCCTGCCTAAGCAAGTAGGCTGGGAACGGCTCTGTCCATGGGGCGATTACTGCCATTATGTCGTGAGCTGAGGGTGTTGTTTCGTCGGCTGGATCGCCGATTATATCAGATTGTTCTGCGGCTGCCTCCGGTTTGTTATTTCCGGACTCCTCTTCCCATAGTACGGATGGCTTGAACAGCCGTTCCAGGAAGATATTTGGAGGGACAGCGTCACGTTTTGCGCCGATGCGTGCCAATACGTCGGCCGCTTGGTTATTATCTCTGGCTACGTTATGGAATTCAAGTCCTTCGAACCAAGCTAACATTTTAAGGACGGCGTTGCGATAGGATGCCATTTTTGGATCCTTGGCGTCAAAGTCTCCATTTACTTGGGATATTGCGAGGTTTGAGTCCCCGCGCACCTCTAGGCGTTGGATGCCCATGGAGATTGCCATCCGGAGGCCATGTAAGAGGGCCTCGTATTCGGCTACGTTGTTGGAGTCCGTGTACATTATCTGGAGTACGTATTGGACTCTATCCCCGGTTGGGGACGTTAGTACGATGCCAGCCCCCAATCCGGCCAACATTTTGGAGCCGTCAAAATGCATAATCCAATTGGAGTATGCGTCGTACTCTTTAGGGAGTTCGGCTTCAGTCCACTCAGCGACAAAATCAGCCAAAACTTGCGACTTTATAGCTCGCCGGGGTTTGTAAGTTATGTCGAATGGTAAGAGCTCAATGGCCCATTTTGCAATCCTTCCCATTGCGTCGCGGTTATTTATAATGTCATTTAGGGGTACTTCGGAGGCCACTGTTATCGAACACTCTTGAAAGTAGTGTCGGAGCTTCTGGGATGCCATGAACACCGCATACGCTATCTTTTGATAGTGCGGGTAACGGGACTTGCAGGGGGTTAAAACAGTGGATACGTAGTACACTTGTTTTTGAAGAGGGAATTTATGCCCTTCTGTCTCTCGTTCTACGACGAGCACCGCGCTTACTACTTGATGTATTGCCGCGATGTATAACAACATAGGTTCACCCAGGTTGGGCGCAGCCAGGACCGGATTCGTTGCCAATATGGCCGTTATTTCTTCGAGTCCGGCAGTGGCAGCATCCGTCCACTCAAAGTGTTCGGTGTGCCTGAGGAGGCGATAGAGGGGCAATGCCTTTTCTCCTAGGCGGGAGATAAAGCGGCTGAGAGCCACCACGCTTCCAGTCAATTTCTGTATCTGTTTGAGGTTTTTTGGAATATCCAACTGCGATAGGGCTCGGATCTTGGCCGGATTTGCTTCAATTCCTCTACCGGATACAATGAAGCCCAAGAGCTTTCCGGCTGGTACGCCGAAAACGCATTTTTCCGGATTCAGCTTGATGTCATATGCTCGGAGGTTGTCGAATGTGACCCTCAAGTCGTCTACTAGAGTTTCGACGTGTTTGGTTTTGACGACTACGTCGTCTACGTATGCCTCTACTGTTTTGCCGATCTGGGTAGCCAGACATGTCTGAATCATGCGCTGATATGTTGCGCCGGCGTTTTTAAGTCCGAAGGGCATCGTGTTGAAGCAGAATGGTCCATATGGAGTAATGAACGCCGTTGCGGCTTGATCCGCTTCTGCCATCTTGATTTGATGATAGCCGGAGTATGCGTCCAGGAAGCACAATGAATCGTGCCCTGCAGTGGCATCGATGATTTGGTCGATGCGGGGGAGGGGGAAGGGATCCTTTGGGCAGGCTTTATTTAGGTCTTTGAAATCGACACATAGGCGCCAGGATCTGTCCTTCTTTGGTACCATTACCAGGTTTGCTAGCCAATACGGATGTTTGATATCTCTGATGAATCCACCTTCCAATAGTTTGGCTAGTTCTTCTCCCATTGCCTGTCTTTTGGGTTCGGAAAATTGTCGAAGAGCCTGTTTGACTGGCTTGAACCCTTTTAGGATGTTTAGGCTATGCTCTGCCAGCCTGCGAGTGATTCCTGGCATATCTGAAGGATGCCAGGCGAAAATATCCCAATTTTCTCGAAGGAATTCTCGCAGCGCGGCGTCTACATCAGGGTTCAACTATGCCCCGATGGAGGCCGTCTTTGTGGGGTCCGTTGGGTGGACCTGGAATTTTATAATTTCGTCCGCTGGTTTAAAGGAGGTGGACTTGGATCTCTTATCGAGTATCACGTCGTCTCTGTGCACCATAGCGCGCAGCGCGGTGAGTTCCTCTGCCGCTAGGGCTTCGGATAGTGCCTCCAGGGCTAATGCGGCTGTTTTGTTTTCGGCGCGGAGTGCTATGTCCGGATCACTAACGAGAGTGATTATCCCGCCGGGCCCAGGCATTTTGAGCTTCATGTACTCGTAATGGGGTACGGCTTGGAAAATTGTGAACGCCTCTCGTCCTAATATAGCGTGGTATCCGCTGCTGAGCAGGGCCACTTGGAACGTGATTTCTTCGGACCTGTAATTGTTCGGCGAGCCGAACAGCACATCGAGTGGTGATTTTTCCGGTGCAGCGTGCTTCCCGGCTAGGGATTATTCCTCTGAAGGTTGTGCTGCTTCGCTCAATGCGGCTCCAGTCTATTTCCATTTTTTGAAGAGTTTCCTCGTAAATGAGGTTCAATCCGCTGCCGCCATCCATGAATACCTTGGTAAGTCGAAAGCCGTCCACTATTGGACTGAGGACCAATGCGGCCGGTGCTCTGGCTGTTCGGAATTTAGGTTCGTCGCTGGCGTTGAAGGTGATGGCCGCGTCGCTCCAAGGATTTGTTGTTGCTACTTGGTAGACTTCGGCAAGGCTGTGGATCGTTCGTTTCCGCATATTGTTTGATGCGAAAGTCTCGAAGACGGTTGATACCGTACCGGTATTGTTGGTGTGGTTTCGCGGGGCTAGAAGCTCCTCGCCACTTTTGGCCACCTGCCGTAATATCCAACATGCACAAAGGCTATGTGTTGGGGTGGCGCCCTTGGTACTGTGAATTGTACAGGGTTTGCTGAGCCATCCCTCCAGTACGGTTCCGTTCCCTTTAAGGGGCTTCTGTTTTTTGGTTCTTGTACTTGGTGCCTGAGTGTAATGCACCCTTTTGTTGCGGACTGGGGCTATGTTCGGGGCCGGATTATCCCAAAACCTATCTTTGGTTTTCCGGAAACTTTCTATGGCACAGTACTTTCGCACTATGGATGCCAAGTCGGCGAAACGCGTGATTTCACGATGGCTGGCGACGTTCAAGATTTCCCCTGTCCGTGCAATTGTTGCAAAAGATCGAGATTGCGTTTTCCTCTCGGCAGTCCTTTATCCGGTCCATGACCAGGAGGAATCTGGCCCAATAATGATGTACTGTTTCGGCTGGCTCTTGCCGGATTAGAGATAGATCGCATATATCTGGACGGGCGGGCCTAATTGAGTCCGGGACCCTGCCCATCTCGAGGCTCGAGGGCCGAGAAGTTTCTGAATTTGGAAGCTTGGAAAGTGGAACATTGTCCAACGAGTTCGGTCCGATGCCTGACTTTATGTTCAGTGCTTGATCGGAATCCGCTCCTCCGTGGGAATCTGGCATGGAGGGCTCGGTAGCCCGGACACGACTAGTTTTCAATATTGGAGAAGGATCGTCGCGATGTTCCTCTACCACCGTGACGTGGTGGGTAACCTGGGGAGAGTTAATCTCTCTCAGGTCGGTTTTAAGCCCGATCCGATTGTAGTCTGTAGCGACTCCCAGGGCGGCGATCCGATCCAAGAGTTCGCTTACAGATGAGAGCTCTGCTGGATCTAACTGCTCGGCGAATTCCGAGTTGACGTGAAGATTGCTCTCGATGACACGAGAGGTCATCGTTGAAGCGGTGGCCGGACAGGCGGTCATAAGAAAACCTCCTAGCCGGATAGTTTGGCCGGCGGCCAAGGCTCCATCGGCGAAGATGCCGTCCTTGAAGACGGGAAGAGGCATCCTTCCTATCGGTGACATCACAGAGGAACTCTCAATGAAAGCACCAATGTCTGTGTCAAAACCGGCGGATCTCGGGTAGGGGGTCCCGAACTGTGCGTCTAGGCGGATGGTAATAGGAGACAAGGGACACGATGTTTTATCCAGGTTCGGGCCCTCTTGATGGAGGTAAAACCCTACGTCCTGCTTGATTGATATTGATATTGTGGATGTTTACAAGAGTGGATCTACCACGAGATCAAGGAGGCTAAACCCTAGAAGCTAGCCTATGGTATGATTGTAATGGTTGTTGTTGTTGTTCTACGGACTAGAGCCATCCGGTTTATATAGACACCGGAGAGGGCTAGGGTTACATAGAGTCGGTTACAATAGTAGGAGATCTACGTATCCGTATCGCCAAGCTTGCCTTCCACGCCAAGGAAAGTCCCATCCGGACACGGGACGAAGTCTTCAATCTTGTATCTTCATAGTCTTGGAGTCCGGTCGATGATGATGATAGTCCGGCCGATGATGGTAGTCCGACTATCCGGACACCCCCTAATCCAGAACTCCCTCACTAACCATAGCATGAAACATATGGATCGAAATCAGCCCCTTATGAAGCAATGCATAAACTAGGGCTTAAGCTTCTGTCACTCTAGCAACCCATCATCTACTTATTACTTCCCAATGCCTTCCTCTAGGCCCAAACAATGGTGAAGTGTCATGTAGTCGACGTTCACATAAAACCACTAGAGGAGAGACAACATACATCTCATCAAAATATCAAATGAATACCAAATTCACATGACTTCTTATAGCAAGACTTCTCCCATGTCCTGAGGAACAAATGTAAATACTCACAAATCATATCCATGTTCGTAATCAGAGGGGTATTAATATGCATTAACAATCTAAACATATAATCTTCCACTGAATAAACCAACTAGCATCAACTACAAGGAGTAATCAACAGTACTAGCAACCCATAGGTACAATTCTAAGGTTTTAGACACAGATCGGATAAAAGAGATGAACTAGGGTTTGAGAGGAGATAGTGCTGGTGAAGATGTTGATAGAGATTGACCCCCTCCTGATGAGAGGATCGATGGTGATGATGATGGTGACGATTTCCCCCTCGCGGAGGGATGTTTCCCCGGCAGAACAGCTGCTCCGGAGCCCTAGATTGGTTCCGCCAAGGTTCCACCTCGAGACGGTGGCGCTTCATCCAAAAGCCTCCTTTTGATTTTTTTCGAGGGCGAAAGACTTCATATAGCAAAAGATAGGCACCGGAGGCCTGCCAGGGAGCCCACGAGACAGGGGGGCACTCCCAGGGGGTAGGGAGCGCCCCCACCCTCGTGGCCAGGGTGTGGGTCCCCTCTGGTTGATTCTTTTGCTAGTATATTTTATTAATTCCAAAACGTGCGTCCGTGAAGTTTCAGGACTTTTTGAGTTGTGCAGAATAGGTCTCTAATATTTGCTCCTTTTCCAGCCTAGAATTCCAGCTGCCGGCATTCTCCCTCTTCATGTAAACCTTGTAAAATAAGAGAGAAAGGCATAAGTATTGTGACATAATGTGTAATAACAGCCCATAATGCAATAAATATCAATGTCAATGCATAATGCAAAATGGACGTATCAGGGATCGTTTCCCATGACATGTCTTCCCTATGTCTGGCAGCAAGCTCACCGAACCGTCGACACGTAGATCAGGGTTGGTGTTTGTTGGGGCGGGGTAAGATGGTGGCAGTGGCTTTTGTCTTCGTGAAACAGGCAAGCTCACTATGGGCAATGTGCCCCTGATAACCCACAAGTGAAGGGGATCGCAACAACTTTCGAGGGTGAAGTACAACCCAAATTTATTGATTCGACACAAGGGGAGCCAAAGAATATTCTTGAGTATTAGCAGTTGAGTTGTCAATTCAAAAACACCTGGATAACTTAGTATCTGCAGCAAAGTATTTAGTAGCAAACTAGTATGATAGTAATTGTAATAGTAGCAAAAGTAAAGATAAATGTTTTGGGGTTTTTGTAACAGTTGTAATAGTAGCAACGGAAAAGTAAATAAGCGGAGAACAATATATGAAAAGCTCGTAGGCAATGGATCAATGATGGATAATTATGCCAGATGACATTCCTCATGTAATAGCTATAACATAGGGTGACACAGAACTAGCTCCAGTTCATCAATGAAATGTAGGCATGTATTCCGTAAATAGTCATATGTGCTTATGGGAAAGAACTTGCATGACATCTTTCGTCCTACCCTCCCATGGCAGCGGGGTCCTAGTGGAAACTAAGGGATATTAAGGCCTCCTTTTATTAGAGAACCGGAACAAAGCATTAGCACATAGTGAATACATGAACTCCTCAAACTACGGTCATCACCGAGAAGTACCCCGATTATTGTCACTTCAGGGTTGTCGGATCATAACACATAATAGGTGACTATAGACTTGCAAGATAGGATCAATGTCGGTGTCAAAACCGGCAGATCTCGGGTAGGGGGTCCCAAGCAGTGCATCTTAGGATCAATGATAACCGGAGGCAAGGGACACAATGTTTACCCAGGTTCGGGCCCTCTCGATGGAGGTAAAACACTACTCCCGCTTGATTAATATTGATGATATGGGTAGTACAAGAGTTGATCTACCACGAGATCAGAGAGGCTAAACTCTAGAAGCTAGCCTATGGTATGATTGTTGTTGTATATGTCTATCGACTAGCCTGGCCCTGGTTTATATAATGCACCAGATGCCTAGGATAACAAGAGTCCTAGCCGAATACGCCGGTGGGGGGGGGAGTCCTTGTCTTGATCGCCAAGTCTTGTGGCTTCTTCCTTGTATGCGGCAGCTGTCCGGACTGGCCCATGAATATACGGCCATGGGGGTCCTCGGCCCAATCCAACTGATCGGGAGACGACGTGGTGAGTACCCCCTAGTCCAGGACACCTTCAGTAGCCCCTGAACTGTTCTTCAAGTTAGGGACGCTCCTCGATTCTTCCGAACAGTTCTTCATCTTCGGTTGCTGGTCTTGAAAACTGGTTCAACAAATCTTCTCATCTTCGATCTTGAGGATCGCCGAAATGCATTCGGCGAGTTTATACGTCGGGTATACGAGGAGCCCCCTTAAGTTTCCGGCCTTTATCAATGCCTTGTTATTTTTATGCCATGCCTCGGGTTTGAAGTTATTCCCAGGAGGTAGTGTCCTCTTGCGTCCGAGCTCTAACGCCGGACCGCATTCGAGGTATCTTTTGCAGCCGAGCACCAACGCCGGACTGCTTCCCAGCTCTATCGCCAGACTATGTATCCAAGCTCCAACGCCGGACTGTATCCGAGGTGTTGTAAATCACCTTGGTTCAAAGAAGTTTGAAGGAGTTTAGCCGAGCTTAATGCCGGAAATGCCCTCTATGGAGCCAGCCACTAGCGTCCGAGCTTTATGCCGGACTGCTTCCGAGGTGGTGCACCTCCCCGAATGTGGGACGATTTTTGTCAATATTTTTGATTGGTGCAATTTATTCTCTGCTGAGATACATAGCCAGTAGACCTCAAGGTGGGTATCGGTCTAAAACCCGAGATGCACATGAAGGATGACATAAGACTGCTGATCCCCGTAGCCGCTGAGACTCAGGTTGATTTGCAAAATTGGTCTGAGGATCAAGTCCTAGCTCGGCAGAATACTTCGGGACACAAAAAGCGGCATGCTCAGTCCTCAAGACTCAGGTTGGGTGCGGCCAACCAACCTGAGGATCAAAATCTCCTCGGAAAGTGTATTGCACTTAAAATTTTCTGCATAGAACAGGCAATGCAGTAGCCCCCGAGACACTGGTCGGGTGGCAACACCAGATCAGGGGATCGATGTGCCCCTTTAATATTTGTAAATAATAAGCCCGAAGCCGAGTAGCCCCCGAGCCTTAATGCGGGCACGGGAGGCCGAATTAAGGATCGATATCCATAGTAAAATCACAAACTATGTGTAATGACTCTATGTATCCAAGTACTTGACGTCATTAATGCTCGGATCCGCATTGTACAAAACTTTGTTGACCGACCATCGGCTTCCACCTCCGCGGCCAATAGCCGAGGAATGTTTGACCTACTTTATAAAGCCTTTATGAGGGCAAAGATTTAAACAAACAAGGCAATCTGGCCATACGGTTTTATAAACAAAGGTACGCGGAGAGACATGTTATATTACTATTTAATAGAACAAATGTCTTCCAAAGAAAATAGTCCCGCTATCGGTTCCTTTTTTTGGGTTGTCATGCTAAGCATGATCATGAAACCTCAACTCCAATGTAAGAGCAAAATATCAAGGATTTAGTTTGGGAGGCCAGTTAATAGCCCCCGGTAGTGTTCGGCGACGGTCGAGGTCAAGCCGTAAACACTTCGGCCATTGTTATGAATGGCCCGTCGTTTAACGCCGTCATCGGATCGCCGACCAGTTTACGCTTATTATGACAGTCAGTTTTCGGCTTTCTCCACTGAGGTGCTTAACCATGTGAGCTGGAAGCACAATCGCAGTGGTTCTCCCTTTGCACACCTAGCCGAACAAAGCGGAACATAGGAGGCAAGCGCAGGAGCCGGGCAACCCAACTATTGACCGAAGACACAATTCGAAACCAATGCATATATAGCAATATCCGAGAATGTTTTTGCTGAATCTCTAAAGGTGTCCGGAGTTGCACTGCGAGACTTGTGCTGAAAACACACAAATAGTTTAAAAGTGCCATGGGCTCGAAAAGCCAAAAAAACTTATTCAAAAGGTTAACGTCCGAACTAGATCAAGTATTCGGTGCCAATCCGAAAATTGGACTTTAAAAAAAGGTGCTTCTGCCGTGCTTTCACATGACACATCCTATCTCAAAACTTCAAGCGGGTCAGTCTACGGCTTCTCCCCGGCTAGTGACCGCACACTTGTGTCGAAAAAAGGAGTGATAAATAATAATAAAACCTTAGCAATGACTAAGAAGAAAAACACTTATCATAAAGTGGCTCATATAAATTTAAGAGCCCCCAAGTGACTTGGGTAAAATAGTGATTGCATGTACCGAAGTAGTTATATCATATCTATGTTCAACCGAACTTTAAATCCGTCTTAACTGACCGTCGGCTTCTCCCTCTTCGGTCAAGGACCAAAAAGTGTTATGTACTCCATCTGTCGAGAATATCGACGGTGTTTCCAATAACCAGGCAATCAGGCCATAAGGGTGTAACAGACAAAGCGCGCTCAGGGAACTTATGCTATATTACCGCGAAGAGTAAGAAGCATCTTCGAAGAAAATAGTACCCCCACCGATACCTTTCTTCGGTGCTCATTGTTATTATGAGACTTGTGCAATAGATTTTTTGTACTCATGAGTTCCGTTGTGTGCCGACCATGATTGAAAATAATAAGAGCGCTAGCTTTCGGCTTCACCCGGTCTGAGGTCCGGCTCGGGTGACCCAATCGTGACAATCGCAGAGGTGCTCCCTTTACTCCCTAGCTGAACAATCGGGAACGTAGGGGTAAGTACAGGAGCCAGGCAACCCAGCTTGCAAATTGCTTAAGTCAATATGGTGCATATTGTGGCGTAATACACGAACAAGGAACGAATCCGTACAAGTATAACCATATGCAAGAGGAAAAAGCTTCATGAAGGAAGCCCCCAAGTAAACGGGGTATTTGAATTTGCGCATCACAAACAAAGTTTGGACAAGAAAATTTTTACAAGCAACTTTTTTCCAAAAAAGTATAATGCTTGACCGAGCCGAACACAAGTTAAAAATTTAAAACTTTGAGCATGAAGACAACTTAGCTGGTTAATGTGTTCGGTATTGATGACGCGGTCCGAGCTTGATGCGGGACAAGGTTCCATCCCCAAGCCGGTCCCGAGGTGGCGGAGCAAAGAGCTCGGCACTCCGAAGTGGTGACATAGCACGGTCAATGCAGGACGGCAGGGTGATGCCGAAGTCCCCGGCATGGGGTAATGAAGTGTTAACGAAGCCCCCCGCCAAAGGATATAGTCCGGCTGGATCATTTTCCTGTGCACAAAAAATAGTGCAAACCGGAGATAATAGTAATAATAATAATAAAAATAAAAATAAAATCGTTGCATAACAAATAATTTATGCAAAGTGAGTAATAAAAGAAATATGGCCTGGCGCCGAAGTCAATGTCGATGCAGGGCGGCGGCGTGATGCGGTAAAGGCATGGCAAGGCCTGAATAAACAGGTCGGTTTGAGTTCCGGATGCAGTGTTCGTCGGACTATGTACGAAAACTGACCGAACCACCATGCGACCGTCGTTAATGCGGCCACCATTTGATAGACCTGGCTTATTTGTTGTAGCAATCCAAAGAAAGGTGATTCCCAAAATTGGGACTCGATCCGCACACCTATCGCCTGATGGGCGATAAAGCAACGGCATGGCAATGCTGGCAAAGGTTGGCTCGCCGAGGCAAAGCCCTCGGTCCAGCTCACGTGACAGAGCTGGTTGGCCAGTGACGCAGAAGTCTCCGGCGTAGGTTTGATGAAGAGATGATGAAGCCTCTGGTCCAGCGATGCAGGTCGTGACGTGGTCGATGCCGGCTTGATGAAGTGACTGTGTGGCGATGCAGGTGTGCCCGCTCCATGCAATCCGTGGGGCGGCGATGTTGGTGACGATTTATCCTCCGCGATGCCGAACTATTGTTCGGCTGGACGAGATGATGATCCGAAGAAATTGAGCTCGGCTCAACAAAGCGACGACGTGTCTAACGCAGGTCGGCCGCCGTGGAGTGATGTTGTCGGGCTGGTTTGACACCGGCGCGACGGTGAAGTTCGTATTGCAAGAATACTTTTAATACTACTGGAATGTGTTTGAGAATAAAACACAACACCCCATACGAAAACTTCCTTTAAAAGGGATGTCCGAGATCCCGTTCATAAAGAAGATGAATTCGGGTCGGATTCGTTCTCGCGCAGAAAACAGATCCAAAAAGTGATGCACTAATCGGAAGTTTCCCGGAGTTTGGACTGTCGGATCGAGCTGAATTTTTGGCAGGTATTAGATATGGGAATTCCGCAACAAATCAACGGTTGGATCCTCCAAAGGACATCCGAGCTAGATGCTGGATACCACGCTCTAAACTCGTCCGGATTCTCGTCCAGATTCAACAGGGCTTCGGTATATCGGAGATTGCCGGAGATTCCTCCATCGGAACTCGACGAAATTTTTGTAGGGTTGTTGTAGACTTAATCCAGCATAATTCCACCGAAGTAATCGTTTAAGCGATACTTGAGGAGGCGGTGGCAGCGGATACAAGTTTGCTGTCCAGAAAAACAGCACGGTTGCCTGAGGGCAATTTTGACGTTGAGCCCCCGAGCTCCATGGATGACTCCTCCATGATCTTGATAGAGATCGGAGTTGGTGTTGATGAAGGCCTTCATCCGAACATGACGATCGAACGTAGGGCGCAGTCCTCGGTCAAACCAAGGTGACCAGTCGAGCTGGTGACGAAGAAGCCGACGTCACAGTTGACCTGCAGTCGAGCCATTGATCCTTTCGCCGATCACACAGCGGAACTCCCAATGAAAGCACCAATGTCGGTGTCAACACCGGCGGATCTCGGGTAGGGGGTCCCAAGCTGTGCGTCTTAGGATCAATGATAACAGGAGGCAAGGGACACAATGTTTACCCAGGTTCGGGCCCTCTCGATGGAGGTAAAACCCTACTCCTGCTTGATTAATATTGATGAGATGGGTAGTACAAGAGTTGATCTACCATAAGATTAAACCCTAGAAGCTAGCCTATGGTATGATTGTTGTTGTATATGTCTATCGACTAGCCTGGCCCCGGTTTATATAATGCACCAGATGCCTAGGATAACAAGAGTCCTAGCCGAATACGCCGGTGGGGGAGGAGTCCTTGTCTTGATCACCAAGTCTTGTGGATTCTTCCTTGTATGTGGCAGCTGTCCGGACTGGCCCATGAATATACGCCCATGGGGGTCCTCGGCCCAATCCAACTGATCGGGAGACGACGTGGTGAGTACCCCCTAGACGAAGACACCATCAATCAAGAACACACATATATTCATGAAAACATAATAGGTTCAGATCTGAAATCATGGCACTCGGGCCCTAGTGACAAGCATTAAGCATAGCAAAGTTATAGCAACATCAATCTCAGAACATAGTGGATACTAGGGATCAAACCCTAACAAAACTAACTTGATTACATGGTAAATCTCATCCAACCCATCACCGTCCAGCAAGCCTACGATGGAATTACTCACGCACGGCGGTGAGCATCATGAAATTGGTGATGGAGGATGGTTGATGATGACGACGGCGACGAATCCCCCTCTTCGGATCCCCGAACGGACTCCAGATCAGTCCACCCGAGAGAGATTAGGGCTTGGCGGCGGCTCTGTGTCATAAAACATGATGAAACTTTCTCTCTGATTTTTTCCTCCGCGAAACGGAATATATGGAGTTGGAGTTGAGGTCAGTGGAGCTCCAGGGGGCCCACGAGATAGGAGGCGCCCCTACAAGGGGGGGGGGCGCCCCTGTCTCTTGGACAGGCCCTGGGCCCCCTGGTGTATTTCTTTCACCCAGAAATTCTTATTAATTCCAAAAAGTGCCTCCGTGGATTTTTAGGACATTCCGAGAACTTTTCTTTTCTACACATAAAACAACATCATGGCAGTTTTGCTGAAAACAGCGTCAGTCCGGATAGTTTCATTCAAATCATGCAAGTTAGAGTCCAAAACAAGGGCAAAAGTGTTTGGAAAAGTAGATACCTTGGAGACGTATCAACTCCCCCAAGCTTAAACCTTTGCTTGTCCTCAAGCAATTCAGTTGATAAACGGAAAGTGATAAAGAAAAACTTTTACAAACTCTGTTTGCTCTTGTTGTTGTAAACATGAAAAACCAGCATTCAAGTTTCAGCAAATATTATGAACTAACCATACTCACAATAACACCTAGGTTTCACGATTACTCATATCAATAGCATAATCAGCTAGCGAGCCATAATAATAAAACTCGGATGAAAACACTTTCTCAAAATAATCATAACATGATATAACAAAATGGTATCTCGCTAGCCCTTTCTGAGACCGCAAAACATAAATGCAGAGCACCTTTAAAGATCAAGGACTGACTAAACATTGTAATTCATGGTAAAAGAGATCCAGTCAAGTCATACCCAATATAAACCAATAGTAATGAATGCAAATGACAGTGTGCTCTCCAGCGGGTGCTTTTTAATAAGAAGGGTGATGACTCAACATAAAAGTAAATAGATAGGCCCTTCGGAGAGGGAAGCAGGGATTTGTAGAGGTGTCAGAGCTCGATTTTAAAGTAGAGATTGGATAACATTTTGAGTGGCATACTTTCACTGTCAACGCAACAACTATGAGATGGCTTTATCTTCCATACTACATGCATTATAGGCAGTTCCCAAACAGAATGGTAAAGGTTTATACTCCCCCAACCACCAACAAGCATCAATCCATTGCTTGCTCGAAACAACGAGTGCCTCCAACTAACAACAGCCCTGGGGGAGTTTTGTTTAATTATTTTGATTTGCTTAGAGCTTTTTGGATCATGGGACTGGGCATCCCGGTTACCGGCGCTTTCTCGTGAATGAGGAGCAGAGTCCACTCCTCTTGAGAATAACCCACCTAGCATGGAAGATATAGGCATCCCTAGTTGTAACATGAGCTGCTCGAGCATACAAAACAGAATTTCATTTGAAGGTTTGGAGTTTGGCACATACAAATTTACTTGGAACGGTAGGTAAATACCGCATATAGGAAGGTATAGTGGACTCATATGGAAGAACTTTGGGGTTTAAGGGGTTTGGATGCACAAGCAGTATTCCCGCTTAGTACAGGTGAAAGCTAGCAAAAGACTGTGAAGCGACCAACTGAGAGAGCGACAACAGTCATAAACATGCATTAAAATTAATTCACACCGAATACAAGCATGAGTAGGATATAATCCACCAGGAACATAAATATCATGAAGGCTATGTTGATTTGATTCAACTACATGCGTGAACATGTGCCAAATCGAGTCACTCAATTCATTTAAAGGAGGATGCCATCCCATCATACCATATCATAATCATTCTAATAGCATGTTGGCACGCAAGGTAAACCATTATAACTCATAGCTAATCAAGCATGGCACAAGCAACTATAATCTCTAAATGTCATCGCAAATATGTTTACTTCATAAAAGCTGAATCAAAAACGATGAGCTCATCATATTTACAAAAACAAGAGAGGTCGAGTTCATACCAGCTTCTCTAATCCCAATAATTCCATCATATATCGTCATTATTGCCTTTCACTGGCACGACCGAACGATGTGTATAATAATAAGAGTGCACATGCATTGGACTAAGCTGGAATCTGCAAGCATTCAACTCAAAAGAGAAGACAAGATAATATGGGCTCTAAATTAAATAAACAATCATGCATATGAGAGCCACTAAGCATTTTCAATACGGTCTTCTCGACCCCCAAAGGAAAGAAAAGAAAAGAAAACTATTTACACGGGAAAGCTCCCAACAAGAGAGAAGAACTAGAAATCTTTTTGGGTTTTCATTTTATTTCCTACTACAAGCATGGAAATTAAACTAACTAGTTTTTTTGTTTTTCTTAAGGTTTATCAAACACACAAGAAGAAAACTAGAAAAAGTAATTTAAACTAGCATGGATGATACAATGAAAGAGTATGAGCACCGACAACTTAGTGTGTGAACATGAATGTAAAGTCGGTGAGAAATACGTACTCCCCCAAGCTTAGGCTTTTTGCCAAAGTTGGTTTAAAACCAAGGACCGCCGCTACGCTCTCCGGTGTAATGAGAGGTGTAATTAGGATAATACTGGCTGGTCATCTCCAGATCCCACTGGACAGATGATGCACGATAAGGGTCCAGCTCAGGTTCCGGCTCAGGTTCAGGTTCTGGAGTAAAAGCTTGGGCTCGATGATTATTCACCGCTTCCGGTGTGACAAGAAAATTTTCTGCAAGCAAATCAAACAACAGAGGCGCAGGCAAAATAATAATCTCAATAAGTTTCTTATTGAATCTAAGTTTATACAAGAGCATCCTATCTTTGTTGTCAACAATAAACTTGTGTGCTACCATGCTCTTGTAATCTAAAATGTGAGGAGGCAATTTTATGTCCCCCTTCTCAAGGTGCCTAATGGGTATCTGAAAATGTCTAACAAGACATGCGGCATAGATACCTCCAAATATGGGGCCTTTTGTATGATTCAGGGCTAGCCGTTTACCAATGACGGCACACATACTAAAAGTATTGTCTCCGCAAAGCATGTTGAAGAATGATAATATCAGGAACGCTCAAGTTTCCACTATTTCCACGACCAATAAAGTATCTACAAGCAAATATGGCAAAGTAGCATAAAACAGGAAAGTGTATGCTAGAGACTTTTGCCTTAGAGCCCTTCTTTGGCTCCTCTACAGCGGTTGTATTAACAAAGCCACCCACATCTTCACGATGAGGTTCCTCTAATCTCCCTCATAAGGTATCCTACACACCACGCAAAAATTACTTAAAGACATTTATCTGAATTCATCATATAAATGAAATGATACTGCAGGCGGTGACTTCTTAGGATAATAATAAAATTTTTGCACGAAAATATTTGTGAATAAGAGATACTGATCGATTCAGTCGTTGATGAAATCGGCGAGGCCTGTAGTCTCGATCAAAGAATAAAAATCTTCATTAATTCTAGCTTCTTTCAAGAAATCCTCGCATGGCCATTCACACGACCGTACTTCCGCTAAGCGGGGAAGATTATACTTGGCCTTTTCCTTCTCTTTGGCTTGTTTTTCCTGAGAGCCTTGGCTAGAAGATCCCCTCAAAAGTTTCCTCAACATTTTCTAAAAATTTCTGAAATTTTTAGTAACTTCAAGATAAAAGTGCATAAAACTAAACAAGATTGATAGCAACTACTCCTACAAGTGCCTAGAGCCTATATCATGCATTGGAATTGCTTGGGACCTCAAAAATTTAACATGCAAGCTCAAGAATATGATCACCTATGCAACAAAAATTTGTAATGAATAAGCACTAGAACAAAAACTAATTGGACCAATGGAGGAGTCACATACCAAGCAACAATCTCCCAAAGCAGTTTTGTGAATGGAGCTTTGAGCAAGGAGATCGAAAATCGCAGCAAAACAAGCTAGAACTCGTGCTTGAGCTGGATGGGGATTTTTTTGGGTAGAAGATGAAGTGTGTGGGTGCTGGCATAAGTGGAGGGGGGCTACCAGGGGTCCACGAGATAGGGAGGCGCACCCTATAGGGGGGAGCCCTCCACTCTCATGGCCTGGTGCTTGCCCCTCTTGCAGTGATTTCAGTGCCTATAATACTCTAATATTCCAGAAAAAATCATACTAAATTTGCAGGGCATTTGGAGCACTTCTATTTTCGGACTATTTTTTAATGCATGGATAATTCAGAGAACAGACGGATAATACTATTTTTTCTTTATTTATTCTAAATAACAAAAAGTAAAAAGAGGGTACAGAAGATTGTGCCTTCTAGTTTCATCCATCTCGTGATCATCAAAATGAATCCACTAACAAGGTTGATCAAGTCTTGTTAACAAACTCATTCTGAATAGCACGGAACCAGAGAAATTTCGAATAACACTAAGTTACCTCAATGTGGATATGAAAATCCCCAACGATAAGAATCTCATACTTTTTCTTGACAGTAGGGGAGGAAATTCGAAACCTCCAAAAATAATAGTTGGGACTTTTTCAATAGAATTGATGCTATGAACTTGAGATTGTTTCCTCGGAAAGTGTACCGTATGCTCATTACCATTAACGTGAAAAGTGACATTGTCTTGGTGGCAATCAATAACAGCCCCTGCAGTATTAAGAAAAGGTCTACCAAGGATAATAGACATACTATCGTCCTCGGGAATACCAAGAATAACGAAGTCCGTTAAGATAGTGACATTTGCAACCATAACAGGCACATCCTCACAAATACCGACAGGTATAACAGTTGATTTATCAGCCATTTGCAAAGATATTTCAGTAGGTGTCAACTTATTCAATTCAAGTCTACGATATAAAGAGAGAGGCATAACACTAACACCGGCTCCAAGATCACATAAAGCAGTTCTAACATAATTTCTTTTAATGGAGCAAGGTATAGTTGGTACACCCGGATCCCCAAGTTTCTTTGGTATTCCACCCTTAAAAGTGTAATTAGCAAGCATGGTGGAAATTTCAGCTTCCGGTATCTTTCTCTTATTTGTAATGATATTCTTCATATACTTAGCATAAGAATTTCCTTTCAGCATATCAGTTAAGCGCATACGGAAGAAAATAGGTCTAATCATTTCGGCAAAGCGCTCAAAATCCTCATCATCCTTTGGCTTGGATGGTTTAGGAGGAAAGGGCATGGGTTTCTGAACCCATGGTTCTCTTTCTTTATCGTGCTTCCTAGCAACAAAATCTCTCTTATCATAACATTGATTCTTTGATTGTGGGTTATCAAGATCAACAGCAGGTTCAATCTCTACATCATTGTTTTTGCTAGGTTGAGCATCAACATGAACATTATCATTAACATTATCACTAGGTTCATGTTCATCACCGGATTGAGTTTCAGCATCAGAAATAGAAATATCATTGGGATTCTCAGGTGTGTCTACAGTAGGTTCACTAGAAGCATGCAAAGTTCTATCGTTTTTCTTTTTCTTCTTTTTAGAAGAACTAGGTGCCTCTAAATTATTTCTTTGAGAATCCTGCTCGATTCTCTTAGGGTGGACTTGAGGATACAAAGGTTCCTGAGTCATTCTACCTGTTCTAGTAGCCACTCTAACAGCAAAGTCAGTTTTATTGTTTAATTCCTCAAGCAAATCATTTTGAGCTTTAAGTACTTGCTCAGCTTGAGTAGCAACCATAGAAGCATATTTGCTAATGCGGTGAACTTCATCTTTAACTCTAGCCAGATTATTACTTACACGTCCTATCTCGAAAGCATTATTCTTTCACTCTCTACCAACATAAGCATTACAACTTTCTTGTCTAGCCATAAAGTCATCAAATTCATCTAAGCATGGGCTATGAAATTTAGTAGAGGGGATTTCAACTTTATCATATCTATAGAGAGAATTTACCTTTACTACCTGTGTCGGGTTATCAAGACAATATGGTTCTTCAATAGGTGGTATATTAAGACCATATATTTCTTCAATAAGAGGTAAATTCTTAACATCTTCAGCTTTAATACCTTTTTATTTCATTGATTTCTTTGCCTCTTGCATATCTTCAGGACAGAGAAATAAAACACCTCTCTTCTTCGGAGTGGGTTTAGGAACAGGCTCAGAATTGGCTCAATTGGTTTAGGAATTGCTTCAGGAGTTGGCCCAGTAAGAGTCCAATTATTTTCATTAGTCAGCATATTATTCAATAGTATTTCAGCTTCATCGACTATTCTTTCCCTAAAAACACAACCATCACAACTATCCAAGTAGTCCTTGGAAGCATCGGTTAGTCCATTGTAAAAGATATCAAGTATTTCATTTTTCTTAAGAGGATGATCAGGCAAAGCATTAAGTAACCGGAGAAGCCTCCACCTAGCTTGTGGGAGACTCTCTTCTTTTATTTGCACAAAAATATATATTTCCCACAAGGTAGCTTGTTTCTTATGAGCAGGGAAATATTTAGCAGAGAAGTAATAAATCATATCCTGGGGACTACACACACAACCAGGAGCAAGAGAATTATACCAAGTCTTAGCATCACCCTTTAACGAGAAAGGAAATATCTTAAGGATATAAAAATAGCGAGATCTTTCATCATGAGTGAACAGGGTAGCTATATCATTCAACTTGGTAAGATGTGCCACAACAGTTTCAGATTCAAGGCCGTAAAAAGGATTTGATTCAACAAGAGTAATAATCTCAGGATCAACAGAGAATTCATAATCCTTATCAGTAACACAAATAGGTGAAGTAGCAGAAGCAGGGTCAGGTTTCATTCTAGCATTAAGAGACTGCTGCTTCCATTTAGATAATAATTTCTTAAGATCAGATCTATCACTGCAAGCAAAGATTTCCCTAGCAGCTTCTTCATTCATAACATAACCCTTAGGAACAACAGTCAATACATAATCATTGGGAGAACCTTCATCATCACTATCATCAATAATAGCATCTTCAATATTTTCATTCCCCCTAACTCTAGCAAGTTGTTCATCAAGAAATTCACCTAATGGCAAAGTAGTATCACGCACAGAAGTAGTTTCATCATGCATAGCAGAAGTGGCATCATCAATAACATGCGACATATCAGAATTCATAGCAGTAGCAAGTTTAGGTGTCGCAAGCCTACTAATAACGGAAGGAGAATCTAGTGCAGAGCTAGATGGCAGTTCCTTACCTCACCTCGTAGTTGAGGGCAAAATCTTGGTTTTAGCGTCTTTCAAGTTCTTCATAGTGATCGACAGATATAAATCCCAAGTGGCTTAGAGAATACAGCTATGCTCCCCCACAACAGCGCCAGAAATTAGTCTTGATAACCCACAAGTGTAGGGGATCGCAACAGCTTTCGAGGGTGAAGTACAACCCAAATTTATTGATTCGACACAAGGGGAGCCAAAGAATATTCTTGAGTATTAGTAGTTGAGTTGTCAATTCAACCACACCTGGATAACTTAGTATCTGCAGCAAAGTATTTAGTAGCAAAGTAGTATGATAGTAATGGTAACAGTAGCAAAAGTAAAGATAAATGTTTTTGGGTTTTTGTAACAGTTGTAACAGTAGCAACGGAAAAGTAAATAAGTGGAGAACAATATATGAAATGCTCATAGGCAATGGATCAGTGATGGATAATTATGCCGGATGCGATTCCTCATGTAATAGCTATAACATAGGGTGACACAGAACTAGCTCCAGTTAATCAATGTAATTTAGGCATGTATTCCGTAAATAGTCATACGTGCTTATGGGAAAGAACTTGCATGACATCTTTTGTCCTACCCTCCCGTGGCAGGGGGGTCCTAGTGGAAACTAAGGGATATTAAGGCCTCCTTTATTAGAGAACCGGAACAAAGCATTATCACATAGTGAATACATGAACTCCTCAAACTACGGTCATCACCGAGAAGTATCCCGATTATTGTCACTTCGGGGTTGTCGGATCACAACACATAATAGGTGACTATAGACTTGCACGATAGGATCAAGAACACACAAATATTCATGAAAACATAATAGGTTCAGATCTGAAATCATGGCACTCGGGCCGTAGTGACAAGCATTAAGCATAGCAAAGTCATAGCAACATCAATCTCAGAACATAGTGGATACTATGGATCAAACCCTAACAAAACTAACTTGATTACATGGTAAATCTCATCCAACCCATCACCGTCCAGCAAGCCTACGATGGAATTACTCACGCACGGCGGTGAGCATCATGAAATTGGTGATGGAGGATGGTTGATGATGATGACGGCGACGGATCCCCCTCTCCGGGCCCCGAACAGACTCCAGATCAGCCCTCTCGAGAGAGATTAGGGCTTGGCGGCGGCTCCATGTCGTAAAACGCGATGAAACTTTTTCTCTAATTTTTTTCTCCGCGAAACGGAATATATGGAGTTGGAGTTGAGGTTGGTGGAGCTCCAGGGGGCCACGAGATAGGGGGGCACACCCTACAGGGGGGCGCCCCCTGTCTCCTGGATAGGCCCTGGGCCCCCTGGTGTATTTCTTTCGCCCAGAAATTCTTATTAATTCCAAAAAGTGCCTCCGTGGATTTTCAGGACATTCTGAGAGCTTTTCTTTTCTACACATAAAACAACATCATGGCAGTTCTGCTGAAAACAGCGTCAGTCCGGATAGTTTCATTCAAATCATGGAAGTTAGATTCCAAAACAAGTGCAAAAGTGTTTGGAAAAGTAGATACGTTGGAGACGTATCAGCCCCCAAATTTAGCTTTAGTGGAAGGGGAAGAATAGTGCCTCCACCTTCGCGAAGTGGGCAAAGGACAAGCTCATCGACCGTGAGCCGCGACAAGATAATGGTGGTGGTCTTCCTTGGACCCAAGCGCTGGTGGCCTCCCATGTTCTACTATTCCTTGCTATAGCAGGTGGCCATGGATATGACGGTCTCCTCGTTGTGGTGGTGGGCGCGACCGATGTGGAGCGATGATATCGTCGGTGCCATCATCAAGTTCCTCTGCTGCCACATTGATCTTGGCGAACAGATCTCCTTTCTCTACCCTCAGGATGCGGATCCTCCATCGCTCGTGGCGGATATCGCAGGCAGTGGCGTAGGATAGGAGCGGCAGGTTCTACTCATCCACCTCTGCCACGATGCCCATGTCGATGATTTGCTCCTCCGTGAGCCAGTGCTCGGTGATTTGTACATTTGGTTGGCCTGTGCCTGCCAGAATGCCTCCTCCCGGTCTTCCATCACCATGTCGATGAAGTGCGCGTGCGCCTCGCTGATGGTGATGCCTACTTGGACAGACGAGGGCCTTGGCGCTGGTTCTTCATCCACTAGCTCGTCTGTGTCGTTCCCTTTTGGAGAGCTCGTCGGCTAGCCCATCGGTATCCGCCTAGCTCTGGGTCTGCCATGTGGCCGTAATGCCGGAGAGCTCCTTCTTTTGTTCGCTGGAGAGGCCATCCCACAGGACTTAGGAGCTCGAGGCCATGGCGACACGTGGTGCACGGAGGAGGAGATCGGGATCAAGAGCGGAGGTTGCTGCGTTTGCTGCCTGGACAGATTTAAATAGCGAGGGTCTGGGAATGCTAGGCGCCAAGCGGCATGGTGTGTAATGATGGCTAACAGGTGGATAGACGTGTGGTGCTCTCATGCATGCATCATAGTAGGTTCCCCGGCAAACACACTGGTATAATGGAGGGAGGTCAATGAACGGATGTCGTTTCAATGTCGAGAGATGGCGCGAGCAGGGGTCAATGCTCTAGGACGACACATTGCTTCAATGTTGGCTCTAGTGAGAGCTCGTGTCTCCTCTGGGCCGACATGAATGCGATGATGACACTCTGAAGCGTGCTAAACGTTTCAAGCAGGAAATGGCTCGGGGCAAGGGAGCGGGTTTTGAGTGGGTCTGGGGTGTCAGAAGAGGGCGTCCCCGCGGTCCGTACACCCGCAAAGCAGGCCTTCCCTCGGTTTGTTTCTGATCTGCGGGAAAAAAGGATGTCCAGACCGAACCGCGGGTGAATTCGGGACTGTGTTGAATGGCAAAACACGTCCGGACCGCGCGGTTCAAAAGGATGTCCATTTGGGGGTCCGCTTTGGAGGTGCACTAATAATTTATGTTTTTTGCGGAAAAAGATTCAGATCTATCATCAAAGTTCAACGGAAGTACAAAACATCTCAACATAACAAAAAGTTATATTGAGATTCCAAGACCACTGAACAGCTCCTACCGCCGACACGTCGCTACTCTCCTATTAGAGCCGACTTGACCTTGTCGATGACAACCAAGAAGTCTTCGTGCACGTGCCCTTAAGGATCAGCGCTCTAGAGTCGTAGTCGTCGTCGTTGAAGCCTTGAATAGATCTGGAGAACCTCACGCCAAATCTCGTCACACAACAAGAAACCTTAACCTTATTGGCCAAAGAAGAGGGTGGGAATCTATGCCGGAGCTCCATCGATTACATCCAGATGTATGAACTATTAGGACTTCAAAAACCCTAACCTAAACTACTAACGAGAGCGAAGGCATTGAGATTATGCTCCACGCCATCGGCCGCCGGAACGGTAGACAAAGGGGAGGCGAATCCACAAACACGTCAGTGAAGCTTTAAGCAAGAGTTTTACCTAGCCGCCGAAGGATGAAAACCTAATACATAATGATCTTAATAAGTCGTGCTTAATATATGTTTATGGAACATTGGAGGCTTCCCGTTGTAATAACCGGAAGAAAGAGACCACTAGTTGTTTGTAGGCATCCATCCGGTGCCAAGCTGACATGCATCCACTTCCTGGTCCAGATGAATAATTCAAATCACTTATTCTCTATTTACTAGACAAAAAATCACTTACTACCTCCGTCTAGGTTAATAAGCCATTCACGTAGTTCTAGGTCATCGATTTGAGGAATTAAATATGTGTTATATGTCATGAAAAGTATATCACTAGATTTCTACATGGATGTACTTTCTAAATACATATTTTTTGTCGCATGTAATACATATTTAGATAGTTAAATTGTCAACCTATAACTACACAAATGACTTATTCACCAAGATGGAGGTAGTACTTTTTTTGAAAGGAACTTTTTTATGGAAAAGCTTACTTTATTAATCAAAGGATGGATATATCGTCTGCCAACAGACTCACAATGAAATGAGGTAGGGCATCAATCCAACGAGATGGATTATTAGAACGTCCCCATCTAACCAGCTCATGGGCTACATAATTTGAATCTCCAATACAATGCTCAATAGTAAACCTCCCTAAATCTGCTAGATAACTACGACATTCATCAAGAACCGGCGCTGCCACCATAGAATAACCTTCATTGAATCTAAGTGCATCCACCACCATGATATTATCCGATCTCACCACCAAGTTAATGCATCCCATATCTCTTGCTAGCTTCAGTCCTTCAAGCAGAGCTGCCGCTTCTGTCGTGGACACATCATCTACATGTTCTAATCTCGTCATGGACGCCAACATGAAAGATCCTCGGTGATCACGGATAACAGCACCACAAGATCCACACAAGACCCTGCATAATCACCTTCTGTGAATGAAGCATCGGCATTAAGGACAAGTTGTCCTGCTAGGAACATCGGCCACCTGTTGATCTTGGGTGTAGATTTAGCTTGTACTCCACGCACATAATTAATCGCTAGGGCAACCCCCGCCGGCGCTGTTCGTTCTGGAGTCAATATTTCTTCCCCTCGCACGAACTATCTTCTTTGCCACCAACAAACTATTGATATGAGCTCTGGTAGCTCGACCAATCCAGAATATTGTCGCCGATAATAATCATCACATAAAATGAACTCCAAGACTGTTGAACCAGCTCGATCGGTCAATGAAGCAAAGTTAATATCTGTTGTGATTCCCAAAGCTTCCCAAACTTCTTGCGCCCTTGCACACTTAAACAACATATGTGCTAAGTCCTCCGCACCATATATACAGTATGGGCATCGGGACAAGTTTCCAACATGGCGATTCATAAGAGTACTCCGGCATGGGATGGCATTGTGCAAGCATGTCCAGATATAAATTTTAACTTTCGCTGGCACTCTCAAACTCCGCAACTTGTTCCAAATTGGATGGGGCGCCACGGAGAAGCGGGCCAGACCGCTGTCATCTGTATCATAATTGACTTCCCATTGCTTATAATAGGCAGAATGTACTGAAAAAATGCCGCTCCTCGTGAGATGCCATGCAACATACTCCTCTATCTCCACATGGAATAATGGGATTTGTAGTATGCGTTCAACATCAATGTGCCAGAAATTCTCCCGGATTAACATCTCATCCCATTATCCCATGATTGGGTCAATTAACTCATTCGCTTTAGTAAGTACTTGGTTCTCCCTTACTGTTAAAACTTTTTTGGAGGCACTATTTGGGATCCAATAGTCATTCCATATATTAATCGTTTCTCCATTCACTAGTAGAAAAACCCCCCATTCGTGTCGGTTCGTGAGGGCCTTTAGTCCCGGTTCTGAAACCGGGACTAAAGGGTCGTCACTAAAGGCCCCCCTTCAGTCCCGGTTCTTATACGAACCGGGACTAAAGTCCCTCCACGTGGCCACTGTCTGGAGCTCCACCTTTAGTCCCTCCACGTGGCCATTTTTACGAAACATTATACAAAATTTTATTTTTTGAATTTTTTATTTTAATTTTTTTCGATTTTCATATTTCTGAATTCTTTAACCTCTAATCTCTAATCACCACTGCTTTCTTTAACCTCTAATCTCTAATCACTACTCATCATTCCAAATCATCTAACTTCCTGGCCGGTCACCCATCCTCTCACTACTCCGGCCTGAGAACGCTTAACTTCTGGTTTCTATTCCCCCTCGTTTCCAAGTCTCCACTTGTTGTTTTCCTGACAATAGTAAGATGTTAATCCTATTAACCCTCAGGAGTTTAGCTTCAGCATGAAGTCACACGTTTCAGTGTTTGAGTTTGAAACTATTATTCTAAAAAACAATAATTATTTAGTAACACTAATATTTCTTCAATAATTAGTTTGACCATAGTTTGACCAGATTTGACCAAAATTTAAAATACTGAAAACAATTATTTAGTAACATTAATATTCTTGGATAATTATTTAGTACCACTAATACTTCTTGAATAAGTAGTTTGACCAGATTTAACCAAAATTAAAAAAACTGAAATTTGAGCATAACATTTTTTCCTTTTAGAATTTGAGGATTCTAAAAATTTGCAAACAGGCCTACGACTAAGTTTTTTAATTTTGCAAACTAATAGATGTAGTGGCCTAACTACATCTCGAAGGATTTTAATTTGTGAAGTTTTTTTTTCATTTTCTATTGCTTTTTACAAACTGAAAAGGCGATCCATTGAGGGAGGGGGTAGAGTTTGTAAATGGGACCTTTAGTCTTGGTTTGAGACATGAACCGAGACTAAAGGGCATTGCACCCTTTAGTCCCAGTTCGTGTCTCAAACCGGGACTAAAGGGCTAATCTTTAGTCCCGGTTTGAGATATGAACCGGGACTAAAGGGCACCGCACCCTTTAGTCCCGGTTTGTGTCTCAAACCGGGACTAAAGGGATCATTTGAACTGGGACTAATGCCTTTAGCCGCATGAACCGGGACCAATGCTCACATTAGTCCCGGTTCGTGACTGAACCAGGGCTAATGGGCTTATCTGGCCCGAACGTATGCCCTTTTTTCTACTAGTGATTGCCTACTCTCCAAATGTAACCCTTCTTGAACGTTTGAATTCCAGACCAAATGTTTGCCAGACATAGGACGACCCCTTCTTCAGTTGACAATTCAGAATATCTCCTGTAGGGTAGTACTTGGCTCTCAGAACTCGTGCACATAATGACACTAGTAGAAAAAGGACCTAATGTGAGACACATTAGTCCCGGTTCAATTTTGGCCCGGTACTAATGGTACCATTAGTGCCGGTTCCAACGGCTATGCATTAATGCCGGTTCGTTTTGAACCTTTAGTACCGGTTCGTGCCACGAACCCGTACTAAAGGGGTGGTGGCAGGCTGGCGTCAAGCCGGGGCCCCGCGATCACCTTTAGTACCGGTTCGTGGCACAAACTGGTACTAAAGGGCTACCTTTAGTACCGGTTCATGCCACGAACCGGTACTAAAGGGGTTTGACCTATAGTACCGGTTCGTGGCACAAACCGGAACTAAAGGGCAATTTTCAAACTCTACCCC